>NC_134356.1:610726361-611030528 GCF_048569485.1 Anomaloglossus baeobatrachus | reverse complement strand
ATATGAAAAAAAAACAATCAGAAATTTAAAATGAAAAATTTGCTCCGAAATGTAACTATTTGATAAAACAGGATTTGTGTTGTTGCTTTTTCCACAGTTTGAAAATACATTTTTTACCAGATCACAATCTTTATGAAGAATCAATTGAGACATTTATCACACTGGCCAATGGGCATTTTTAAACTGAAACATCCTGTTGCTTCAGGAAGTGCACATGTGTATTGGCTGGGATGAACACACGCTCTGTTGCTATATTTTATATGCTGTATTTGTAATATCGTATTTTATTATTTAGCATGGTCACACTTCTTTCAATTAAAAGTAGCAATCTTTCTTTTTTGGAGAATTTTGCAAGATCAAATTCAAACTGGTAGAAAGATTAGACAGACCATGCGCTGTTTCAGAGATAAGCAAACACCCCAGATGGGACTTGAACCCACAATCCCTGGCTTAGGAGGCCAGTGCCTTATCCATTAGGCCACTGGGGCTTCTCAAGGTAGTTCATGCCGTGGGTTCTATTTTCTGTAGCAGGCAATTATCCGTTTTAATTGCATTTTCAAAAATGGTCTTGTAAGTTTGTACTCCAACTTGAAAACAACCATAACCACGTGCTTCTTTCTTTTCTGCTGAGAGCCAGGGCTTCCTTTGTCATGTCCTTTTCATCATGTAGTCACTCCACATTATTGATGCCAATGAAGGAAATAATATTTGGCTCCCAGAAGCCTTAAAAAAACAATTTATCTTTTACATTTCCCTTTACAATATGGTACTAGATCATGGTAAAACTGGTGAGACTTTTGTAATATACAGCAAATTAAACAAGAAACCATAAAAAGTAAATATCTCTCGGAAACTTCCTTCTCAATCGTGCAAGTAGATCATGATGGAACTCGAGAAACTTTGGCTAACGCATTTGTTCAAAATAACAAAGGAAGACAAGAAAAGTCTGCTCCAGGTGAGGCTTGAACTCACAACCTCAGCATAGCTCATCAGTTACTGCTTTATAAGTACCGCGCGCTGACCGATTGCGCCACTGGAGCAGCTGCTGGGCTGCAGCATTGCATATATGAAAAAAAAACAATCAGAAATTTAAAATGAAAAATTTGCTCCGAAATGTAACTATTTGATAAAACAGGATTTGTGTTGTTGCTTTTTCCACAGTTTGAAAATACATTTTTTACCAGATCACAATCTTTATGAAGAATCAATTGAGACATTTATCACACTGGCCAATGGGCATATTTAAACTGAAACATCCTGTTGCTTCAGGAAGTGCACATGTGCATTGGCTGGGATGAACACACGCTCTGTTGCTATATTTTATATGCTGTATTTGTAATATCGTATTTTATTATTTAGCATGGTCACACTTCTTTCAATTAAAAGTAGCAATCTTTCTTTTTTGGAGAATTTTGCAAGATCAAATTCAAACTGGTAGAAAGATTAGACAGACCATGCGCTGTTTCAGAGATAAGCAAACACCCCAGATGGGACTTGAACCCACAATCCCTGGCTTAGGAGGCCAGTGCCTTATCCATTAGGCCACTGGGGCTTCTCAAGGTAGTTCATGCCGTGGGTTCTATTTTCTGTAGCAGGCAATTATCCGTTTTAATTGCATTTTCAAAAATGGTCTTGTAAGTTTGTACTCCAACTTGAAAACAACCATAACCACGTGCTTCTTTCTTTTCTGCTGAGAGCCAGGGCTTCCTTTGTCATGTCCTTTTCATCATGTAGTCACTCCACATTATTGATGCCAATGAAGGAAATAATATTTGGCTCCCAGAAGCCTTAAAAAAACAATTTATCTTTTGCATTTCCCTTTACAATATGGTACTAGATCATGGTAAAACTGGTGAGACTTTTGTAATATACAGCAAATTAAACAAGCAACCATAAAAAGTAAATATCTCTCGGAAACTTCCTTCTCAATCGTGCAAGTAGATCATGATGGAACTCGAGAAACTTTGGCTAACGCATTTGTTCAAAATAACAAAGGAAGACAAGAAAAGTCTGCTCCAGGTGAGGCTTGAACTCACAACCTCGGCATAGCTCATCAGTTACTGCTTTATAAGTACTGCGCGCTGACCGATTGCGCCACTGGAGCAGCTGCTGAGCTGCAGCATTGCATATATGAAAAAAAAACAATCAGAAATTTAAAATGAAAAATTTGCTCCGAAATGTAACTATTTGATAAAACAGGATTTGTGTTGTTGCTTTTTCCACAGTTTGAAAATACATTTTTTACCAGATCACAATCTTTATGAAGAATCAATTGAGACATTTATCACACTGGCCAATGGGCATTTTTAAACTGAAACATCCTGTTGCTTCAGGAAGTGCACATGTGCATTGGCTGGGATGAACACACGCTCTGTTGCTATATTTTATATGCTGTATTTGTAATATCGTATTTTATTATTTAGCATGGTCACACTTCTTTCAATTAAAAGTAGCAATCTTTCTTTTTTGGAGACTTTTGCAAGATCAAATTCAAACTGGTAGAAAGATTAGACAGACCAAGCGCTGTTTCAGAGATAAGCAAACACCCCAGATGGGACTTGAACCCACAATCCCTGGCTTAGGAGGCCAGTGCCTTATCCATTAGGCCACTGGGGCTTCTCAAGGTAGTTCA
This sequence comes from Anomaloglossus baeobatrachus, assembly GCF_048569485.1. Classification (NCBI taxonomy): domain Eukaryota; kingdom Metazoa; phylum Chordata; class Amphibia; order Anura; family Aromobatidae; genus Anomaloglossus; species Anomaloglossus baeobatrachus. Next base: position 611,027,896 of record NC_134356.1, on the reverse strand, counting down.
TGCCGTGGGTTCTATTTTCTGTAGCAGGCAATTATCCGTTTTAATTGCATTTTCAAAAATGGTCTTGTAAGTTTGTACTCCAACTTGAAAACAACCATAACCACGTGCTTCTTTCTTTTCTGCTGAGAGCCAGGGCTTCCTTTGTCATGTCCTTTTCATCATGTAGTCACTCCACATTATTGATGCCAATGAAGGAAATAATATTTGGCTCCCAGAAGCCTTAAAAAAACAATTTATCTTTTACATTTCCCTTTACAATATGGTACTAGATCATGGTAAAACTGGTGAGACTTTTGTAATATACAGCAAATTAAACAAGAAACCATAAAAAGTAAATATCTCTCGGAAACTTCCTTCTCAATCGTGCAAGTAGATCATGATGGAACTCGAGAAACTTTGGCTAACGCATTTGTTCAAAATAACAAAGGAAGACAAGAAAAGTCTGCTCCAGGTGAGGCTTGAACTCACAACCTCGGCATAGCTCATCAGTTACTGCTTTATAAGTACCGCGCGCTGACCGATTGCGCCACTGGAGCAGCTGCTGGGCTGCAGCATTGCATATATGAAAAAAAAACAATCAGAAATTTAAAATGAAAAATTTGCTCCGAAATGTAACTATTTGATAAAACAGGATTTGTGTTGTTGCTTTTTCCACAGTTTGAAAATACATTTTTTACCAGATCACAATCTTTATGAAGAATCAATTGAGACATTTATCACACTGGCCAATGGGCATTTTTAAACTGAAACATCCTGTTGCTTCAGGAAGTGCACATGTGCATTGGCTGGGATGAACACACGCTCTGTTGCTATGTTTTATATGCTGTATTTGTAATATCGTATTTTATTATTTAGCATGGTCACACTTCTTTCAATTAAAAGTCGCAATCTTTCTTTTTTGGAGAATTTTGCAAGATCAAATTCAAACTGGTAGAAAGATTAGACAGACCATGCGCTGTTTCAGAGATAAGCAAACACCCCAGATGGGACTTGAACCCACAATCCCTGGCTTAGGAGGCCAGTGCCTTATCCATTAGGCCACTGGGGCTTCTCAAGGTAGTTCATGCCGTGGGTTCTATTTTCTGTAGCAGGCAATTATCCGTTTTAATTGCATTTTCAAAAATGGTCTTGTAAGTTTGTACTCCAACTTGAAAACAACCATAACCACGTGCTTCTTTCTTTTCTGCTGAGAGCCAAGGCTTCCTTTGTCATGTCCTTTTCATCATGTAGTCACTCCACATTATTGATGCCAATGAAGGAAATAATATTTGGCTCCCAGAAGCCTTAAAAAAACAATTTATCTTTTACATTTCCCTTTACAATATGGTACTAGATCATGGTAAAACTGGTGAGACTTTTGTAATATACAGCAAATTAAACAAGAAACCATAAAAAGTAAATATCTCTCGGAAACTTCCTTCTCAATCGTGCAAGTAGATCATGATGGAACTCGAGAAACTTTGGCTAACGCATTTGTTCAAAATAACAAAGGAAGACAAGAAAAGTCTGCTCCAGGTGAGGCTTGAACTCACAACCTCGGCATAGCTCATCAGTTACTGCTTTATAAGTACCGCGCGCTGACCGATTGCGCCACTGGAGCAGCTGCTGGGCTGCAGCATTGCATATATGAAAAAAAAACAATCAGAAATTTAAAATGAAAAATTTGCTCCGAAATGTAACTATTTGATAAAACAGGATTTGTGTTGTTGCTTTTTCCACAGTTTGAAAATACATTTTTTACCAGATCACAATCTTTATGAAGAATCAATTGAGACATTTATCACACTGGCCAATGGGCATTTTTAAACTGAAACATCCTGTTGCTTCAGGAAGTGCACATGTGCATTGGCTGGGATGAACACACGCTCTGTTGCTATATTTTATATGCTGTATTTGTAATATCGTATTTTATTATTTAGCATGGTCACACTTCTTTCAATTAAAAGTAGCAATCTTTCTTTTTTGGAGAATTTTGCAAGATCAAATTCAAACTGGTAGAAAGATTAGACAGACCATGCGCTGTTTCAGAGATAAGCAAACACCCCAGATGGGACTTGAACCCACAATCCCTGGCTTAGGAGGCCAGTGCCTTATCCATTAGGCCACTGGGGCTTCTCAAGGTAGTTCATGCCGTGGGTTCTATTTTCTGTAGCAGGCAATTATCCGTTTTAATTGCATTTTCAAAAATGGTCTTGTAAGTTTGTACTCCAACTTGAAAACAACCATAACCACGTGCTTCTTTCTTTTCTGCTGAGAGCCAGGGCTTCCTTTGTCATGTCCTTTTCATCATGTAGTCACTCCACATTATTGATGCCAATGAAGGAAATAATATTTGGCTCCCAGAAGCCTTAAAAAAACAATTTATCTTTTACATTTCCCTTTACAATATGGTACTAGATCATGGTAAAACTGGTGAGACTTTTGTAATATACAGCAAATTAAACAAGAAACCATAAAAAGTAAATATCTCTCGGAAACTTCCTTCTCAATCGTGCAAGTAGATCATGATGGAACTCGAGAAACTTTGGCTAACGCATTTGTTCAAAATAACAAAGGAAGACAAGAAAAGTCTGCTCCAGGTGAGGCTTGAACTCACAACCTCAGCATAGCTCATCAGTTACTGCTTTATAAGTACCGCGCGCTGACCGATTGCGCCACTGGAGCAGCTGCTGGGCTGCAGCATTGCATATATGAAAAAAAAACAATCAGAAATTTAAAATGAAAAATTTGCTCCGAAATGTAACTATTTGATAAAACAGGATTTGTGTTGTTGCTTTTTCCACAGTTTGAAAATACATTTTTTACCAGATCACAATCTTTATGAAGAATCAATTGAGACATTTATCACACTGGCCAATGGGCATATTTAAACTGAAACATCCTGTTGCTTCAGGAAGTGCACATGTGCATTGGCTGGGATGAACACACGCTCTGTTGCTATATTTTATATGCTGTATTTGTAATATCGTATTTTATTATTTAGCATGGTCACACTTCTTTCAATTAAAAGTAGCAATCTTTCTTTTTTGGAGAATTTTGCAAGATCAAATTCAAACTGGTAGAAAGATTAGACAGACCATGCGCTGTTTCAGAGATAAGCAAACACCCCAGATGGGACTTGAACCCACAATCCCTGGCTTAGGAGGCCAGTGCCTTATCCATTAGGCCACTGGGGCTTCTCAAGGTAGTTCATGCCGTGGGTTCTATTTTCTGTAGCAGGCAATTATCCGTTTTAATTGCATTTTCAAAAATGGTCTTGTAAGTTTGTACTCCAACTTGAAAACAACCATAACCACGTGCTTCTTTCTTTTCTGCTGAGAGCCAGGGCTTCCTTTGTCATGTCCTTTTCATCATGTAGTCACTCCACATTATTGATGCCAATGAAGGAAATAATATTTGGCTCCCAGAAGCCTTAAAAAAACAATTTATCTTTTGCATTTCCCTTTACAATATGGTACTAGATCATGGTAAAACTGGTGAGACTTTTGTAATATACAGCAAATTAAACAAGAAACCATAAAAAGTAAATATCTCTCGGAAACTTCCTTCTCAATCGTGCAAGTAGATCATGATGGAACTCGAGAAACTTTGGCTAACGCATTTGTTCAAAATAACAAAGGAAGACAAGAAAAGTCTGCTCCAGGTGAGGCTTGAACTCACAACCTCGGCATAGCTCATCAGTTACTGCTTTATAAGTACTGCGCGCTGACCGATTGCGCCACTGGAGCAGCTGCTGAGCTGCAGCATTGCATATATGAAAAAAAAACAATCAGAAATTTAAAATGAAAAATTTGCTCCGAAATGTAACTATTTGATAAAACAGGATTTGTGTTGTTGCTTTTTCCACAGTTTGAAAATACATTTTTTACCAGATCACAATCTTTATGAAGAATCAATTGAGACATTTATCACACTGGCCAATGGGCATTTTTAAACTGAAACATCCTGTTGCTTCAGGAAGTGCACATGTGCATTGGCTGGGATGAACACACGCTCTGTTGCTATATTTTATATGCTGTATTTGTAATATCGTATTTTATTATTTAGCATGGTCACACTTCTTTCAATTAAAAGTAGCAATCTTTCTTTTTTGGAGAATTTTGCAAGATCAAATTCAAACTGGTAGAAAGATTAGACAGACCATGCGCTGTTTCAGAGATAAGCAAACACCCCAGATGGGACTTGAACCCACAATCCCTGGCTTAGGAGGCCAGTGCCTTATCCATTAGGCCACTGGGGCTTCTCAAGGTAGTTCATGCCGTGGGTTCTTTTTTCTGTAGCAGGCAATTATCCGTTTTAATTGCATTTTCAAAAATGGTCTTGTAAGTTTGTACTCCAACTTGAAAACAACCATAACCACGTGCTTCTTTCTTTTCTGCTGAGAGCCAGGGCTTCCTTTGTCATGTCCTTTTCATCATGTAGTCACTCCACATTATTGATGCCAATGAAGGAAATAATATTTGGCTCCCAGAAGCCTGAAAAAAACAATTTATCTTTTACATTTCCCTTTACAATATGGTACTAGATCATGGTAAAACTGGTGAGACTTTTGTAATATACAGCAAATTAAACAAGAAACCATAAAAAGTAAATATCTCTCGGAAACTTCCTTCTCAATCGTGCAAGTAGATCATGATGGAACTCGAGAAGCTTTGGCTAACGCATTTGTTCAAAATAACAAAGGAAGACAAGAAAAGTCTGCTCCAGGTGAGGCTTGAACTCACAACCTCGGCATAGCTCATCAGTTACTGCTTTATAAGTACCGCGCGCTGACCGATTGCACCACTGGAGCAGCTGCTGAGCTGCAGCATTGCATATATGAAAAAAAAACAATCAGAAATTTAAAATGAAAAATTTGCTCCGAAATGTAACTATTTGATAAAACAGGATTTGTGTTGTTGCTTTTTCCACAGTTTGAAAATACATTTTTTACCAGATCACAATCTTTATGAAGAATCAATTGAGACATTTATCACACTGGCCAATGGGCATTTTTAAACTGAAACATCCTGTTGCTTCAGGAAGTGCACATGTGCATTGGCTGGGATGAACACACGCTCTGTTGCTATATTTTATATGCTGTATTTGTAATATCGTATTTTATTATTTAGCATGGTCACACTTCTTTCAATTAAAAGTCGCCATCTTTCTTTTTTGGAGAATTTTGCAAGATCAAATTCAAACTGATAGAAAGATTAGACAGACCATGCGCTGTTTCAGAGATAAGCAAACACCCCAGATGGGACTTGAACCCACAATCCCTGGCTTAGGAGGCCAGTGCCTTATCTATTAGGCCACTGGGGCTTCTCAAGGTAGTTCATGCCGTGGGTTCTTTTTTCTGTAGCAGGCAATTATCCGTTTTAATTGCATTTTCAAAAATGGTCTTGTAAGTTTGTACTCCAACTTGAAAACAACCATAACCACGTGCTTCTTTCTTTTCTGCTGAGAGCCAGGGCTTCCTTTGTCATGTCCTTTTCATCATGTAGTCACTCCACATTATTGATGCCAATGAAGGAAATAATATTTGGCTCCCAGAAGCCTTAAAAAAACAATTTATCTTTTGCATTTCCCTTTACAATATGGTACTAGATCATGGTAAAACTGGTGAGACTTTTGTAATATACAGCAAATTAAACAAGAAACCATAAAAAGTAAATATCTCTCGGAAACTTCCTTCTCAATCGTGCAAGTAGATCATGATGGAACTCGAGAAACTTTGGCTAACGCATTTGTTCAAAATAACAAAGGAAGACAAGAAAAGTCTGCTCCAGGTGAGGCTTGAACTCACAACCTCGGCATAGCTCATCAGTTACTGCTTTATAAGTACCGCGCGCTGACCGATTGCGCCACTGGAGCAGCTGCTGGGCTGCAGCATTGCATATATGAAAAAAAAACAATCAGAAATTTAAAATGAAAAATTTGCTCCGAAATGTAACTATTTGATAAAACAGGATTTGTGTTGTTGCTTTTTCCACAGTTTGAAAATACATTTTTTACCAGATCACAATCTTTATGAAGAATCAATTGAGACATTTATCACACTGGCCAATGGGCATTTTTAAACTGAAACATCCTGTTGCTTCAGGAAGTGCACATGTGCATTGGCTGGGATGAACACACGCTCTGTTGCTATATTTTATATGCTGTATTTGTAATATCGTATTTTATTATTTAGCATGGTCACACTTCTTTCAATTAAAAGTAGCAATCTTTCTTTTTTGGAGAATTTTGCAAGATCAAATTCAAACTGGTAGAAAGATTAGACAGACCATGCGATGTTTCAGAGATAAGCAAACACCCCAGATGGGACTTGAACCCACAATCCCTGGCTTAGGAGGCCAGTGCCTTATCCATTAGGCCACTGGGGCTTCTCAAGGTAGTTCATGCCGTGGGTTCTATTTTCTGTAGCAGGCAATTATCCGTTTTAATTGCATTTTCAAAAATGGTCTTGTAAGTTTGTACTCCAACTTGAAAACAACCATAACCACGTGCTTCTTTCTTTTCTGCTGAGAGCCAAGGCTTCCTTTGTCATGTCCTTTTCATCATGTAGTCACTCCACATTATTGATGCCAATGAAGGAAATAATATTTGGCTCCCAGAAGCCTTAAAAAACAATTTATCTTTTGCATTTCCCTTTACAATATGGTACTAGATCATGGTAAAACTGGTGAGACTTTTGTAATATACAGCAAATTAAACAAGAAACCATAAAAAGTAAATATCTCTCGGAAACTTCCTTCTCAATCGTGCAAGTAGATCATGATGGAACTCGAGAAACTTTGGCTAACGCATTTGTTCAAAATAACAAAGGAAGACAAGAAAAGTCTGCTCCAGGTAAGGCTTGAACTCACAACCTCGGCATAGCTCATCAGTTACTGCTTTATAAGTACCGCGCGCTGACCGATTGCGCCACTGGAGCAGCTGCTGGGCTGCAGCATTGCATATATGAAAAAAAAACAATCAGAAATTTAAAATGAAAAATTTGCTCCGAAATGTAACTATTTGATAAAACAGGATTTGTGTTGTTGCTTTTTCCACAGTTTGAAAATACATTTTTTACCAGATCACAATCTTTATGAAGAATCAATTGAGACATTTATCACACTGGCCAATGGGCATTTTTAAACTGAAACATCCTGTTGCTTCAGGAAGTGCACATGTGCATTGGCTGGGATGAACACACGCTCTGTTGCTATATTTTATATGCTGTATTTGTAATATCGTATTTTATTATTTAGCATGGTCACACTTCTTTCAATTAAAAGTAGCAATCTTTCTTTTTTGGAGAATTTTGCAAGATCAAATTCAAACTGGTAGAAAGATTAGACAGACCATGCGCTGTTTCAGAGATAAGCAAACACCCCAGATGGGACTTGAACCCACAATCCCTGGCTTAGGAGGCCAGTGCCTTATCCATTAGGCCACTGGGGCTTCTCAAGGTAGTTCATGCCGTGGGTTCTATTTTCTGTAGCAGGCAATTATCCGTTTTAATTGCATTTTCAAAAATGGTCTTGTAAGTTTGTACTCCAACTTGAAAACAACCATAACCACGTGCTTCTTTCTTTTCTGCTGAGAGCCAAGGCTTCCTTTGTCATGTCCTTTTCATCATGTAGTCACTCCACATTATTGATGCCAATGAAGGAAATAATATTTGGCTCCCAGAAGCCTTAAAAAAACAATTTATCTTTTACATTTCCCTTTACAATATGGTACTAGATCATGGTAAAACTGGTGAGATTTTTGTAATATACAGCAAATTAAACAAGAAACCATAAAAAGTAAATATCTCTCGGAAACTTCCTTCTCAATCGTGCAAGTAGATCATGATGGAACTCGAGAAACTTTGGCTAACGCATTTGTTCAAAATAACAAAGGAAGACAAGAAAAGTCTGCTCCAGGTGAGGCTTGAACTCACAACCTCGGCATAGCTCATCAGTTACTGCTTTATAAGTACCGCGCGCTGACTGATTGCGCCACTGGAGCAGCTGCTGGGCTGCAGCATTGCATATATGAAAAAAAAACAATCAGAAATTTAAAATGAAAAATTTGCTCCGAAATGTAACTATTTGATAAAACAGGATTTGTGTTGTTGCTTTTTCCACAGTTTGAAAATACATTTTTTACCAGATCACAATCTTTATGAAGAATCAATTGAGACATTTATCACACTGGCCAATGGGCATTTTTAAACTGAAACATCCTGTTGCTTCAGGAAGTGCACATGTGCATTGGCTGGGATGAACACACGCTCTGTTGCTATATTTTATATGCTGTATTTGTAATATCGTATTTTATTATTTAGCATGGTCACACTTCTTTCAATTAAAAGTAGCAATCTTTCTTTTTTGGAGAATTTTGCAAGATCAAATTCAAACTGGTAGAAAGATTAGACAGACCATGCGCTGTTTCAGAGATAAGCAAACACCCCAGATGGGACTTGAACCCACAATCCCTGGCTTAGGAGGCCAGTGCCTTATCCATTAGGCCACTGGGGCTTCTCAAGGTAGTTCATGCCGTGGGTTCTATTTTCTGTAGCAGGCAATTATCCGTTTTAATTGCATTTTCAAAAATGGTCTTGTAAGTTTGTACTCCAACTTGAAAACAACCATAACCACGTGCTTCTTTCTTTTCTGCTGAGAGCCAAGGCTTCCTTTGTCATGTCCTTTTCATCATGTAGTCACTCCACATTATTGATGCCAATGAAGGAAATAATATTTGGCTCCCAGAAGCCTTAAAAAAACAATTTATCTTTTGCATTTCCCTTTACAATATGGTACTAGATCATGGTAAAACTGGTGAGACTTTTGTAATATACAGCAAATTAAACAAGAAACCATAAAAAGTAAATATCTCTCGGAAACTTCCTTCTCAATCGTGCAAGTAGATCATGATGGAACTCGAGAAACTTTGGCTAACGCATTTGTTCAAAATAACAAAGGAAGACAAGAAAAGTCTGCTCCAGGTGAGGCTTGAACTCACAACCTCGGCATAGCTCATCAGTTACTGCTTTATAAGTACCGCGCGCTGACCGATTGCGCCACTGGAGCAGGTGCTGGGCTGCAGCATTGCATATATGAAAAAAAAACAATCAGAAATTTAAAATGAAAAATTTGCTCCGAAATGTAACTATTTGATAAAACAGGATTTGTGTTGTTGCTTTTTCCACAGTTTGAAAATACATTTTTTACCAGATCACAATCTTTATGAAGAATCAATTGAGACATTTATCACACTGGCCAATGGGCATTTTTAAACTGAAACATCCTGTTGCTTCAGGAAGTGCACATGTGCATTGGCTGGGATGAACACACGCTCTGTTGCTATATTTTATATGCTGTATTTGTAATATCGTATTTTATTATTTAGCATGGTCACACTTCTTTCAATTAAAAGTAGCAATCTTTCTTTTTTGGAGAATTTTGCAAGATCAAATTCAAACTGGTAGAAAGATTAGACAGACCATGCGCTGTTTCAGAGATAAGCAAACACCCCAGATGGGACTTGAACCCACAATCCCTGGCTTAGGAGGCCAGTGCCTTATCCATTAGGCCACTGGGGCTTCTCAAGGTAGTTCATGCCGTGGGTTCTATTTTCTGTAGCAGGCAATTATCCGTTTTAATTGCATTTTCAAAAATGGTCTTGTAAGTTTGTACTCCAACTTGAAAACAACCATAACCACGTGCTTCTTTCTTTTCTGCTGAGAGCCAAGGCTTCCTTTGTCATGTCCTTTTCATCATGTAGTCACTCCACATTATTGATGCCAATGAAGGAAATAATATTTGGCTCCCAGAAGCCTTAAAAAAACAATTTATCTTTTGCATTTCCCTTTACAATATGGTACTAGATCATGGTAAAACTGGTGAGACTTTTGTAATATACAGCAAATTAAACAAGAAACCATAAAAAGTAAATATCTCTCGGAAACTTCCTTCTCAATCGTGCAAGTAGATCATGATGGAACTCGAGAAACTTTGGCTAACGCATTTGTTCAAAATAACAAAGGAAGACAAGAAAAGTCTGCTCCAGGTGAGGCTTGAACTCACAACCTCGGCATAGCTCATCAGTTACTGCTTTATAAGTACCGCGCGCTGACCGATTGCGCCACTGGAGCAGCTGCTGGGCTGCAGCATTGCATATATGAAAAAAAAACAATCAGAAATTTAAAATGAAAAATTTGCTCCGAAATGTAACTATTTGATAAAACAGGATTTGTGTTGTTGCTTTTTCCACAGTTTGAAAATACATTTTTTACCAGATCACAATCTTTATGAAGAATCAATTGAGACATTTATCACACTGGCCAATGGGCATTTTTAAACTGAAACATCCTGTTGCTTCAGGAAGTGCACATGTGCATTGGCTGGGATGAACACACGCTCTGTTGCTATATTTTATATGCTGTATTTGTAATATCGTATTTTATTATTTAGCATGGTCACACTTCTTTCAATTAAAAGTAGCAATCTTTCTTTTTTGGAGAATTTTGCAAGATCAAATTCAAACTGGTAGAAAGATTAGACAGACCATGCGCTGTTTCAGAGATAAGCAAACACCCCAGATGGGACTTGAACCCACAATCCCTGGCTTAGGAGGCCAGTGCCTTATCCATTAGGCCACTGGGGCTTCTCAAGGTAGTTCATGCCGTGGGTTCTATTTTCTGTAGCAGGCAATTATCCGTTTTAATTGCATTTTCAAAAATGGTCTTGTAAGTTTGTACTCCAACTTGAAAACAACCATAACCACGTGCTTCTTTCTTTTCTGCTGAGAGCCAAGGCTTCCTTTGTCATGTCCTTTTCATCATGTAGTCACTCCACATTATTGATGCCAATGAAGGAAATAATATTTGGCTCCCAGAAGCCTTAAAAAAACAATTTATCTTTTACATTTCCCTTTACAATATGGTACTAGATCATGGTAAAACTGGTGAGACTTTTGTAATATACAGCAAATTAAACAAGAAACCATAAAAAGTAAATATCTCTCGGAAACTTCCTTCTCAATCGTGCAAGTAGATCATGATGGAACTCGAGAAACTTTGGCTAACGCATTTGTTCAAAATAACAAAGGAAGACAAGAAAAGTCTGCTCCAGGTGAGGCTTGAACTCACAACCTCGGCATAGCTCATCAGTTACTGCTTTATAAGTACCGCGCGCTGACCGATTGCGCCACTGGAGCAGCTGCTGGGCTGCAGCATTGCATATATGAAAAAAAAACAATCAGAAATTTAAAATGAAAAATTTGCTCCGAAATGTAACTATTTGATAAAACAGGATTTGTGTTGTTGCTTTTTCCACAGTTTGAAAATACATTTTTTACCAGATCACAATCTTTATGAAGAATCAATTGAGACATTTATCACACTGGCCAATGGGCATTTTTAAACTGAAACATCCTGTTGCTTCAGGAAGTGCACATGTGTATTGGCTGGGATGAACACACGCTCTGTTGCTATATTTTATATGCTGTATTTGTAATATCGTATTTTATTATTTAGCATGGTCACACTTCTTTCAATTAAAAGTAGCAATCTTTCTTTTTTGGAGAATTTTGCAAGATCAAATTCAAACTGGTAGAAAGATTAGACAGACCATGCGCTGTTTCAGAGATAAGCAAACACCCCAGATGGGACTTGAACCCACAATCCCTGGCTTAGGAGGCCAGTGCCTTATCCATTAGGCCACTGGGGCTTCTCAAGGTAGTTCATGCCGTGGGTTCTATTTTCTGTAGCAGGCAATTATCCGTTTTAATTGCATTTTCAAAAATGGTCTTGTAAGTTTGTACTCCAACTTGAAAACAACCATAACCACGTGCTTCTTTCTTTTCTGCTGAGAGCCAGGGCTTCCTTTGTCATGTCCTTTTCATCATGTAGTCACTCCACATTATTGATGCCAATGAAGGAAATAATATTTGGCTCCCAGAAGCCTTAAAAAAACAATTTATCTTTTACATTTCCCTTTACAATATGGTACTAGATCATGGTAAAACTGGTGAGACTTTTGTAATATACAGCAAATTAAACAAGAAACCATAAAAAGTAAATATCTCTCGGAAACTTCCTTCTCAATCGTGCAAGTAGATCATGATGGAACTCGAGAAACTTTGGCTAACGCATTTGTTCAAAATAACAAAGGAAGACAAGAAAAGTCTGCTCCAGGTGAGGCTTGAACTCACAACCTCGGCATAGCTCATCAGTTACTGCTTTATAAGTACCGCGCGCTGACCGATTGCGCCACTGGAGCAGCTGCTGGGCTGCAGCATTGCATATATGAAAAAAAAACAATCAGAAATTTAAAATGAAAAATTTGCTCCGAAATGTAACTATTTGATAAAACAGGATTTGTGTTGTTGCTTTTTCCACAGTTTGAAAATACATTTTTTACCAGATCACAATCTTTATGAAGAATCAATTGAGACATTTATCACACTGGCCAATGGGCATTTTTAAACTGAAACATCCTGTTGCTTCAGGAAGTGCACATGTGTATTGGCTGGGATGAACACACGCTCTGTTGCTATATTTTATATGCTGTATTTGTAATATCGTATTTTATTATTTAGCATGGTCACACTTCTTTCAATTAAAAGTAGCAATCTTTCTTTTTTGGAGAATTTTGCAAGATCAAATTCAAACTGGTAGAAAGATTAGACAGACCATGCGCTGTTTCAGAGATAAGCAAACACCCCAGATGGGACTTGAACCCACAATCCCTGGCTTAGGAGGCCAGTGCCTTACCAATTAGGCCACTGGGGCTTCTCAAGGTAGTTCATGCCGTGGGTTCTATTTTCTGTAGCAGGCAATTATCCGTTTTAATTGCATTTTCAAAAATGGTCTTGTAAGTTTGTACTCCAACTTGAAAACAACCATAACCACGTGCTTCTTTCTTTTCTGCTGAGAGCCAGGGCTTCCTTTGTCATGTCCTTTTCATCATGTAGTCACTCCACATTATTGATGCCAATGAAGGAAATAATATTTGGCTCCCAGAAGCCTTAAAAAAACAATTTATCTTTTACATTTCCCTTTACAATATGGTACTAGATCATGGTAAAACTGGTGAGACTTTTGTAATATACAGCAAATTAAACAAGAAACCATAAAAAGTAAATATCTCTCGGAAACTTCCTTCTCAATCGTGCAAGTAGATCATGATGGAACTCGAGAAACTTTGGCTAACGCATTTGTTCAAAATAACAAAGGAAGACAAGAAAAGTCTGCTCCAGGTGAGGCTTGAACTCACAACCTCAGCATAGCTCATCAGTTACTGCTTTATAAGTACCGCGCGCTGACCGATTGCGCCACTGGAGCAGCTGCTGGGCTGCAGCATTGCATATATGAAAAAAAAACAATCAGAAATTTAAAATGAAAAATTTGCTCCGAAATGTAACTATTTGATAAAACAGGATTTGTGTTGTTGCTTTTTCCACAGTTTGAAAATACATTTTTTACCAGATCACAATCTTTATGAAGAATCAATTGAGACATTTATCACACTGGCCAATGGGCATTTTTAAACTGAAACATCCTGTTGCTTCAGGAAGTGCACATGTGCATTGGCTGGGATGAACACACGCTCTGTTGCTATATTTTATATGCTGTATTTGTAATATCGTATTTTATTATTTAGCATGGTCACACTTCTTTCAATTAAAAGTAGCAATCTTTATTTTTTGGAGAATTTTGCAAGATCAAATTCAAACTGGTAGAAAGATTAGACAGACCATGCGCTGTTTCAGAGATAAGCAAACACCCCAGATGGGACTTGAACCCACAATCCCTGGCTTAGGAGGCCAGTGCCTTATCCATTAGGCCACTGGGGCTTCTCAAGGTAGTTCATGCCGTGGGTTCTATTTTCTGTAGCAGGCAATTATCCGTTTTAATTGCATTTTCAAAAATGGTCTTGTAAGTTTGTACTCCAACTTGAAAACAACCATAACCACGTGCTTCTTTCTTTTCTGCTGAGAGCCAAGGCTTCCTTTGTCATGTCCTTTTCATCATGTAGTCACTCCACATTATTGATGCCAATGAAGGAAATAATATTTGGCTCCCAGAAGCCTTAAAAAAACAATTTATCTTTTACATTTCCCTTTACAATATGGTACTAGATCATGGTAAAACTGGTGAGACTTTTGTAATATACAGCAAATTAAACAAGAAACCATAAAAAGTAAATATCTCTCGGAAACTTCCTTCTCAATCGTGCAAGTAGATCATGATGGAACTCGAGAAACTTTGGCTAACGCATTTGTTCAAAATAACAAAGGAAGACAAGAAAAGTCTGCTCCAGGTGAGGCTTGAACTCACAACCTCGGCATAGCTCATCAGTTACTGCTTTATAAGTACCGCGCGCTGACCGATTGCGCCACTGGAGCAGCTGCTGGGCTGCAGCATTGCATATATGAAAAAAAAACAATCAGAAATTTAAAATGAAAAATTTGCTCCGAAATGTAACTATTTGATAAAACAGGATTTGTGTTGTTGCTTTTTCCACAGTTTGAAAATACATTTTTTACCAGATCACAATCTTTATGAAGAATCAATTGAGACATTTATCACACTGGCCAATGGGCATTTTTAAACTGAAACATCCTGTTGCTTCAGGAAGTGCACATGTGTATTGGCTGGGATGAACACACGCTCTGTTGCTATATTTTATATGCTGTATTTGTAATATCGTATTTTATTATTTAGCATGGTCACACTTCTTTCAATTAAAAGTAGCAATCTTTCTTTTTTGGAGAATTTTGCAAGATCAAATTCAAACTGGTAGAAAGATTAGACAGACCATGCGCTGTTTCAGAGATAAGCAAACACCCCAGATGGGACTTGAACCCACAATCCCTGGCTTAGGAGGCCAGTGCCTTATCCATTAGGCCACTGGGGCTTCTCAAGGTAGTTCATGCCGTGGGTTCTATTTTCTGTAGCAGGCAATTATCCGTTTTAATTGCATTTTCAAAAATGGTCTTGTAAGTTTGTACTCCAACTTGAAAACAACCATAACCACGTGCTTCTTTCTTTTCTGCTGAGAGCCAGGGCTTCCTTTGTCATGTCCTTTTCATCATGTAGTCACTCCACATTATTGATGCCAATGAAGGAAATAATATTTGGCTCCCAGAAGCCTTAAAAAAACAATTTATCTTTTACATTTCCCTTTACAATATGGTACTAGATCATGGTAAAACTGGTGAGACTTTTGTAATATACAGCAAATTAAACAAGAAACCATAAAAAGTAAATATCTCTCGGAAACTTCCTTCTCAATCGTGCAAGTAGATCATGATGGAACTCGAGAAACTTTGGCTAACGCATTTGTTCAAAATAACAAAGGAAGACAAGAAAAGTCTGCTCCAGGTGAGGCTTGAACTCACAACCTCGGCATAGCTCATCAGTTACTGCTTTATAAGTACCGCGCGCTGACCGATTGCGCCACTGGAGCAGCTGCTGGGCTGCAGCATTGCATATATGAAAAAAAAACAATCAGAAATTTAAAATGAAAAATTTGCTCCGAAATGTAACTATTTGATAAAACAGGATTTGTGTTGTTGCTTTTTCCACAGTTTGAAAATACATTTTTTACCAGATCACAATCTTTATGAAGAATCAATTGAGACATTTATCACACTGGCCAATGGGCATTTTTAAACTGAAACATCCTGTTGCTTCAGGAAGTGCACATGTGCATTGGCTGGGATGAACACACGCTCTGTTGCTATATTTTATATGCTGTATTTGTAATATCGTATTTTATTATTTAGCATGGTCACACTTCTTTCAATTAAAAGTAGCAATCTTTCTTTTTTGGAGAATTTTGCAAGATCAAATTCAAACTGGTAGAAAGATTAGACAGACCATGCGCTGTTTCAGAGATAAGCAAACACCCCAGATGGGACTTGAACCCACAATCCCTGGCTTAGGAGGCCAGTGCCTTATCCATTAGGCCACTGGGGCTTCTCAAGGTAGTTCATGCCGTGGGTTCTATTTTCTGTAGCAGGCAATTATCCGTTTTAATTGCATTTTCAAAAATGGTCTTGTAAGTTTGTACTCCAACTTGAAAACAACCATAACCACGTGCTTCTTTCTTTTCTGCTGAGAGCCAGGGCTTCCTTTGTCATGTCCTTTTCATCATGTAGTCACTCCACATTATTGATGCCAATGAAGGAAATAATATTTGGCTCCCAGAAGCCTTAAAAAAACAATTTATCTTTTGCATTTCCCTTTACAATATGGTACTAGATCATGGTAAAACTGGTGAGACTTTTGTAATATACAGCAAATTAAACAAGCAACCATAAAAAGTAAATATCTCTCGGAAACTTCCTTCTCAATCGTGCAAGTAGATCATGATGGAACTCGAGAAACTTTGGCTAACGCATTTGTTCAAAATAACAAAGGAAGACAAGAAAAGTCTGCTCCAGGTGAGGCTTGAACTCACAACCTCGGCATAGCTCATCAGTTACTGCTTTATAAGTACTGCGCGCTGACCGATTGCGCCACTGGAGCAGCTGCTGAGCTGCAGCATTGCATATATGAAAAAAAAACAATCAGAAATTTAAAATGAAAAATTTGCTCCGAAATGTAACTATTTGATAAAACAGGATTTGTGTTGTTGCTTTTTCCACAGTTTGAAAATACATTTTTTACCAGATCACAATCTTTATGAAGAATCAATTGAGACATTTATCACACTGGCCAATGGGCATTTTTAAACTGAAACATCCTGTTGCTTCAGGAAGTGCACATGTGCATTGGCTGGGATGAACACACGCTCTGTTGCTATATTTTATATGCTGTATTTGTAATATCGTATTTTATTATTTAGCATGGTCACACTTCTTTCAATTAAAAGTAGCAATCTTTCTTTTTTGGAGACTTTTGCAAGATCAAATTCAAACTGGTAGAAAGATTAGACAGACCATGCGCTGTTTCAGAGATAAGCAAACACCCCAGATGGGACTTGAACCCACAATCCCTGGCTTAGGAGGCCAGTGCCTTATCCATTAGGCCACTGGGGCTTCTCAAGGTAGTTCATGCCGTGGGTTCTATTTTCTGTAGCAGGCAATTATCCGTTTTAATTGCATTTTCAAAAATGGTCTTGTAAGTTTGTACTCCAACTTGAAAACAACCATAACCACGTGCTTCTTTCTTTTCTGCTGAGAGCCAGGGCTTCCTTTGTCATGTCCTTTTCATCATGTAGTCACTCCACATTATTGATGCCAATGAAGGAAATAATATTTGGCTCCCAGAAGCCTTAAAAAAACAATTTATCTTTTACATTTCCCTTTACAATATGGTACTAGATCATGGTAAAACTGGTGAGACTTTTGTAATATACAGCAAATTAAACAAGAAACCATAAAAAGTAAATATCTCTCGGAAACTTCCTTCTCAATCGTGCAAGTAGATCATGATGGAACTCGAGAAACTTTGGCTAACGCATTTGTTCAAAATAACAAAGGAAGACAAGAAAAGTCTGCTCCAGGTGAGGCTTGAACTCACAACCTCGGCATAGCTCATCAGTTACTGCTTTATAAGTACCGCGCGCTGACCGATTGCGCCACTGGAGCAGCTGCTGGGCTGCAGCATTGCATATATGAAAAAAAACAATCAGAAATTTAAAATGAAAAATTTGCTCCGAAATGTAACTATTTGATAAAACAGGATTTGTGTTGTTGCTTTTTCCACAGTTTGAAAATACATTTTTTACCAGATCACAATCTTTATGAAGAATCAATTGAGACATTTATCACACTGGCCAATGGGCATTTTTAAACTGAAACATCCTGTTGCTTCAGGAAGTGCACATGTGCATTGGCTGGGATGAACACACGCTCTGTTGCTATATTTTATATGCTGTATTTGTAATATCGTATTTTATTATTTAGCATGGTCACACTTCTTTCAATTAAAAGTCGCAATCTTTCTTTTTTGGAGAATTTTGCAAGCTCAAATTCAAACTGGTAGAAAGATTAGACAGACCATGCGCTGTTTCAGAGATAAGCAAACACCCCAGATGGGACTTGAACCCACAATCCCTGGCTTAGGAGGCCAGTGCCTTATCCATTAGGCCACTGGGGCTTCTCAAGGTAGTTCATGCCGTGGGTTCTATTTTCTGTAGCAGGCAATTATCCGTTTTAATTGCATTTTCAAAAATGGTCTTGTAAGTTTGTACTCCAACTTGAAAACAACCATAACCACGTGCTTCTTTCTTTTCTGCTGAGAGCCAAGGCTTCCTTTGTCATGTCCTTTTCATCATGTAGTCACTCCACATTATTGATGCCAATGAAGGAAATAATATTTGGCTCCCAGAAGCCTTAAAAAAACAATTTATCTTTTACATTTCCCTTTACAATATGGTACTAGATCATGGTAAAACTGGTGAGACTTTTGTAATATACAGCAAATTAAACAAGAAACCATAAAAAGTAAATATCTCTCGGAAACTTCCTTCTCAATCGTGCAAGTAGATCATGATGGAACTCGAGAAACTTTGGCTAACGCATTTGTTCAAAATAACAAAGGAAGACAAGAAAAGTCTGCTCCAGGTGAGGCTTGAACTCACAACCTCGGCATAGCTCATCAGTTACTGCTTTATAAGTACCGCGCGCTGACCGATTGCGCCACTGGAGTAGCTGCTGGGCTAAAGCATTGCATATATGAAAAAAAAACAATCAGAAATTTAAAATGAAAAATTTGCTCCGAAATGTAACTATTTGATAAAACAGGATTTGTGTTGTTGCTTTTTCCACAGTTTGAAAATACATTTTTTACCAGATCACAATCTTTATGAAGAATCAATTGAGACATTTATCACACTGGCCAATGGGCATTTTTAAACTGAAACATCCTGTTGCTTCAGGAAGTGCACATGTGCATTGGCTGGGATGAACACACGCTCTGTTGCTATATTTTATATGCTGTATTTGTAATATCGTATTTTATTATTTAGCATGGTCACACTTCTTTCAATTAAAAGTAGCAATCTTTCTTTTTTGGAGAATTTTGCAAGATCAAATTCAAACTGGTAGAAAGATTAGACAGACCATGCGCTGTTTCAGAGATAAGCAAACACCCCAGATGGGACTTGAACCCACAATCCCTGGCTTAGGAGGCCAGTGCCTTATCCATTAGGCCACTGGGGCTTCTCAAGGTAGTTCATGCCGTGGGTTCTATTTTCTGTAGCAGGCAATTATCCGTTTTAATTGCATTTTCAAAAATGGTCTTGTAAGTTTGTACTCCAACTTGAAAACAACCATAACCACGTGCTTCTTTCTTTTCTGCTGAGAGCCAGGGCTTCCTTTGTCATGTCCTTTTCATCATGTAGTCACTCCACATTATTGATGCCAATGAAGGAAATAATATTTGGCTCCCAGAAGCCTTAAAAAAACAATTTATCTTTTACATTTCCCTTTACAATATGGTACTAGATCATGGTAAAACTGGTGAGACTTTTGTAATATACAGCAAATTAAACAAGAAACCATAAAAAGTAAATATCTCTCGGAAACTTCCTTCTCAATCGTGCAAGTAGATCATGATGGAACTCGAGAAACTTTGGCTAACGCATTTGTTCAAAATAACAAAGGAAGACAAGAAAAGTCTGCTCCAGGTGAGGCTTGAACTCACAACCTCAGCATAGCTCATCAGTTACTGCTTTATAAGTACCGCGCGCTGACCGATTGCGCCACTGGAGCAGCTGCTGGGCTGCAGCATTGCATATATGAAAAAAAAACAATCAGAAATTTAAAATGAAAAATTTGCTCCGAAATGTAACTATTTGATAAAACAGGATTTGTGTTGTTGCTTTTTCCACAGTTTGAAAATACATTTTTTACCAGATCACAATCTTTATGAAGAATCAATTGAGACATTTATCACACTGGCCAATGGGCATATTTAAACTGAAACATCCTGTTGCTTCAGGAAGTGCACATGTGCATTGGCTGGGATGAACACACGCTCTGTTGCTATATTTTATATGCTGTATTTGTAATATCGTATTTTATTATTTAGCATGGTCACACTTCTTTCAATTAAAAGTAGCAATCTTTCTTTTTTGGAGAATTTTGCAAGATCAAATTCAAACTTGTAGAAAGATTAGACAGACCATGCGCTGTTTCAGAGATAAGCAAACACCCCAGATGGGACTTGAACCCACAATCCCTGGCTTAGGAGGCCAGTGCCTTATCCGTTAGGCCACTGGGGCTTCTCAAGGAAGTTCATGCCGTGGGTTCTATTTTCTGTAGCAGGCAATTATCCGTTTTAATTGCATTTTCAAAAATGGTCTTGTAAGTTTGTACTCCAACTTGAAAACAACCATAACCACGTGCTTCTTTCTTTTCTGCTGAGAGCCAGGGCTTCCTTTGTCATGTCCTTTTCATCATGTAGTCACTCCACATTATTGATGCCAATGAAGGAAATAATATTTGGCTCCCAGAAGCCTTAAAAAAACAATTTATCTTTTGCATTTCCCTTTACAATATGGTACTAGATCATGGTAAAACTGGTGAGACTTTTGTAATATACAGCAAATTAAACAAGAAACCATAAAAAGTAAATATCTCTCGGAAACTTCCTTCTCAATCGTGCAAGTAGATCATGATGGAACTCGAGAAACTTTGGCTAACGCATTTGTTCAAAATAACAAAGGAAGACAAGAAAAGTCTGCTCCAGGTGAGGCTTGAACTCACAACCTCGGCATAGCTCATCAGTTACTGCTTTATAAGTACTGCGCGCTGACCGATTGCGCCACTGGAGCAGCTGCTGAGCTGCAGCATTGCATATATGAAAAAAAAACAATCAGAAATTTAAAATGAAAAATTTGCTCCGAAATGTAACTATTTGATAAAACAGGATTTGTGTTGTTGCTTTTTCCACAGTTTGAAAATACATTTTTTACCAGATCACAATCTTTATGAAGAATCAATTGAGACATTTATCACACTGGCCAATGGGCATTTTTAAACTGGAACATCCTGTTGCTTCAGGAAGTGCACGTGTGCATTGGCTGGGATGAACACACGCTCTGTTGCTATATTTTATATGCTGTATTTGTAATATCGTATTTTATTATTTAGCATGGTCACACTTCTTTCAATTAAAAGTCGCAATCTTTCTTTTTTGGAGAATTTTGCAAGATCAAATTCAAACTGGTAGAAAGATTAGACAGACCATGCGCTGTTTCAGAGATAAGCAAACACCCCAGATGGGACTTGAACCCACAATCCCTGGCTTAGGAGGCCAGTGCCTTATCCATTAGGCCACTGGGGCTTCTCAAGGTAGTTCATGCTGTGGGTTCTTTTTTCTGTAGCAGGCAATTATCCGTTTTAATTGCATTTTCAAAAATGGTCTTGTAAGTTTGTACTCCAACTTGAAAACAACCATAACCACGTGCTTCTTTCTTTTCTGCTGAGAGCCAGGGCTTCCTTTGTCATGTCCTTTTCATCATGTAGTCACTCCACATTATTGATGCCAATGAAGGAAATAATATTTGGCTCCCAGAAGCCTTAAAAAAACAATTTATCTTTTACATTTCCCTTTACAATATGGTACTAGATCATGGTAAAACTGGTGAGACTTTTGTAATATACAGCAAATTAAACAAGAAACCATAAAAAGTAAATATCTCTCGGAAACTTCCTTCTCAATCGTGCAAGTAGATCATGATGGAACTCGAGAAACTTTGGCTAACGCATTTGTTCAAAATAACAAAGGAAGACAAAAAAATTCTGCTCCAGGTGAGGCTTGAACTCACAACCTCGGCATAGCTCATCAGTTACTGCTTTATAAGTACCGCGCGCTGACCGATTGCGCCACTGGAGCAGCTGCTGAGCTGCAGCATTGCATATATGAAAAAAAAACAATCAGAAATTTAAAATGAAAAATTTGCTCCGAAATGTAACTATTTGATAAAACAGGATTTGTGTTGTTGCTTTTTCCACAGTTTGAAAATACATTTTTTACCAGATCACAATCTTTATGAAGAATCAATTGAGACATTTATCACACTGGCCAATGGGCATTTTTAAACTGAAACATCCTGTTGCTTCAGGAAGTGCACATGTGCATTGGCTGGGATGAACACACGCTCTGTTGCTATATTTTATATGCTGTATTTGTAATATCGTATTTTATTATTTAGCATGGTCACACTTCTTTCAATTAAAAGTAGCAATCTTTCTTTTTTGGAGAATTTTGCAAGATCAAATTCAAACTGGTAGAAAGATTAGACAGACCATGCGCTGTTTCAGAGATAAGCAAACACCCCAGATGGGACTTGAACCCACAATCCCTGGCTTAGGAGGCCAGTGCCTTATCCATTAGGCCACTGGGGCTTCTCAAGGTAGTTCATGCCGTGGGTTCTTTTTTCTGTAGCAGGCAATTATCCGTTTTAATTGCATTTTCAAAAATGGTCTTGTAAGTTTGTACTCCAACTTGAAAACAACCATAACCACGTGCTTCTTTCTTTTCTGCTGAGAGCCAGGGCTTCCTTTGTCATGTCCTTTTCATCATGTAGTCACTCCACATTATTGATGCCAATGAAGGAAATAATATTTGGCTCCCAGAAGCCTGAAAAAAACAATTTATCTTTTACATTTCCCTTTACAATATGGTACTAGATCATGGTAAAACTGGTGAGACTTTTGTAATATACAGCAAATTAAACAAGAAACCATAAAAAGTAAATATCTCTCGGAAACTTCCTTCTCAATCGTGCAAGTAGATCATGATGGAACTCGAGAAACTTTGGCTAACGCATTTGTTCAAAATAACAAAGGAAGACAAGAAAAGTCTGCTCCAGGTGAGGCTTGAACTCACAACCTCGGCATAGCTCATCAGTTACTGCTTTATAAGTACCGCGCGCTGACCGATTGCACCACTGGAGCAGCTGCTGAGCTGCAGCATTGCATATATGAAAAAAAAACAATCAGAAATTTAAAATGAAAAATTTGCTCCGAAATGTAACTATTTGATAAAACAGGATTTGTGTTGTTGCTTTTTCCACAGTTTGAAAATACATTTTTTACCAGATCACAATCTTTATGAAGAATCAATTGAGACATTTATCACACTGGCCAATGGGCATTTTTAAACTGAAACATCCTGTTGCTTCAGGAAGTGCACATGTGCATTGGCTGGGATGAACACACGCTCTGTTGCTATATTTTATATGCTGTATTTGTAATATCGTATTTTATTATTTAGCATGGTCACACTTCTTTCAATTAAAAGTAGCAATCTTTCTTTTTTGGAGAATTTTGCAAGATCAAATTCAAACTGGTAGAAAGATTAGACAGACCATGCGCTGTTTCAGAGATAAGCAAACACCCCAGATGGGACTTGAACCCACAATCCCTGGCTTAGGAGGCCAGTGCCTTATCTATTAGGCCACTGGGGCTTCTCAAGGTAGTTCATGCCGTGGGTTCTTTTTTCTGTAGCAGGCAATTATCCGTTTTAATTGCATTTTCAAAAATGGTCTTGTAAGTTTGTACTCCAACTTGAAAACAACCATAACCACGTGCTTCTTTCTTTTCTGCTGAGAGCCAGGGCTTCCTTTGTCATGTCCTTTTCATCATGTAGTCACTCCACATTATTGATGCCAATGAAGGAAATAATATTTGGCTCCCAGAAGCCTTAAAAAAACAATTTATCTTTTACATTTCCCTTTACAATATGGTACTAGATCATGGTAAAACTGGTGAGACTTTTGTAATATACAGCAAATTAAACAAGAAACCATAAAAAGTAAATATCTCTCGGAAACTTCCTTCTCAATCGTGCAAGTAGATCATGATGGAACTCGAGAAACTTTGGCTAACGCATTTGTTCAAAATAACAAAGGAAGACAAGAAAAGTCTGCTCCAGGTGAGGCTTGAACTCACAACCTCGGCATAGCTCATCAGTTACTGCTTTATAAGTACCGCGCGCTGACCGATTGCGCCACTGGAGCAGCTGCTGGGCTGCAGCATTGCATATATGAAAAAAAAACAATCAGAAATTTAAAATGAAAAATTTGCTCCGAAATGTAACTATTTGATAAAACAGGATTTGTGTTGTTGCTTTTTCCACAGTTTGAAAATACATTTTTTACCAGATCACAATCTTTATGAAGAATCAATTGAGACATTTATCACACTGGCCAATGGGCATTTTTAAACTGAAACATCCTGTTGCTTCAGGAAGTGCACATGTGCATTGGCTGGGATGAACACACGCTCTGTTGCTATATTTTATATGCTGTATTTGTAATATCGTATTTTATTATTTAGCATGGTCACACTTCTTTCAATTAAAAGTAGCAATCTTTCTTTTTTGGAGAATTTTGCAAGATCAAATTCAAACTGGTAGAAAGATTAGACAGACCATGCGCTGTTTCAGAGATAAGCAAACACCCCAGATGGGACTTGAACCCACAATCCCTGGCTAAGGAGGCCAGTGCCTTATCCATTAGGCCACTGGGGCTTCTCAAGGTAGTTCATGCCGTGGGTTCTATTTTCTGTAGCAGGCAATTATCCGTTTTAATTGCATTTTCAAAAATGGTCTTGTAAGTTTGTACTCCAACTTGAAAACAACCATAACCACGTGCTTCTTTCTTTTCTGCTGAGAGCCAGGGCTTCCTTTGTCATGTCCTTTTCATCATGTAGTCACTCCACATTATTGATGCCAATGAAGGAAATAATATTTGGCTCCCAGAAGCCTTAAAAAAACAATTTATCTTTTACATTTCCCTTTACAATATGGTACTAGATCATGGTAAAACTGGTGAGACTTTTGTAATATACAGCAAATTAAACAAGAAACCATAAAAAGTAAATATCTCTCGGAAACTTCCTTCTCAATCGTGCAAGTAGATCATGATGGAACTCGAGAAACTTTGGCTAACGCATTTGTTCAAAATAACAAAGGAAGACAAGAAAAGTCTGCTCCAGGTGAGACTTGAACTCACAACCTCGGCATAGCTCATCAGTTACTGCTTTATAAGTACCGCGCGCTGACCGATTGCGCCACTGGAGCAGCTGCTGGGCTGCAGCATTGCATATATGAAAAAAAAACAATCAGAAATTTAAAATGAAAAATTTGCTCCGAAATGTAACTATTTGATAAAACAGGATTTGTGTTGTTGCTTTTTCCACAGTTTGAAAATACATTTTTTACCAGATCACAATCTTTATGAAGAATCAATTGAGACATTTATCACACTGGCCAATGGGCATTTTTAAACTGAAACATCCTGTTGCTTCAGGAAGTGCAGATGTGCATTGGCTGGGATGAACACACGCTCTGTTGCTATATTTTATATGCTGTATTTGTAATATCGTATTTTATTATTTAGCATGGTCACACTTCTTTCAATTAAAAGTCGCCATCTTTCTTTTTTGGAGAATTTTGCAAGATCAAATTCAAACTGATAGAAAGATTAGACAGACCATGCGCTGTTTCAGAGATAAGCAAACACCCCAGATGGGACTTGAACCCACAATCCCTGGCTTAGGAGGCCAGTGCCTTATCTATTAGGCCACTGGGGCTTCTCAAGGTAGTTCATGCCGTGGGTTCTTTTTTCTGTAGCAGGCAATTATCCGTTTTAATTGCATTTTCAAAAATGGTCTTGTAAGTTTGTACTCCAACTTGAAAACAACCATAACCACGTGCTTCTTTCTTTTCTGCTGAGAGCCAGGGCTTCCTTTGTCATGTCCTTTTCATCATGTAGTCACTCCACATTATTGATGCCAATGAAGGAAATAATATTTGGCTCCCAGAAGCCTTAAAAAAACAATTTATCTTTTACATTTCCCTTTACAATATGGTACTAGATCATGGTAAAACTGGTGAGACTTTTGTAATATACAGCAAATTAAACAAGAAACCATAAAAAGTAAATATCTCTCGGAAACTTCCTTCTCAATCGTGCAAGTAGATCATGATGGAACTCGAGAAACTTTGGCTAACGCATTTGTTCAAAATAACAAAGGAAGACAAGAAAAGTCTGCTCCAGGTGAGGCTTGAACTCACAACCTCGGCATAGCTCATCAGTTACTGCTTTATAAGTACCGCGCGCTGACCGATTGCGCCACTGGAGCAGCTGCTGGGCTGCAGCATTGCATATATGAAAAAAAAACAATCAGAAATTTAAAATGAAAAATTTGCTCCGAAATGTAACTATTTGATAAAACAGGATTTGTGTTGTTGCTTTTTCCACAGTTTGAAAATACATTTTTTACCAGATCACAATCTTTATGAAGAATCAATTGAGACATTTATCACACTGGCCAATGGGCATTTTTAAACTGAAACATCCTGTTGCTTCAGGAAGCGCACATGTGCATTGGCTGGGATGAACACACGCTCTGTTGCTATATTTTATATGCTGTATTTGTAATATCGTATTTTATTATTTAGCATGGTCACACTTCTTTCAATTAAAAGTAGCAATCTTTCTTTTTTGGAGAATTTTGCAAGATCAAATTCAAACTGGTAGAAAGATTAGACAGACCATGCGCTGTTTCAGAGATAAGCAAACACCCCAGATGGGACTTGAACCCACAATCCCTGGCTTAGGAGGCCAGTGCCTTATCCATTAGGCCACTGGGGCTTCTCAAGGTAGTTCATGCCGTGGGTTCTATTTTCTGTAGCAGGCAATTATCCGTTTTAATTGCATTTTCAAAAATGGTCTTGTAAGTTTGTACTCCAACTTGAAAACAACCATAACCACGTGCTTCTTTCTTTTCTGCTGAGAGCCAAGGCTTCCTTTGTCATGTCCTTTTCATCATGTAGTCACTCCACATTATTGATGCCAATGAAGGAAATAATATTTGGCTCCCAGAAGCCTTAAAAAAACAATTTATCTTTTACATTTCCCTTTACAATATGGTACTAGATCATGGTAAAACTGGTGAGACTTTTGTAATATACAGCAAATTAAACAAGAAACCATAAAAAGTAAATATCTCTCGGAAACTTCCTTCTCAATCGTGCAAGTAGATCATGATGGAACTCGAGAAACTTTGGCTAACGCATTTGTTCAAAATAACAAAGGAAGACAAGAAAAGTCTGCTCCAGGTGAGGCTTGAACTCACAACCTCGGCATAGCTCATCAGTTACTGCTTTATAAGTACCGCGCGCTGACCGATTGCGCCACTGGAGCAGCTGCTGGGCTGCAGCATTGCATATATGAAAAAAAAACAATCAGAAATTTAAAATGAAAAATTTGCTCCGAAATGTAACTATTTGATAAAACAGGATTTGTGTTGTTGCTTTTTCCACAGTTTGAAAATACATTTTTTACCAGATCACAATCTTTATGAAGAATCAATTGAGACATTTATCACACTGGCCAATGGGCATTTTTAAACTGAAACATCCTGTTGCTTCAGGAAGTGCACATGTGCATTGGCTGGGATGAACACACGCTCTGTTGCTATATTTTATATGCTGTATTTGTAATATCGTATTTTATTATTTAGCATGGTCACACTTCTTTCAATTAAAAGTCGCCATCTTTCTTTTTTGGAGAATTTTGCAAGATCAAATTCAAACTGATAGAAAGATTAGACAGACCATGCGCTGTTTCAGAGATAAGCAAACACCCCAGATGGGACTTGAACCCACAATCCCTGGCTTAGGAGGCCAGTGCCTTATCTATTAGGCCACTGGGGCTTCTCAAGGTAGTTCATGCCGTGGGTTCTTTTTTCTGTAGCAGGCAATTATCCGTTTTAATTGCATTTTCAAAAATGGTCTTGTAAGTTTGTACTCCAACTTGAAAACAACCATAACCACGTGCTTCTTTCTTTTCTGCTGAGAGCCAGGGCTTCCTTTGTCATGTCCTTTTCATCATGTAGTCACTCCACATTATTGATGCCAATGAAGGAAATAATATTTGGCTCCCAGAAGCCTTAAAAAAACAATTTATCTTTTACATTTCCCTTTACAATATGGTACTAGATCATGGTAAAACTGGTGAGACTTTTGTAATATACAGCAAATTAAACAAGAAACCATAAAAAGTAAATATCTCTCGGAAACTTCCTTCTCAATCGTGCAAGTAGATCATGATGGAACTCGAGAAACTTTGGCTAACGCATTTGTTCAAAATAACAAAGGAAGACAAGAAAAGTCTGCTCCAGGTGAGGCTTGAACTCACAACCTCGGCATAGCTCATCAGTTACTGCTTTATAAGTACCGCGCGCTGACCGATTGCGCCACTGGAGCAGCTGCTGGGCTGCAGCATTGCATATATGAAAAAAAAACAATCAGAAATTTAAAATGAAAAATTTGCTCCGAAATGTAACTATTTGATAAAACAGGATTTGTGTTGTTGCTTTTTCCACAGTTTGAAAATACATTTTTTACCAGATCACAATCTTTATGAAGAATCAATTGAGACATTTATCACACTGGCCAATGGGCATTTTTAAACTGAAACATCCTGTTGCTTCAGGAAGCGCACATGTGCATTGGCTGGGATGAACACACGCTCTGTTGCTATATTTTATATGCTGTATTTGTAATATCGTATTTTATTATTTAGCATGGTCACACTTCTTTCAATTAAAAGTAGCAATCTTTCTTTTTTGGAGAATTTTGCAAGATCAAATTCAAACTGGTAGAAAGATTAGACAGACCATGCGCTGTTTCAGAGATAAGCAAACACCCCAGATGGGACTTGAACCCACAATCCCTGGCTTAGGAGGCCAGTGCCTTATCCATTAGGCCACTGGGGCTTCTCAAGGTAGTTCATGCCGTGGGTTCTATTTTCTGTAGCAGGCAATTATCCGTTTTAATTGCATTTTCAAAAATGGTCTTGTAAGTTTGTACTCCAACTTGAAAACAACCATAACCACGTGCTTCTTTCTTTTCTGCTGAGAGCCAAGGCTTCCTTTGTCATGTCCTTTTCATCATGTAGTCACTCCACATTATTGATGCCAATGAAGGAAATAATATTTGGCTCCCAGAAGCCTTAAAAAAACAATTTATCTTTTACATTTCCCTTTACAATATGGTACTAGATCATGGTAAAACTGGTGAGACTTTTGTAATATACAGCAAATTAAACAAGAAACCATAAAAAGTAAATATCTCTCGGAAACTTCCTTCTCAATCGTGCAAGTAGATCATGATGGAACTCGAGAAACTTTGGCTAACGCATTTGTTCAAAATAACAAAGGAAGACAAGAAAAGTCTGCTCCAGGTGAGGCTTGAACTCACAACCTCGGCATAGCTCATCAGTTACTGCTTTATAAGTACCGCGCGCTGACCGATTGCGCCACTGGAGCAGCTGCTGGGCTGCAGCATTGCATATATGAAAAAAAAACAATCAGAAATTTAAAATGAAAAATTTGCTCCGAAATGTAACTATTTGATAAAACAGGATTTGTGTTGTTGCTTTTTCCACAGTTTGAAAATACATTTTTTACCAGATCACAATCTTTATGAAGAATCAATTGAGACATTTATCACACTGGCCAATGGGCATTTTTAAACTGAAACATCCTGTTGCTTCAGGAAGTGCACATGTGCATTGGCTGGGATGAACACACGCTCTGTTGCTATATTTTATATGCTGTATTTGTAATATCGTATTTTATTATTTAGCATGGTCACACTTCTTTCAATTAAAAGTAGCAATCTTTCTTTTTTGGAGAATTTTGCAAGATCAAATTCAAACTGGTAGAAAGATTAGACAGACCATGCGCTGTTTCAGAGATAAGCAAACACCCCAGATGGGACTTGAACCCACAATCCCTGGCTTAGGAGGCCAGTGCCTTATCCATTAGGCCACTGGGGCTTCTCAAGGTAGTTCATGCCGTGGGTTCTATTTTCTGTAGCAGGCAATTATCCGTTTTAATTGCATTTTCAAAAATGGTCTTGTAAGTTTGTACTCCAACTTGAAAACAACCATAACCACGTGCTTCTTTCTTTTCTGCTGAGAGCCAAGGCTTCCTTTGTCATGTCCTTTTCATCATGTAGTCACTCCACATTATTGATGCCAATGAAGGAAATAATATTTGGCTCCCAGAAGCCTTAAAAAAACAATTTATCTTTTGCATTTCCCTTTACAATATGGTACTAGATCATGGTAAAACTGGTGAGACTTTTGTAATATACAGCAAATTAAACAAGAAACCATAAAAAGTAAATATCTCTCGGAAACTTCCTTCTCAATCGTGCAAGTAGATCATGATGGAACTCGAGAAACTTTGGCTAACGCATTTGTTCAAAATAACAAAGGAAGACAAGAAAAGTCTGCTCCAGGTGAGGCTTGAACTCACAACCTCGGCATAGCTCATCAGTTACTGCTTTATAAGTACCGCGCGCTGACCGATTGCGCCACTGGAGCAGCTGCTGGGCTGCAGCATTGCATATATGAAAAAAAAACAATCAGAAATTTAAAATGAAAAATTTGCTCCGAAATGTAACTATTTGATAAAACAGGATTTGTGTTGTTGCTTTTTCCACAGTTTGAAAATACATTTTTTACCAGATCACAATCTTTATGAAGAATCAATTGAGACATTTATCACACTGGCCAATGGGCATTTTTAAACTGAAACATCCTGTTGCTTCAGGAAGTGCACATGTGCATTGGCTGGGATGAACACACGCTCTGTTGCTATATTTTATATGCTGTATTTGTAATATCGTATTTTATTATTTAGCATGGTCACACTTCTTTCAATTAAAAGTAGCAATCTTTCTTTTTTGGAGAATTTTGCAAGATCAAATTCAAACTGGTAGAAAGATTAGACAGACCATGCGCTGTTTCAGAGATAAGCAAACACCCCAGATGGGACTTGAACCCACAATCCCTGGCTTAGGAGGCCAGTGCCTTATCCATTAGGCCACTGGGGCTTCTCAAGGTAGTTCATGCCGTGGGTTCTATTTTCTGTAGCAGGCAATTATCCGTTTTAATTGCATTTTCAAAAATGGTCTTGTAAGTTTGTACTCCAACTTGAAAACAACCATAACCACGTGCTTCTTTCTTTTCTGCTGAGAGCCAAGGCTTCCTTTGTCATGTCCTTTTCATCATGTAGTCACTCCACATTATTGATGCCAATGAAGGAAATAATATTTGGCTCCCAGAAGCCTTAAAAAAACAATTTATCTTTTGCATTTCCCTTTACAATATGGTACTAGATCATGGTAAAACTGGTGAGACTTTTGTAATATACAGCAAATTAAACAAGAAACCATAAAAAGTAAATATCTCTCGGAAACTTCCTTCTCAATCGTGCAAGTAGATCATGATGGAACTCGAGAAACTTTGGCTAACGCATTTGTTCAAAATAACAAAGGAAGACAAGAAAAGTCTGCTCCAGGTGAGGCTTGAACTCACAACCTCGGCATAGCTCATCAGTTACTGCTTTATAAGTACCGAGCGCTGACCGATTGCGCCACTGGAGCAGCTGCTGGGCTGCAGCATTGCATATATGAAAAAAAAAACAATCAGAATTTTAAAATGAAAAATTTGCTCCGAAATGTAACTATTTGATAAAACAGGATTTGTGTTGTTGCTTTTTCCACAGTTTGAAAATACATTTTTTACCAGATCACAATCTTTATGAAGAATCAATTGAGACATTTATCACACTGGCCAATGGGCATTTTTAAACTGAAACATCCTGTTGCTTCAGGAAGTGCACATGTGCATTGGCTGGGATGAACACACGCTCTGTTGCTATATTTTATATGCTGTATTTGTAATATCGTATTTTATTATTTAGCATGGTCACACTTCTTTCAATTAAAAGTAGCAATCTTTCTTTTTTGGAGAATTTTGCAAGATCAAATTCAAACTGGTAGAAAGATTAGACAGACCATGCGCCGTTTCAGAGATAAGCAAACACCCCAGATGGGACTTGAACCCACAATCCCTGGCTTAGGAGGCCAGTGCCTTATCCATTAGGCCACTGGGGCTTCTCAAGGTAGTTCATGCCGTGGGTTCTATTTTCTGTAGCAGGCAATTATCCGTTTTAATTGCATTTTCAAAAATGGTCTTGTAAGTTTGTACTCCAACTTGAAAACAACCATAACCACGTGCTTCTTTCTTTTCTGCTGAGAGCCAAGGCTTCCTTTGTCATGTCCTTTTCATCATGTAGTCACTCCACATTATTGATGCCAATGAAGGAAATAATATTTGGCTCCCAGAAGCCTTAAAAAAACAATTTATCTTTTGCATTTCCCTTTACAATATGGTACTAGATCATGGTAAAACTGGTGAGACTTTTGTAATATACAGCAAATTAAACAAGAAACCATAAAAAGTAAATATCTCTCGGAAACTTCCTTCTCAATCGTGCAAGTAGATCATGATGGAACTCGAGAAACTTTGGCTAACGCATTTGTTCAAAATAACAAAGGAAGACAAGAAAAGTCTGCTCCAGGTGAGGCTTGAACTCACAACCTCGGCATAGCTCATCAGTTACTGCTTTATAAGTACTGCGCGCTGACCGATTGCGCCACTGGAGCAGCTGCTGGGCTGCAGCATTGCATATATGAAAAAAAAACAATCAGAAATTTAAAATGAAAAATTTGCTCCGAAATGTAACTATTTGATAAAACAGGATTTGTGTTGTTGCTTTTTCCACAGTTTGAAAATACATTTTTTACCAGATCACAATCTTTATGAAGAATCAATTGAGACATTTATCACACTGGCCAATGGGCATTTTTAAACTGAAACATCCTGTTGCTTCAGGAAGTGCACATGTGCATTGGCTGGGATGAACACACGCTCTGTTGCTATATTTTATATGCTGTATTTGTAATATCGTATTTTATTATTTAGCATGGTCACACTTCTTTCAATTAAAAGTAGCAATCTTTCTTTTTTGGAGAATTTTGCAAGATCAAATTCAAACTGGTAGAAAGATTAGACAGACCATGCGCTGTTTCAGAGATAAGCAAACACCCCAGATGGGACTTGAACCCACAATCCCTGGCTTAGGAGGCCAGTGCCTTATCCATTAGGCCACTGGGGCTTCTCAAGGTAGTTCATGCCGTGGGTTCTATTTTCTGTAGCAGGCAATTATCCGTTTTAATTGCATTTTCAAAAATGGTCTTGTAAGTTTGTACTCCAACTTGAAAACAACCATAACCACGTGCTTCTTTCTTTTCTGCTGAGAGCCAAGGCTTCCTTTGTCATGTCCTTTTCATCATGTAGTCACTCCACATTATTGATGCCAATGAAGGAAATAATATTTGGCTCCCAGAAGCCTTAAAAAAACAATTTATCTTTTGCATTTCCCTTTACAATATGGTACTAGATCATGGTAAAACTGGTGAGACTTTTGTAATATACAGCAAATTAAACAAGAAACCATAAAAAGTAAATATCTCTCGGAAACTTCCTTCTCAATCGTGCAAGTAGATCATGATGGAACTCGAGAAACTTTGGCTAACGCATTTGTTCAAAATAACAAAGGAAGACAAGAAAAGTCTGCTCCAGGTGAGGCTTGAACTCACAACCTCGGCATAGCTGATCAGTTACTGCTTTATAAGTACCGCGCGCTGACCGATTGCGCCACTGGAGCAGCTGCTGGGCTGCAGCATTGCATATATGAAAAAAAAACAATCAGAAATTTAAAATGAAAAATTTGCTCCGAAATGTAACTATTTGATAAAACAGGATTTGTGTTGTTGCTTTTTCCACAGTTTGAAAATACATTTTTTACCAGATCACAATCTTTATGAAGAATCAATTGAGACATTTATCACACTGGCCAATGGGCATTTTTAAACTGAAACATCCTGTTGCTTCAGGAAGTGCACATGTGCATTGGCTGGGATGAACACACGCTCTGTTGCTATATTTTATATGCTGTATTTGTAATATCGTATTTTATTATTTAGCATGGTCACACTTCTTTCAATTAAAAGTAGCAATCTTTCTTTTTTGGAGAATTTTGCAAGATCAAATTCAAACTGGTAGAAAGATTAGACAGACCATGCGCTGTTTCAGAGATAAGCAAACACCCCAGATGGGACTTGAACCCACAATCCCTGGCTTAGGAGGCCAGTGCCTTATCCATTAGGCCACTGGGGCTTCTCAAGGTAGTTCATGCCGTGGGTTCTATTTTCTGTAGCAGGCAATTATCCGTTTTAATTGCATTTTCAAAAATGGTCTTGTAAGTTTGTACTCCAACTTGAAAACAACCATAACCACGTGCTTCTTTCTTTTCTGCTGAGAGCCAAGGCTTCCTTTGTCATGTCCTTTTCATCATGTAGTCACTCCACATTATTGATGCCAATGAAGGAAATAATATTTGGCTCCCAGAAGCCTTAAAAAAACAATTTATCTTTTACATTTCCCTTTACAATATGGTACTAGATCATGGTAAAACTGGTGAGACTTTTGTAATATACAGCAAATTAAACAAGAAACCATAAAAAGTAAATATCTCTCGGAAACTTCCTTCTCAATCGTGCAAGTAGATCATGATGGAACTCGAGAAACTTTGGCTAACGCATTTGTTCAAAATAACAAAGGAAGACAAGAAAAGTCTGCTCCAGGTGAGGCTTGAACTCACAACCTCGGCATAGCTCATCAGTTACTGCTTTATAAGTACCGCGCGCTGACCGATTGCGCCACTGGAGCAGCTGCTGGGCTGCAGCATTGCATATATGAAAAAAAAACAATCAGAAATTTAAAATGAAAAATTTGCTCCGAAATGTAACTATTTGATAAAACAGGATTTGTGTTGTTGCTTTTTCCACAGTTTGAAAATACATTTTTTACCAGATCACAATCTTTATGAAGAATCAATTGAGACATTTATCACACTGGCCAATGGGCATTTTTAAACTGAAACATCCTGTTGCTTCAGGAAGTGCACATGTGTATTGGCTGGGATGAACACACGCTCTGTTGCTATATTTTATATGCTGTATTTGTAATATCGTATTTTATTATTTAGCATGGTCACACTTCTTTCAATTAAAAGTAGCAATCTTTCTTTTTTGGAGAATTTTGCAAGATCAAATTCAAACTGGTAGAAAGATTAGACAGACCATGCGCTGTTTCAGAGATAAGCAAACACCCCAGATGGGACTTGAACCCACAATCCCTGGCTTAGGAGGCCAGTGCCTTATCCATTAGGCCACTGGGGCTTCTCAAGGTAGTTCATGCCGTGGGTTCTATTTTCTGTAGCAGGCAATTATCCGTTTTAATTGCATTTTCAAAAATGGTCTTGTAAGTTTGTACTCCAACTTGAAAACAACCATAACCACGTGCTTCTTTCTTTTCTGCTGAGAGCCAGGGCTTCCTTTGTCATGTCCTTTTCATCATGTAGTCACTCCACATTATTGATGCCAATGAAGGAAATAATATTTGGCTCCCAGAAGCCTTAAAAAAACAATTTATCTTTTACATTTCCCTTTACAATATGGTACTAGATCATGGTAAAACTGGTGAGACTTTTGTAATATACAGCAAATTAAACAAGAAACCATAAAAAGTAAATATCTCTCGGAAACTTCCTTCTCAATCGTGCAAGTAGATCATGATGGAACTCGAGAAACTTTGGCTAACGCATTTGTTCAAAATAACAAAGGAAGACAAGAAAAGTCTGCTCCAGGTGAGGCTTGAACTCACAACCTCGGCATAGCTCATCAGTTACTGCTTTATAAGTACCGCGCGCTGACCGATTGCGCCACTGGAGCAGCTGCTGGGCTGCAGCATTGCATATATGAAAAAAAAACAATCAGAAATTTAAAATGAAAAATTTGCTCCGAAATGTAACTATTTGATAAAACAGGATTTGTGTTGTTGCTTTTTCCACAGTTTGAAAATACATTTTTTACCAGATCACAATCTTTATGAAGAATCAATTGAGACATTTATCACACTGGCCAATGGGCATTTTTAAACTGAAACATCCTGTTGCTTCAGGAAGTGCACATGTGCATTGGCTGGGATGAACACACGCTCTGTTGCTATATTTTATATGCTGTATTTGTAATATCGTATTTTATTATTTAGCATGGTCACACTTCTTTCAATTAAAAGTAGCAATCTTTCTTTTTTGGAGAATTTTGCAAGATCAAATTCAAACTGGTAGAAAGATTAGACAGACCATGCGCTGTTTCAGAGATAAGCAAACACCCCAGATGGGACTTGAACCCACAATCCCTGGCTTAGGAGGCCAGTGCCTTATCCATTAGGCCACTGGGGCTTCTCAAGGTAGTTCATGCCGTGGGTTCTATTTTCTGTAGCAGGCAATTATCCGTTTTAATTGCATTTTCAAAAATGGTCTTGTAAGTTTGTACTCCAACTTGAAAACAACCATAACCACGTGCTTCTTTCTTTTCTGCTGAGAGCCAAGGCTTCCTTTGTCATGTCCTTTTCATCATGTAGTCACTCCACATTATTGATGCCAATGAAGGAAATAATATTTGGCTCCCAGAAGCCTTAAAAAAACAATTTATCTTTTACATTTCCCTTTACAATATGGTACTAGATCATGGTAAAACTGGTGAGACTTTTGTAATATACAGCAAATTAAACAAGAAACCATAAAAAGTAAATATCTCTCGGAAACTTCCTTCTCAATCGTGCAAGTAGATCATGATGGAACTCGAGAAACTTTGGCTAACGCATTTGTTCAAAATAACAAAGGAAGACAAGAAAAGTCTGCTCCAGGTGAGGCTTGAACTCACAACCTCGGCATAGCTCATCAGTTACTGCTTTATAAGTACCGCGCGCTGACCGATTGCGCCACTGGAGCAGCTGCTGGGCTGCAGCATTGCATATATGAAAAAAAAACAATCAGAAATTTAAAATGAAAAATTTGCTCCGAAATGTAACTATTTGATAAAACAGGATTTGTGTTGTTGCTTTTTCCACAGTTTGAAAATACATTTTTTACCAGATCACAATCTTTATGAAGAATCAATTGAGACATTTATCACACTGGCCAATGGGCATTTTTAAACTGAAACATCCTGTTGCTTCAGGAAGTGCACATGTGTATTGGCTGGGATGAACACACGCTCTGTTGCTATATTTTATATGCTGTATTTGTAATATCGTATTTTATTATTTAGCATGGTCACACTTCTTTCAATTAAAAGTAGCAATCTTTCTTTTTTGGAGAATTTTGCAAGATCAAATTCAAACTGGTAGAAAGATTAGACAGACCATGCGCTGTTTCAGAGATAAGCAAACACCCCAGATGGGACTTGAACCCACAATCCCTGGCTTAGGAGGCCAGTGCCTTATCCATTAGGCCACTGGGGCTTCTCAAGGTAGTTCATGCCGTGGGTTCTATTTTCTGTAGCAGGCAATTATCCGTTTTAATTGCATTTTCAAAAATGGTCTTGTAAGTTTGTACTCCAACTTGAAAACAACCATAACCACGTGCTTCTTTCTTTTCTGCTGAGAGCCAGGGCTTCCTTTGTCATGTCCTTTTCATCATGTAGTCACTCCACATTATTGATGCCAATGAAGGAAATAATATTTGGCTCCCAGAAGCCTTAAAAAAACAATTTATCTTTTACATTTCCCTTTACAATATGGTACTAGATCATGGTAAAACTGGTGAGACTTTTGTAATATACAGCAAATTAAACAAGAAACCATAAAAAGTAAATATCTCTCGGAAACTTCCTTCTCAATCGTGCAAGTAGATCATGATGGAACTCGAGAAACTTTGGCTAACGCATTTGTTCAAAATAACAAAGGAAGACAAGAAAAGTCTGCTCCAGGTGAGGCTTGAACTCACAACCTCGGCATAGCTCATCAGTTACTGCTTTATAAGTACCGCGCGCTGACCGATTGTGCCACTGGAGCAGCTGCTGGGCTGCAGCATTGCATATATGAAAAAAAAACAATCAGAAATTTAAAATGAAAAATTTGCTCCGAAATGTAACTATTTGATAAAACAGGATTTGTGTTGTTGCTTTTTCCACAGTTTGAAAATACATTTTTTACCAGATCACAATCTTTATGAAGAATCAATTGAGACATTTATCACACTGGCCAATGGGCATTTTTAAACTGAAACATCTTGTTGCTTCAGGAAGTGCACATGTGCATTGGCTGGGATGAACACACGCTCTGTTGCTATATTTTATATGCTGTATTTGTAATATCGTATTTTATTATTTAGCATGGTCACACTTCTTTCAATTAAAAGTAGCAATCTTTCTTTTTTGGACACTTTTGCAAGATCAAATTCAAACTGGTAGAAAGATTAGACAGACCATGCGCTGTTTCAGAGATAAGCAAACACCCCAGATGGGACTTGAACCCACAATCCCTGGCTTAGGAGGCCAGTGCCTTATCCATTAGGCCACTGGGGCTTCTCAAGGTAGTTCATGCCGTGGGTTCTATTTTCTGTAGCAGGCAATTATCCGTTTTAATTGCATTTTCAAAAATGGTCTTGTAAGTTTGTACTCCAACTTGAAAACAACCATAACCACGTGCTTCTTTCTTTTCTGCTGAGAGCCAGGGCTTCCTTTGTCATGTCCTTTTCATCATGTAGTCACTCCACATTATTGATGCCAATGAAGGAAATAATATTTGGCTCCCAGAAGCCTTAAAAAAACAATTTATCTTTTACATTTCCCTTTACAATATGGTACTAGATCATGGTAAAACTGGTGAGACTTTTGTAATATACAGCAAATTAAACAAGAAACCATAAAAAGTAAATATCTCTCGGAAACTTCCTTCTCAATCGTGCAAGTAGATCATGATGGAACTCGAGAAACTTTGGCTAACGCATTTGTTCAAAATAACAAAGGAAGACAAGAAAAGTCTGCTCCAGGTGAGGCTTGAACTCACAACCTCAGCATAGCTCATCAGTTACTGCTTTATAAGTACCGCGCGCTGACCGATTGCGCCACTGGAGCAGCTGCTGGGCTGCAGCATTGCATATATGAAAAAAAAACAATCAGAAATTTAAAATGAAAAATTTGCTCCGAAATGTAACTATTTGATAAAACAGGATTTGTGTTGTTGCTTTTTCCACAGTTTGAAAATACATTTTTTACCAGATCACAATCTTTATGAAGAATCAATTGAGACATTTATCACACTGGCCAATGGGCATTTTTAAACTGAAACATCCTGTTGCTTCAGGAAGTGCACATGTGCATTGGCTGGGATGAACACACGCTCTGTTGCTATATTTTATATGCTGTATTTGTAATATCGTATTTTATTATTTAGCATGGTCACACTTCTTTCAATTAAAAGTAGCAATCTTTCTTTTTTGGAGAATTTTGCAAGATCAAATTCAAACTGGTAGAAAGATTAGACAGACCATGCGCTGTTTCAGAGATAAGCAAACACCCCAGATGGGACTTGAACCCACAATCCCTGGCTTAGGAGGCCAGTGCCTTATCCATTAGGCCACTGGGGCTTCTCAAGGTAGTTCATGCCGTGGGTTCTATTTTCTGTAGCAGGCAATTATCCGTTTTAATTGCATTTTCAAAAATGGTCTTGTAAGTTTGTACTCCAACTTGAAAACAACCATAACCACGTGCTTCTTTCTTTTCTGCTGAGAGCCAGGGCTTCCTTTGTCATGTCCTTTTCATCATGTAGTCACTCCACATTATTGATGCCAATGAAGGAAATAATATTTGGCTCCCAGAAGCCTTAAAAAAACAATTTATCTTTTACATTTCCCTTTACAATATGGTACTAGATCATGGTAAAACTGGTGAGACTTTTGTAATATACAGCAAATTAAACAAGAAACCATAAAAAGTAAATATCTCTCGGAAACTTCCTTCTCAATCGTGCAAGTAGATCATGATGGAACTCGAGAAACTTTGGCTAACGCATTTGTTCAAAATAACAAAGGAAGACAAGAAAAGTCTGCTCCAGGTGAGGCTTGAACTCACAACCTCGGCATAGCTCATCAGTTACTGCTTTATAAGTACCGTGCGCTGACCGATTGCGCCACTGGAGCAGCTGCTGGGCTGCAGCATTGCATATATGAAAAAAAAACAATCAGAAATTTAAAATGAAAAATTTGCTCCGAAATGTAACTATTTGATAAAACAGGATTTGTGTTGTTGCTTTTTCCACAGTTTGAAAATACATTTTTTACCAGATCACAATCTTTATGAAGAATCAATTGAGACATTTATCACACTGGCCAATGGGCATTTTTAAACTGAAACATCCTGTTGCTTCAGGAAGTGCACATGTGCATTGGCTGGGATGAACACACGCTCTGTTGCTATATTTTATATGCTGTATTTGTAATATCGTATTTTATTATTTAGCATGGTCACACTTCTTTCAATTAAAAGTAGCAATCTTTCTTTTTTGGAGAATTTTGCAAGATCAAATTCAAACTGGTAGAAAGATTAGACAGACCATGCGCTGTTTCAGAGATAAGCAAACACCCCAGATGGGACTTGAACCCACAATCCCTGGCTTAGGAGGCCAGTGCCTTATCCATTAGGCCACTGGGGCTTCTCAAGGTAGTTCATGCCGTGGGTTCTATTTTCTGTAGCAGGCAATTATCCGTTTTAATTGCATTTTCAAAAATGGTCTTGTAAGTTTGTACTCCAACTTGAAAACAACCATAACCACGTGCTTCTTTCTTTTCTGCTGAGAGCCAAGGCTTCCTTTGTCATGTCCTTTTCATCATGTAGTCACTCCACATTATTGATGCCAATGAAGGAAATAATATTTGGCTCCCAGAAGCCTTAAAAAAACAATTTATCTTTTACATTTCCCTTTACAATATGGTACTAGATCATGGTAAAACTGGTGAGACTTTTGTAATATACAGCAAATTAAACAAGAAACCATAAAAAGTAAATATCTCTCGGAAACTTCCTTCTCAATCGTGCAAGTAGATCATGATGGAACTCGAGAAACTTTGGCTAACGCATTTGTTCAAAATAACAAAGGAAGACAAGAAAAGTCTGCTCCAAGTGAGGCTTGAACTCACAACCTCGGCATAGCTCATCAGTTACTGCTTTATAAGTACCGCGCGCTGACCGATTGCGCCACTGGAGCAGCTGCTGGGCTGCAGCATTGCATATATGAAAAAAAAACAATCAGAAATTTAAAATGAAAAATTTGCTCCGAAATGTAACTATTTGATAAAACAGGATTTGTGTTGTTGCTTTTTCCACAGTTTGAAAATACATTTTTTACCAGATCACAATCTTTATGAAGAATCAATTGAGACATTTATCACACTGGCCAATGGGCATTTTTAAACTGAAACATCCTGTTGCTTCAGGAAGTGCACATGTGTATTGGCTGGGATGAACACACGCTCTGTTGCTATATTTTATATGCTGTATTTGTAATATCGTATTTTATTATTTAGCATGGTCACACTTCTTTCAATTAAAAGTAGCAATCTTTCTTTTTTGGAGAATTTTGCAAGATCAAATTCAAACTGGTAGAAAGATTAGACAGACCATGCGCTGTTTCAGAGATAAGCAAACACCCCAGATGGGACTTGAACCCACAATCCCTGGCTTAGGAGGCCAGTGCCTTATCCATTAGGCCACTGGGGCTTCTCAAGGTAGTTCATGCCGTGGGTTCTATTTTCTGTAGCAGGCAATTATCCGTTTTAATTGCATTTTCAAAAATGGTCTTGTAAGTTTGTACTCCAACTTGAAAACAACCATAACCACGTGCTTCTTTCTTTTCTGCTGAGAGCCAGGGCTTCCTTTGTCATGTCCTTTTCATCATGTAGTCACTCCACATTATTGATGCCAATGAAGGAAATAATATTTGGCTCCCAGAAGCCTTAAAAAAACAATTTATCTTTTACATTTCCCTTTACAATATGGTACTAGATCATGGTAAAACTGGTGAGACTTTTGTAATATACAGCAAATTAAACAAGAAACCATAAAAAGTAAATATCTCTCGGAAACTTCCTTCTCAATCGTGCAAGTAGATCATGATGGAACTCGAGAAACTTTGGCTAACGCATTTGTTCAAAATAACAAAGGAAGACAAGAAAAGTCTGCTCCAGGTGAGGCTTGAACTCACAACCTCGGCATAGCTCATCAGTTACTGCTTTATAAGTACTGCGCGCTGACCGATTGCGCCACTGGAGCAGCTGCTGGGCTGCAGCATTGCATATATGAAAAAAAAACAATCAGAAATTTAAAATGAAAAATTTGCTCCGAAATGTAACTATTTGATAAAACAGGATTTGTGTTGTTGCTTTTTCCACAGTTTGAAAATACATT
Source organism: Anomaloglossus baeobatrachus (assembly GCF_048569485.1). Lineage (NCBI taxonomy): Eukaryota > Metazoa > Chordata > Amphibia > Anura > Aromobatidae > Anomaloglossus > Anomaloglossus baeobatrachus. Next base: position 610,985,730 of record NC_134356.1, on the reverse strand, counting down.
TTTTACCAGATCACAATCTTTATGAAGAATCAATTGAGACATTTATCACACTGGCCAATGGGCATTTTTAAACTGAAACATCCTGTTGCTTCAGGAAGTGCACATGTGCATTGGCTGGGATGAACACACGCTCTGTTGCTATATTTTATATGCTGTATTTGTAATATCGTATTTTATTATTTAGCATGGTCACACTTCTTTCAATTAAAAGTAGCAATCTTTCTTTTTTGGAGACTTTTGCAAGATCAAATTCAAACTGGTAGAAAGATTAGACAGACCATGCGCTGTTTCAGAGATAAGCAAACACCCCAGATGGGACTTGAACCCACAATCCCTGGCTTAGGAGGCCAGTGCCTTATCCATTAGGCCACTGGGGCTTCTCAAGGTAGTTCATGCCGTGGGTTCTATTTTCTGTAGCAGGCAATTATCCGTTTTAATTGCATTTTCAAAAATGGTCTTGTAAGTTTGTACTCCAACTTGAAAACAACCATAACCACGTGCTTCTTTCTTTTCTGCTGAGAGCCAGGGCTTCCTTTGTCATGTCCTTTTCATCATGTAGTCACTCCACATTATTGATGCCAATGAAGGAAATAATATTTGGCTCCCAGAAGCCTTAAAAAAACAATTTATCTTTTACATTTCCCTTTACAATATGGTACTAGATCATGGTAAAACTGGTGAGAATTTTGTAATATACAGCAAATTAAACAAGAAACCATAAAAAGTAAATATCTCTCGGAAACTTCCTTCTCAATCGTGCAAGTAGATCATGATGGAACTCGAGAAACTTTGGCTAACGCATTTGTTCAAAATAACAAAGGAAGACAAGAAAAGTCTGCTCCAGGTGAGGCTTGAACTCACAACCTCAGCATAGCTCATCAGTTACTGCTTTATAAGTACCGCGCGCTGACCGATTGCGCCACTGGAGCAGCTGCTGGGCTGCAGCATTGCATATATGAAAAAAAAACAATCAGAAATTTAAAATGAAAAATTTGCTCCGAAATGTAACTATTTGATAAAACAGGATTTGTGTTGTTGCTTTTTCCACAGTTTGAAAATACATTTTTTACCAGATCATAATCTTTATGAAGAATCAATTGAGACATTTATCACACTGGCCAATGGGCATATTTAAACTGAAACATCCTGTTGCTTCAGGAAGTGCACATGTGCATTGGCTGGGATGAACACACGCTCTGTTGCTATATTTTATATGCTGTATTTGTAATATCGTATTTTATTATTTAGCATGGTCACACTTCTTTCAATTAAAAGTAGCAATCTTTCTTTTTTGGAGAATTTTGCAAGACCAAATTCAAACTGGTAGAAAGATTAGACAGACCATGCGCTGTTTCAGAGATAAGCAAACACCCCAGATGGGACTTGAACCCACAATCCCTGGCTTAGGAGGCCAGTGCCTTATCCATTAGGCCACTGGGGCTTCTCAAGGTAGTTCATGCCGTGGGTTCTATTTTCTGTAGCAGGCAATTATCCGTTTTAATTGCATTTTCAAAAATGGTCTTGTAAGTTTGTACTCCAACTTGAAAACAACCATAACCACGTGCTTCTTTCTTTTCTGCTGAGAGCCAGGGCTTCCTTTGTCATGTCCTTTTCATCATGTAGTCACTCCACATTATTGATGCCAATGAAGGAAATAATATTTGGCTCCCAGAAGCCTTAAAAAAACAATTTATCTTTTGCATTTCCCTTTACAATATGGTATTAGATCATGGTAAAACTGGTGAGACTTTTGTAATATACAGCAAATTAAACAAGCAACCATAAAAAGTAAATATCTCTCGGAAACTTCCTTCTCAATCGTGCAAGTAGATCATGATGGAACTCGAGAAACTTTGGCTAACGCATTTGTTCAAAATAACAAAGGAAGACAAGAAAAGTCTGCTCCAGGTGAGGCTTGAACTCACAACCTCGGCATAGCTCATCAGTTACTGCTTTATAAGTACTGCGCGCTGACCGATTGCGCCACTGGAGCAGCTGCTGGGCTGCAGCATTGCATATATGAAAAAAAAACAATCAGAAATTTAAAATGAAAAATTTGCTCCGAAATGTAACTATTTGATAAAACAGGATTTGTGTTGTTGCTTTTTCCACAGTTTGAAAATACATTTTTTACCAGATCACAATCTTTATGAAGAATCAATTGAGACATTTATCACACTGGCCAATGGGCATTTTTAAACTGAAACATCCTGTTGCTTCAGGAAGTGCACATGTGCATTGGCTGGGATGAACACACGCTCTGTTGCTATATTTTATATGCTGTATTTGTAATATCGTATTTTATTATTTAGCATGGTCACACTTCTTTCAATTAAAAGTAGCAATCTTTCTTTTTTGGAGACTTTTGCAAGATCAAATTCAAACTGGTAGAAAGATTAGACAGACCATGCGCTGTTTCAGAGATAAGCAAACACCCCAGATGGGACTTGAACCCACAATCCCTGGCTTAGGAGGCCAGTGCCTTATCCATTAGGCCACTGGGGCTTCTCAAGGTAGTTCATGCCGTGGGTTCTATTTTCTGTAGCAGGCAATTATCCGTTTTAATTGCATTTTCAAAAATGGTCTTGTAAGTTTGTACTCCAACTTGAAAACAACCATAACCACGTGCTTCTTTCTTTTCTGCTGAGAGCCAGGGCTTCCTTTGTCATGTCCTTTTCATCATGTAGTCACTCCACATTATTGATGCCAATGAAGGAAATAATATTTGGCTCCCAGAAGCCTTAAAAAAACAATTTATCTTTTACATTTCCCTTTACAATATGGTACTAGATCATGGTAAAACTGGTGAGAATTTTGTAATATACAGCAAATTAAACAAGAAACCATAAAAAGTAAATATCTCTCGGAAACTTCCTTCTCAATCGTGCAAGTAGATCATGATGGAACTCGAGAAACTTTGGCTAACGCATTTGTTCAAAATAACAAAGGAAGACAAGAAAAGTCTGCTCCAGGTGAGGCTTGAACTCACAACCTCAGCATAGCTCATCAGTTACTGCTTTATAAGTACCGCGCGCTGACCGATTGCGCCACTGGAGCAGCTGCTGGGCTGCAGCATTGCATATATGAAAAAAAAACAATCAGAAATTTAAAATGAAAAATTTGCTCCGAAATGTAACTATTTGATAAAACAGGATTTGTGTTGTTGCTTTTTCCACAGTTTGAAAATACATTTTTTACCAGATCATAATCTTTATGAAGAATCAATTGAGACATTTATCACACTGGCCAATGGGCATATTTAAACTGAAACATCCTGTTGCTTCAGGAAGTGCACATGTGCATTGGCTGGGATGAACACACGCTCTGTTGCTATATTTTATATGCTGTATTTGTAATATCGTATTTTATTATTTAGCATGGTCACACTTCTTTCAATTAAAAGTAGCAATCTTTCTTTTTTGGAGAATTTTGCAAGACCAAATTCAAACTGGTAGAAAGATTAGACAGACCATGCGCTGTTTCAGAGATAAGCAAACACCCCAGATGGGACTTGAACCCACAATCCCTGGCTTAGGAGGCCAGTGCCTTATCCATTAGGCCACTGGGGCTTCTCAAGGTAGTTCATGCCGTGGGTTCTATTTTCTGTAGCAGGCAATTATCCGTTTTAATTGCATTTTCAAAAATGGTCTTGTAAGTTTGTACTCCAACTTGAAAACAACCATAACCACGTGCTTCTTTCTTTTCTGCTGAGAGCCAGGGCTTCCTTTGTCATGTCCTTTTCATCATGTAGTCACTCCACATTATTGATGCCAATGAAGGAAATAATATTTGGCTCCCAGAAGCCTTAAAAAAACAATTTATCTTTTGCATTTCCCTTTACAATATGGTACTAGATCATGGTAAAACTGGTGAGACTTTTGTAATATACAGCAAATTAAACAAGCAACCATAAAAAGTAAATATCTCTCGGAAACTTCCTTCTCAATCGTGCAAGTAGATCATGATGGAACTCGAGAAACTTTGGCTAACGCATTTGTTCAAAATAACAAAGGAAGACAAGAAAAGTCTGCTCCAGGTGAGGCTTGAACTCACAACCTCGGCATAGCTCATCAGTTACTGCTTTATAAGTACTGCGCGCTGACCGATTGCGCCACTGGAGCAGCTGCTGAGCTGCAGCATTGCATATATGAAAAAAAAACAATCAGAAATTTAAAATGAAAAATTTGCTCCGAAATGTAACTATTTGATAAAACAGGATTTGTGTTGTTGCTTTTTCCACAGTTTGAAAATACATTTTTTACCAGATCACAATCTTTATGAAGAATCAATTGAGACATTTATCACACTGGCCAATGGGCATTTTTAAACTGAAACATCCTGTTGCTTCAGGAAGTGCACATGTGCATTGGCTGGGATGAACACACGCTCTGTTGCTATATTTTATATGCTGTATTTGTAATATCGTATTTTATTATTTAGCATGGTCACACTTCTTTCAATTAAAAGTAGCAATCTTTCTTTTTTGGAGACTTTTGCAAGATCAAATTCAAACTGGTAGAAAGATTAGACAGACCATGCGCTGTTTCAGAGATAAGCAAACACCCCAGATGGGACTTGAACCCACAATCCCTGGCTTAGGAGGCCAGTGCCTTATCCATTAGGCCACTGGGGCTTCTCAAGGTAGTTCATGCCGTGGGTTCTATTTTCTGTAGCAGGCAATTATCCGTTTTAATTGCATTTTCAAAAATGGTCTTGTAAGTTTGTACTCCAACTTGAAAACAACCATAACCACGTGCTTCTTTCTTTTCTGCTGAGAGCCAGGGCTTCCTTTGTCATGTCCTTTTCATCATGTAGTCACTCCACATTATTGATGCCAATGAAGGAAATAATATTTGGCTCCCAGAAGCCTTAAAAAAACAATTTATCTTTTACATTTCCCTTTACAATATGGTACTAGATCATGGTAAAACTGGTGAGACTTTTGTAATATACAGCAAATTAAACAAGAAACCATAAAAAGTAAATATCTCTCGGAAACTTCCTTCTCAATCGTGCAAGTAGATCATGATGGAACTCGAGAAACTTTGGCTAACGCATTTGTTCAAAATAACAAAGGAAGACAAGAAAAGTCTGCTCCAGGTGAGGCTTGAACTCACAACCTCGGCATAGCTCATCAGTTACTGCTTTATAAGTACCGCGCGCTGACCGATTGCGCCACTGGAGCAGCTGCTGGGCTGCAGCATTGCATATATGAAAAAAAAACAATCAGAAATTTAAAATGAAAAATTTGCTCCGAAATGTAACTATTTGATAAAACAGGATTTGTGTTGTTGCTTTTTCCACAGTTTGAAAATACATTTTTTACCAGATCACAATCTTTATGAAGAATCAATTGAGACATTTATCACACTGGCCAATGGGCATTTTTAAACTGAAACATCCTGTTGCTTCAGGAAGTGCACATGTGCATTGGCTGGGATGAACACACGCTCTGTTGCTATATTTTATATGCTGTATTTGTAATATCGTATTTTATTATTTAGCATGGTCACACTTCTTTCAATTAAAAGTCGCAATCTTTCTTTTTTGGAGAATTTTGCAAGCTCAAATTCAAACTGGTAGAAAGATTAGACAGACCATGCGCTGTTTCAGAGATAAGCAAACACCCCAGATGGGACTTGAACCCACAATCCCTGGCTTAGGAGGCCAGTGCCTTATCCATTTGGCCACTGGGGCTTCTCAAGGTAGTTCATGCCGTGGGTTCTATTTTCTGTAGCAGGCAATTATCCGTTTTAATTGCATTTTCAAAAATGGTCTTGTAAGTTTGTACTCCAACTTGAAAACAACCATAACCACGTGCTTCTTTCTTTTCTGCTGAGAGCCAAGGCTTCCTTTGTCATGTCCTTTTCATCATGTAGTCACTCCACATTATTGATGCCAATGAAGGAAATAATATTTGGCTCCCAGAAGCCTTAAAAAAACAATTTATCTTTTACATTTCCCTTTACAATATGGTACTAGATCATGGTAAAACTGGTGAGACTTTTGTAATATACAGCAAATTAAACAAGAAACCATAAAAAGTAAATATCTCTCGGAAACTTCCTTCTCAATCGTGCAAGTAGATCATGATGGAACTCGAGAAACTTTGGCTAACGCATTTGTTCAAAATAACAAAGGAAGACAAGAAAAGTCTGCTCCAGGTGAGGCTTGAACTCACAACCTCGGCATAGCTCATCAGTTACTGCTTTATAAGTACCGCGCGCTGACCGATTGCGCCACTGGAGCAGCTGCTGGGCTGCAGCATTGCATATATGAAAAAAAAACAATCAGAAATTTAAAATGAAAAATTTGCTCCGAAATGTAACTATTTGATAAAACAGGATTTGTGTTGTTGCTTTTTCCACAGTTTGAAAATACATTTTTTACCAGATCACAATCTTTATGAAGAATCAATTGAGACATTTATCACACTGGCCAATGGGCATTTTTAAACTGAAACATCCTGTTGCTTCAGGAAGTGCACATGTGCATTGGCTGGGATGAACACACGCTCTGTTGCTATATTTTATATGCTGTATTTGTAATATCGTATTTTATTATTTAGCATGGTCACACTTCTTTCAATTAAAAGTAGCAATCTTTCTTTTTTGGAGAATTTTGCAAGATCAAATTCAAACTGGTAGAAAGATTAGACAGACCATGCGCTGTTTCAGAGATAAGCAAACACCCCAGATGGGACTTGAACCCACAATCCCTGGCTTAGGAGGCCAGTGCCTTATCCATTAGGCCACTGGGGCTTCTCAAGGTAGTTCATGCCGTGGGTTCTATTTTCTGTAGCAGGCAATTATCCGTTTTAATTGCATTTTCAAAAATGGTCTTGTAAGTTTGTACTCCAACTTGAAAACAACCATAACCACGTGCTTCTTTCTTTTCTGCTGAGAGCCAGGGCTTCCTTTGTCATGTCCTTTTCATCATGTAGTCACTCCACATTATTGATGCCAATGAAGGAAATAATATTTGGCTCCCAGAAGCCTTAAAAAAACAATTTATCTTTTACATTTCCCTTTACAATATGGTACTAGATCATGGTAAAACTGGTGAGACTTTTGTAATATACAGCAAATTAAACAAGAAACCATAAAAAGTAAATATCTCTCGGAAACTTCCTTCTCAATCGTGCAAGTAGATCATGATGGAACTCGAGAAACTTTGGCTAACGCATTTGTTCAAAATAACAAAGGAAGACAAGAAAAGTCTGCTCCAGGTGAGGCTTGAACTCACAACCTCAGCATAGCTCATCAGTTACTGCTTTATAAGTACCGCGCGCTGACCGATTGCGCCACTGGAGCAGCTGCTGGGCTGCAGCATTGCATATATGAAAAAAAAACAATCAGAAATTTAAAATGAAAAATTTGCTCCGAAATGTAACTATTTGATAAAACAGGATTTGTGTTGTTGCTTTTTCCACAGTTTGAAAATACATTTTTTACCAGATCACAATCTTTATGAAGAATCAATTGAGACATTTATCACACTGGCCAATGGGCATATTTAAACTGAAACATCCTGTTGCTTCAGGAAGTGCACATGTGCATTGGCTGGGATGAACACACGCTCTGTTGCTATATTTTATATGCTGTATTTGTAATATCGTATTTTATTATTTAGCATGGTCACACTTCTTTCAATTAAAAGTAGCAATCTTTCTTTTTTGGAGAATTTTGCAAGATCAAATTCAAACTGGTAGAAAGATTAGACAGACCATGCGCTGTTTCAGAGATAAGCAAACACCCCAGATGGGACTTGAACCCACAATCCCTGGCTTAGGAGGCCAGTGCCTTATCCATTAGGCCACTGGGGCTTCTCAAGGTAGTTCATGCCGTGGGTTCTATTTTCTGTAGCAGGCAATTATCCGTTTTAATTGCATTTTCAAAAATGGTCTTGTAAGTTTGTACTCCAACTTGAAAACAACCATAACCACGTGCTTCTTTCTTTTCTGCTGAGAGCCAGGGCTTCCCTTGTCATGTCCTTTTCATCATGTAGTCACTCCACATTATTGATGCCAATGAAGGAAATAATATTTGGCTCCCAGAAGCCTTAAAAAAACAATTTATCTTTTGCATTTCCCTTTACAATATGGTACTAGATCATGGTAAAACTGGTGAGACTTTTGTAATATACAGCAAATTAAACAAGAAACCATAAAAAGTAAATATCTCTCGGAAACTTCCTTCTCAATCGTGCAAGTAGATCATGATGGAACTCGAGAAACTTTGGCTAACGCATTTGTTCAAAATAACAAAGGAAGACAAGAAAAGTCTGCTCCAGGTGAGGCTTGAACTCACAACCTCGGCATAGCTCATCAGTTACTGCTTTATAAGTACTGCGCGCTGACCGATTGCGCCACTGGAGCAGCTGCTGAGCTGCAGCATTGCATATATGAAAAAAAAACAATCAGAAATTTAAAATGAAAAATTTGCTCCGAAATGTAACTATTTGATAAAACAGGATTTGTGTTGTTGCTTTTTCCACAGTTTGAAAATACATTTTTTACCAGATCACAATCTTTATGAAGAATCAATTGAGACATTTATCACACTGGCCAATGGGCATTTTTAAACTGAAACATCCTGTTGCTTCAGGAAGTGCACGTGTGCATTGGCTGGGATGAACACACGCTCTGTTGCTATATTTTATATGCTGTATTTGTAATATCGTATTTTATTATTTAGCATGGTCACACTTCTTTCAATTAAAAGTCGCAATCTTTCTTTTTTGGAGAATTTTGCAAGATCAAATTCAAACTGGTAGAAAGATTAGACAGACCATGCGCTGTTTCAGAGATAAGCAAACACCCCAGATGGGACTTGAACCCATAATCCCTGGCTTAGGAGGCCAGTGCCTTATCCATTAGGCCACTGGGGCTTCTCAAGGTAGTTCATGCTGTGGGTTCTTTTTTCTGTAGCAGGCAATTATCCGTTTTAATTGCATTTTCAAAAATGGTCTTGTAAGTTTGTACTCCAACTTGAAAACAACCATAACCACGTGCTTCTTTCTTTTCTGCTGAGAGCCAGGGCTTCCTTTGTCATGTCCTTTTCATCATGTAGTCACTCCACATTATTGATGCCAATGAAGGAAATAATATTTGGCTCCCAGAAGCCTTAAAAAAACAATTTATCTTTTACATTTCCCTTTACAATATGGTACTAGATCATGGTAAAACTGGTGAGAATTTTGTAATATACAGCAAATTAAACAAGAAACCATAAAAAGTAAATATCTCTCGGAAACTTCCTTCTCAATCGTGCAAGTAGATCATGATGGAACTCGAGAAACTTTGGCTAACGCATTTGTTCAAAATAACAAAGGAAGACAAAAAAATTCTGCTCCAGGTGAGGCTTGAACTCACAACCTCGGCATAGCTCATCAGTTACTGCTTTATAAGTACCGCGCGCTGACCGATTGCGCCACTGGAGCAGCTGCTGAGCTGCAGCATTGCATATATGAAAAAAAAACAATCAGAAATTTAAAATGAAAAATTTGCTCCGAAATGTAACTATTTGATAAAACAGGATTTGTGTTGTTGCTTTTTCCACAGTTTGAAAATACATTTTTTACCAGATCACAATCTTTATGAAGAATCAATTGAGACATTTATCACACTGGCCAATGGGCATTTTTAAACTGAAACATCCTGTTGCTTCAGGAAGTGCACATGTGCATTGGCTGGGATGAACACACGCTCTGTTGCTATATTTTATATGCTGTATTTGTAATATCGTATTTTATTATTTAGCATGGTCACACTTCTTTCAATTAAAAGTAGCAATCTTTCTTTTTTGGAGAATTTTGCAAGATCAAATTCAAACTGGTAGAAAGATTAGACAGACCATGCGCTGTTTCAGAGATAAGCAAACACCCCAGATGGGACTTGAACCCACAATCCCTGGCTTAGGAGGCCAGTGCCTTATCCATTAGGCCACTGGGGCTTCTCAAGGTAGTTCATGCCGTGGGTTCTTTTTTCTGTAGCAGGCAATTATCCGTTTTAATTGCATTTTCAAAAATGGTCTTGTAAGTTTGTACTCCAACTTGAAAACAACCATAACCACGTGCTTCTTTCTTTTCTGCTGAGAGCCAGGGCTTCCTTTGTCATGTCCTTTTCATCATGTAGTCACTCCACATTATTGATGCCAATGAAGGAAATAATATTTGGCTCCCAGAAGCCTGAAAAAAACAATTTATCTTTTACATTTCCCTTTACAATATGGTACTAGATCATGGTAAAACTGGTGAGACTTTTGTAATATACAGCAAATTAAACAAGAAACCATAAAAAGTAAATATCTCTCGGAAACTTCCTTCTCAATCGTGCAAGTAGATCATGATGGAACTCGAGAAACTTTGGCTAACGCATTTGTTCAAAATAACAAAGGAAGACAAGAAAAGTCTGCTCCAGGTGAGGCTTGAACTCACAACCTCGGCATAGCTCATCAGTTACTGCTTTATAAGTACCGCGCGCTGACCGATTGCACCACTGGAGCAGCTGCTGAGCTGCAGCATTGCATATATGAAAAAAAAACAATCAGAAATTTAAAATGAAAAATTTGCTCCGAAATGTAACTATTTGATAAAACAGGATTTGTGTTGTTGCTTTTTCCACAGTTTGAAAATACATTTTTTACCAGATCACAATCTTTATGAAGAATCAATTGAGACATTTATCACACTGGCCAATGGGCATTTTTAAACTGAAACATCCTGTTGCTTCAGGAAGTGCACATGTGCATTGGCTGGGATGAACACACGCTCTGTTGCTATATTTTATATGCTGTATTTGTAATATCGTATTTTATTATTTAGCATGGTCACACTTCTTTCAATTAAAAGTAGCAATCTTTCTTTTTTGGAGAATTTTGCAAGATCAAATTCAAACTGGTAGAAAGATTAGACAGACCATGCGCTGTTTCAGAGATAAGCAAACACCCCAGATGGGACTTGAACCCACAATCCCTGGCTTAGGAGGCCAGTGCCTTATCTATTAGGCCACTGGGGCTTCTCAAGGTAGTTCATGCCGTGGGTTCTTTTTTCTGTAGCAGGCAATTATCCGTTTTAATTGCATTTTCAAAAATGGTCTTGTAAGTTTGTACTCCAACTTGAAAACAACCATAACCACGTGCTTCTTTCTTTTCTGCTGAGAGCCAGGGCTTCCTTTGTCATGTCCTTTTCATCATGTAGTCACTCCACATTATTGATGCCAATGAAGGAAATAATATTTGGCTCCCAGAAGCCTTAAAAAAACAATTTATCTTTTACATTTCCCTTTACAATATGGTACTAGATCATGGTAAAACTGGTGAGACTTTTGTAATATACAGCAAATTAAACAAGAAACCATAAAAAGTAAATATCTCTCGGAAACTTCCTTCTCAATCGTGCAAGTAGATCATGATGGAACTCGAGAAACTTTGGCTAACGCATTTGTTCAAAATAACAAAGGAAGACAAGAAAAGTCTGCTCCAGGTGAGGCTTGAACTCACAACCTCGGCATAGCTCATCAGTTACTGCTTTATAAGTACCGCGCGCTGACCGATTGCGCCACTGGAGCAGCTGCTGGGCTGCAGCATTGCATATATGAAAAAAAAACAATCAGAAATTTAAAATGAAAAATTTGCTCCGAAATGTAACTATTTGATAAAACAGGATTTGTGTTGTTGCTTTTTCCACAGTTTGAAAATACATTTTTTACCAGATCACAATCTTTATGAAGAATCAATTGAGACATTTATCACACTGGCCAATGGGCATTTTTAAACTGAAACATCCTGTTGCTTCAGGAAGTGCACATGTGCATTGGCTGGGATGAACACACGCTCTGTTGCTATATTTTATATGCTGTATTTGTAATATCGTATTTTATTATTTAGCATGGTCACACTTCTTTCAATTAAAAGTAGCAATCTTTCTTTTTTGGAGAATTTTGCAAGATCAAATTCAAACTGGTAGAAAGATTAGACAGACCATGCGCTGTTTCAGAGATAAGCAAACACCCCAGATGGGACTTGAACCCACAATCCCTGGCTTAGGAGGCCAGTGCCTTATCCATTAGGCCACTGGGGCTTCTCAAGGTAGTTCATGCCGTGGGTTCTATTTTCTGTAGCAGGCAATTATCCGTTTTAATTGCATTTTCAAAAATGGTCTTGTAAGTTTGTACTCCAACTTGAAAACAACCATAACCACGTGCTTCTTTCTTTTCTGCTGAGAGCCAGGGCTTCCTTTGTCATGTCCTTTTCATCATGTAGTCACTCCACATTATTGATGCCAATGAAGGAAATAATATTTGGCTCCCAGAAGCCTTAAAAAAACAATTTATCTTTTACATTTCCCTTTACAATATGGTACTAGATCATGGTAAAACTGGTGAGACTTTTGTAATATACAGCAAATTAAACAAGAAACCATAAAAAGTAAATATCTCTCGGAAACTTCCTTCTCAATCGTGCAAGTAGATCATGATGGAACTCGAGAAACTTTGGCTAACGCATTTGTTCAAAATAACAAAGGAAGACAAGAAAAGTCTGCTCCAGGTGAGGCTTGAACTCACAACCTCGGCATAGCTCATCAGTTACTGCTTTATAAGTACCGCGCGCTGACCGATTGCGCCACTGGAGCAGCTGCTGGGCTGCAGCATTGCATATATGAAAAAAAAACAATCAGAAATTTAAAATGAAAAATTTGCTCCGAAATGTAACTATTTGATAAAACAGGATTTGTGTTGTTGCTTTTTCCACAGTTTGAAAATACATTTTTTACCAGATCACAATCTTTATGAAGAATCAATTGAGACATTTATCACACTGGCCAATGGGCATTTTTAAACTGAAACATCCTGTTGCTTCAGGAAGTGCACATGTGTATTGGCTGGGATGAACACACGCTCTGTTGCTATATTTTATATGCTGTATTTGTAATATCGTATTTTATTATTTAGCATGGTCACACTTCTTTCAATTAAAAGTAGCAATCTTTCTTTTTTGGAGAATTTTGCAAGATCAAATTCAAACTGGTAGAAAGATTAGACAGACCATGCGCTGTTTCAGAGATAAGCAAACACCCCAGATGGGACTTGAACCCACAATCCCTGGCTTAGGAGGCCAGTGCCTTATCCATTAGGCCACTGGGGCTTCTCAAGGTAGTTCATGCCGTGGGTTCTATTTTCTGTAGCAGGCAATTATCCGTTTTAATTGCATTTTCAAAAATGGTCTTGTAAGTTTGTACTCCAACTTGAAAACAACCATAACCACGTGCTTCTTTCTTTTCTGCTGAGAGCCAGGGCTTCCTTTGTCATGTCCTTTTCATCATGTAGTCACTCCACATTATTGATGCCAATGAAGGAAATAATATTTGGCTCCCAGAAGCCTTAAAAAAACAATTTATCTTTTACATTTCCCTTTACAATATGGTACTAGATCATGGTAAAACTGGTGAGACTTTTGTAATATACAGCAAATTAAACAAGAAACCATAAAAAGTAAATATCTCTCGGAAACTTCCTTCTCAATCGTGCAAGTAGATCATGATGGAACTCGAGAAACTTTGGCTAACGCATTTGTTCAAAATAACAAAGGAAGACAAGAAAAGTCTGCTCCAGGTGAGGCTTGAACTCACAACCTCGGCATAGCTCATCAGTTACTGCTTTATAAGTACCGCGCGCTGACCGATTGCGCCACTGGAGCAGCTGCTGGGCTGCAGCATTGCATATATGAAAAAAAAACAATCAGAAATTTAAAATGAAAAATTTGCTCCGAAATGTAACTATTTGATAAAACAGGATTTGTGTTGTTGCTTTTTCCACAGTTTGAAAATACATTTTTTACCAGATCACAATCTTTATGAAGAATCAATTGAGACATTTATCACACTGGCCAATGGGCATTTTTAAACTGAAACATCCTGTTGCTTCAGGAAGTGCACATGTGTATTGGCTGGGATGAACACACGCTCTGTTGCTATATTTTATATGCTGTATTTGTAATATCGTATTTTATTATTTAGCATGGTCACACTTCTTTCAATTAAAAGTAGCAATCTTTCTTTTTTGGAGAATTTTGCAAGATCAAATTCAAACTGGTAGAAAGATTAGACAGACCATGCGCTGTTTCAGAGATAAGCAAACACCCCAGATGGGACTTGAACCCACAATCCCTGGCTTAGGAGGCCAGTGCCTTATCCATTAGGCCACTGGGGCTTCTCAAGGTAGTTCATGCCGTGGGTTCTATTTTCTGTAGCAGGCAATTATCCGTTTTAATTGCATTTTCAAAAATGGTCTTGTAAGTTTGTACTCCAACTTGAAAACAACCATAACCACGTGCTTCTTTCTTTTCTGCTGAGAGCCAGGGCTTCCTTTGTCATGTCCTTTTCATCATGTAGTCACTCCACATTATTGATGCCAATGAAGGAAATAATATTTGGCTCCCAGAAGCCTTAAAAAAACAAATTATCTTTTACATTTCCCTTTACAATATGGTACTAGATCATGGTAAAACTGGTGAGACTTTTGTAATATACAGCAAATTAAACAAGAAACCATAAAAAGTAAATATCTCTCGGAAACTTCCTTCTCAATCGTGCAAGTAGATCATGATGGAACTCGAGAAACTTTGGCTAACGCATTTGTTCAAAATAACAAAGGAAGACAAGAAAAGTCTGCTCCAGGTGAGGCTTGAACTCACAACCTCAGCATAGCTCATCAGTTACTGCTTTATAAGTACCGCGCGCTGACCGATTGCGCCACTGGAGCAGCTGCTGGGCTGCAGCATTGCATATATGAAAAAAAAACAATCAGAAATTTAAAATGAAAAATTTGCTCCGAAATGTAACTATTTGATAAAACAGGATTTGTGTTGTTGCTTTTTCCACAGTTTGAAAATACATTTTTTACCAGATCACAATCTTTATGAAGAATCAATTGAGACATTTATCACACTGGCCAATGGGCATATTTAAACTGAAACATCCTGTTGCTTCAGGAAGTGCACATGTGCATTGGCTGGGATGAACACACGCTCTGTTGCTATATTTTATATGCTGTATTTGTAATATCGTATTTTATTATTTAGCATGGTCACACTTCTTTCAATTAAAAGTAGCAATCTTTCTTTTTTGGAGAATTTTGCAAGATCAAATTCAAACTGGTAGAAAGATTAGACAGACCATGCGCTGTTTCAGAGATAAGCAAACACCCCAGATGGGACTTGAACCCACAATCCCTGGCTTAGGAGGCCAGTGCCTTATCCATTAGGCCACTGGGGCTTCTCAAGGTAGTTCATGCCGTGGGTTCTATTTTCTGTAGCAGGCAATTATCCGTTTTAATTGCATTTTCAAAAATGGTCTTGTAAGTTTGTACTCCAACTTGAAAACAACCATAACCACGTGCTTCTTTCTTTTCTGCTGAGAGCCAGGGCTTCCTTTGTCATGTCCTTTTCATCATGTAGTCACTCCACATTATTGATGCCAATGAAGGAAATAATATTTGGCTCCCAGAAGCCTTAAAAAAACAATTTATCTTTTGCATTTCCCTTTACAATATGGTACTAGATCATGGTAAAACTGGTGAGACTTTTGTAATATACAGCAAATTAAACAAGCAACCATAAAAAGTAAATATCTCTCGGAAACTTCCTTCTCAATCGTGCAAGTAGATCATGATGGAACTCGAGAAACTTTGGCTAACGCATTTGTTCAAAATAACAAAGGAAGACAAGAAAAGTCTGCTCCAGGTGAGGCTTGAACTCACAACCTCGGCATAGCTCATCAGTTACTGCTTTATAAGTACCGCGCGCTGACCGATTGCGCCACTGGAGCAGCTGCTGGGCTGCAGCATTGCATATATGAAAAAAAAACAATCAGAAATTTAAAATGAAAAATTTGCTCCGAAATGTAACTATTTGATAAAACAGGATTTGTGTTGTTGCTTTTTCCACAGTTTGAAAATACATTTTTTACCAGATCACAATCTTTATGAAGAATCAATTGAGACATTTATCACACTGGCCAATGGGCATTTTTAAACTGAAACATCCTGTTGCTTCAGGAAGTGCACATGTGCATTGGCTGGGATGAACACACGCTCTGTTGCTATGTTTTATATGCTGTATTTGTAATATCGTATTTTATTATTTAGCATGGTCACACTTCTTTCAATTAAAAGTCGCAATCTTTCTTTTTTGGAGAATTTTGCAAGATCAAATTCAAACTGGTAGAAAGATTAGACAGACCATGCGCTGTTTCAGAGATAAGCAAACACCCCAGATGGGACTTGAACCCACAATCCCTGGCTTAGGAGGCCAGTGCCTTATCCATTAGGCCACTGGGGCTTCTCAAGGTAGTTCATGCCGTGGGTTCTATTTTCTGTAGCAGGCAATTATCCGTTTTAATTGCATTTTCAAAAATGGTCTTGTAAGTTTGTACTCCAACTTGAAAACAACCATAACCACGTGCTTCTTTCTTTTCTGCTGAGAGCCAAGGCTTCCTTTGTCATGTCCTTTTCATCATGTAGTCACTCCACATTATTGATGCCAATGAAGGAAATAATATTTGGCTCCCAGAAGCCTTAAAAAAACAATTTATCTTTTACATTTCCCTTTACAATATGGTACTAGATCATGGTAAAACTGGTGAGACTTTTGTAATATACAGCAAATTAAACAAGAAACCATAAAAAGTAAATATCTCTCGGAAACTTCCTTCTCAATCGTGCAAGTAGATCATGATGGAACTCGAGAAACTTTGGCTAACGCATTTGTTCAAAATAACAAAGGAAGACAAGAAAAGTCTGCTCCAGGTGAGGCTTGAACTCACAACCTCGGCATAGCTCATCAGTTACTGCTTTATAAGTACCGCGCGCTGACCGATTGCGCCACTGGAGCAGCTGCTGGGCTGCAGCATTGCATATATGAAAAAAAAACAATCAGAAATTTAAAATGAAAAATTTGCTCCGAAATGTAACTATTTGATAAAACAGGATTTGTGTTGTTGCTTTTTCCACAGTTTGAAAATACATTTTTTACCAGATCACAATCTTTATGAAGAATCAATTGAGACATTTATCACACTGGCCAATGGGCATTTTTAAACTGAAACATCCTGTTGCTTCAGGAAGTGCACATGTGCATTGGCTGGGATGAACACACGCTCTGTTGCTATATTTTATATGCTGTATTTGTAATATCGTATTTTATTATTTAGCATGGTCACACTTCTTTCAATTAAAAGTAGCAATCTTTCTTTTTTGGAGAATTTTGCAAGATCAAATTCAAACTGGTAGAAAGATTAGACAGACCATGCGCTGTTTCAGAGATAAGCAAACACCCCAGATGGGACTTGAACCCACAATCCCTGGCTTAGGAGGCCAGTGCCTTATCCATTAGGCCACTGGGGCTTCTCAAGGTAGTTCATGCCGTGGGTTCTATTTTCTGTAGCAGGCAATTATCCGTTTTAATTGCATTTTCAAAAATGGTCTTGTAAGTTTGTACTCCAACTTGAAAACAACCATAACCACGTGCTTCTTTCTTTTCTGCTGAGAGCCAGGGCTTCCTTTGTCATGTCCTTTTCATCATGTAGTCACTCCACATTATTGATGCCAATGAAGGAAATAATATTTGGCTCCCAGAAGCCTTAAAAAAACAATTTATCTTTTACATTTCCCTTTACAATATGGTACTAGATCATGGTAAAACTGGTGAGACTTTTGTAATATACAGCAAATTAAACAAGAAACCATAAAAAGTAAATATCTCTCGGAAACTTCCTTCTCAATCGTGCAAGTAGATCATGATGGAACTCGAGAAACTTTGGCTAACGCATTTGTTCAAAATAACAAAGGAAGACAAGAAAAGTCTGCTCCAGGTGAGGCTTGAACTCACAACCTCAGCATAGCTCATCAGTTACTGCTTTATAAGTACCGCGCGCTGACCGATTGCGCCACTGGAGCAGCTGCTGGGCTGCAGCATTGCATATATGAAAAAAAAACAATCAGAAATTTAAAATGAAAAATTTGCTCCGAAATGTAACTATTTGATAAAACAGGATTTGTGTTGTTGCTTTTTCCACAGTTTGAAAATACATTTTTTACCAGATCACAATCTTTATGAAGAATCAATTGAGACATTTATCACACTGGCCAATGGGCATATTTAAACTGAAACATCCTGTTGCTTCAGGAAGTGCACATGTGCATTGGCTGGGATGAACACACGCTCTGTTGCTATATTTTATATGCTGTATTTGTAATATCGTATTTTATTATTTAGCATGGTCACACTTCTTTCAATTAAAAGTAGCAATCTTTCTTTTTTGGAGAATTTTGCAAGATCAAATTCAAACTGGTAGAAAGATTAGACAGACCATGCGCTGTTTCAGAGATAAGCAAACACCCCAGATGGGACTTGAACCCACAATCCCTGGCTTAGGAGGCCAGTGCCTTATCCATTAGGCCACTGGGGCTTCTCAAGGTAGTTCATGCCGTGGGTTCTATTTTCTGTAGCAGGCAATTATCCGTTTTAATTGCATTTTCAAAAATGGTCTTGTAAGTTTGTACTCCAACTTGAAAACAACCATAACCACGTGCTTCTTTCTTTTCTGCTGAGAGCCAGGGCTTCCTTTGTCATGTCCTTTTCATCATGTAGTCACTCCACATTATTGATGCCAATGAAGGAAATAATATTTGGCTCCCAGAAGCCTTAAAAAAACAATTTATCTTTTGCATTTCCCTTTACAATATGGTACTAGATCATGGTAAAACTGGTGAGACTTTTGTAATATACAGCAAATTAAACAAGAAACCATAAAAAGTAAATATCTCTCGGAAACTTCCTTCTCAATCGTGCAAGTAGATCATGATGGAACTCGAGAAACTTTGGCTAACGCATTTGTTCAAAATAACAAAGGAAGACAAGAAAAGTCTGCTCCAGGTGAGGCTTGAACTCACAACCTCGGCATAGCTCATCAGTTACTGCTTTATAAGTACTGCGCGCTGACCGATTGCGCCACTGGAGCAGCTGCTGAGCTGCAGCATTGCATATATGAAAAAAAAACAATCAGAAATTTAAAATGAAAAATTTGCTCCGAAATGTAACTATTTGATAAAACAGGATTTGTGTTGTTGCTTTTTCCACAGTTTGAAAATACATTTTTTACCAGATCACAATCTTTATGAAGAATCAATTGAGACATTTATCACACTGGCCAATGGGCATTTTTAAACTGAAACATCCTGTTGCTTCAGGAAGTGCACATGTGCATTGGCTGGGATGAACACACGCTCTGTTGCTATATTTTATATGCTGTATTTGTAATATCGTATTTTATTATTTAGCATGGTCACACTTCTTTCAATTAAAAGTAGCAATCTTTCTTTTTTGGAGAATTTTGCAAGATCAAATTCAAACTGGTAGAAAGATTAGACAGACCATGCGCTGTTTCAGAGATAAGCAAACACCCCAGATGGGACTTGAACCCACAATCCCTGGCTTAGGAGGCCAGTGCCTTATCCATTAGGCCACTGGGGCTTCTCAAGGTAGTTCATGCCGTGGGTTCTTTTTTCTGTAGCAGGCAATTATCCGTTTTAATTGCATTTTCAAAAATGGTCTTGTAAGTTTGTACTCCAACTTGAAAACAACCATAACCACGTGCTTCTTTCTTTTCTGCTGAGAGCCAGGGCTTCCTTTGTCATGTCCTTTTCATCATGTAGTCACTCCACATTATTGATGCCAATGAAGAAAATAATATTTGGCTCCCAGAAGCCTTAAAAAAACAATTTATCTTTTACATTTCCCTTTACAATATGGTACTAGATCATGGTAAAACTGGTGAGACTTTTGTAATATACAGCAAATTAAACAAGAAACCATAAAAAGTAAATATCTCTCGGAAACTTCCTTCTCAATCGTGCAAGTAGATCATGATGGAACTCGAGAAACTTTGGCTAACGCATTTGTTCAAAATAACAAAGGAAGACAAGAAAAGTCTGCTCCAGGTGAGACTTGAACTCACAACCTCGGCATAGCTCATCAGTTACTGCTTTATAAGTACCGCGCGCTGACCGATTGCGCCACTGGAGCAGCTGCTGGGCTGCAGCATTGCATATATGAAAAAAAAACAATCAGAAATTTAAAATGAAAAATTTGCTCCGAAATGTAACTATTTGATAAAACAGGATTTGTGTTGTTGCTTTTTCCACAGTTTGAAAATACATTTTTTACCAGATCACAATCTTTATGAAGAATCAATTGAGACATTTATCACACTGGCCAATGGGCATTTTTAAACTGAAACATCCTGTTGCTTCAGGAAGTGCAGATGTGCATTGGCTGGGATGAACACACGCTCTGTTGCTATATTTTATATGCTGTATTTGTAATATCGTATTTTATTATTTAGCATGGTCACACTTCTTTCAATTAAAAGTCGCCATCTTTCTTTTTTGGAGAATTTTGCAAGATCAAATTCAAACTGATAGAAAGATTAGACAGACCATGCGCTGTTTCAGAGATAAGCAAACACCCCAGATGGGACTTGAACCCACAATCCCTGGCTTAGGAAGCCAGTGCCTTATCTATTAGGCCACTGGGGCTTCTCAAGGTAGTTCATGCCGTGGGTTCTTTTTTCTGTAGCAGGCAATTATCCGTTTTAATTGCATTTTCAAAAATGGTCTTGTAAGTTTGTACTCCAACTTGAAAACAACCATAACCACGTGCTTCTTTCTTTTCTGCTGAGAGCCAGGGCTTCCTTTGTCATGTCCTTTTCATCATGTAGTCACTCCACATTATTGATGCCAATGAAGGAAATAATATTTGGCTCCCAGAAGCCTTAAAAAAACAATTTATCTTTTACATTTCCCTTTACAATATGGTACTAGATCATGGTAAAACTGGTGAGACTTTTGTAATATACAGCAAATTAAACAAGAAACCATAAAAAGTAAATATCTCTCGGAAACTTCCTTCTCAATCGTGCAAGTAGATCATGATGGAACTCGAGAAACTTTGGCTAACGCATTTGTTCAAAATAACAAAGGAAGACAAGAAAAGTCTGCTCCAGGTGAGGCTTGAACTCACAACCTCGGCATAGCTCATCAGTTACTGCTTTATAAGTACCGCGCGCTGACCGATTGCGCCACTGGAGCAGCTGCTGAGCTGCAGCATTGCATATATGAAAAAAAAACAATCAGAAATTTAAAATGAAAAATTTGCTCCGAAATGTAACTATTTGATAAAACAGGATTTGTGTTGTTGCTTTTTCCACAGTTTGAAAATACATTTTTTACCAGATCACAATCTTTATGAAGAATCAATTGAGACATTTATCACACTGGCCAATGGGCATTTTTAAACTGAAACATCCTGTTGCTTCAGGAAGTGCACATGTGCATTGGCTGGGATGAACACACGCTCTGTTGCTATATTTTATATGCTGTATTTGTAATATCGTATTTTATTATTTAGCATGGTCACACTTCTTTCAATTAAAAGTAGCAATCTTTCTTTTTTGGAGAATTTTGCAAGATCAAATTCAAACTGGTAGAAAGATTAGACAGACCATGCGCTGTTTCAGAGATAAGCAAACACCCCAGATGGGACTTGAACCCACAATCCCTGGCTTAGGAGGCCAGTGCCTTATCCATTAGGCCACTGGGGCTTCTCAAGGTAGTTCATGCCGTGGGTTCTATTTTCTGTAGCAGGCAATTATCCGTTTTAATTGCATTTTCAAAAATGGTCTTGTAAGTTTGTACTCCAACTTGAAAACAACCATAACCACGTGCTTCTTTCTTTTCTGCTGAGAGCCAAGGCTTCCTTTGTCATGTCCTTTTCATCATGTAGTCACTCCACATTATTGATGCCAATGAAGGAAATAATATTTGGCTCCCAGAAGCCTTAAAAAAACAATTTATCTTTTGCATTTCCCTTTACAATATGGTACTAGATCATGGTAAAACTGGTGAGACTTTTGTAATATACAGCAAATTAAACAAGAAACCATAAAAAGTAAATATCTCTCGGAAACTTCCTTCTCAATCGTGCAAGTAGATCATGATGGAACTCGAGAAACTTTGGCTAACGCATTTGTTCAAAATAACAAAGGAAGACAAGAAAAGTCTGCTCCAGGTGAGGCTTGAACTCACAACCTCGGCATAGCTCATCAGTTACTGCTTTATAAGTACTGCGCGCTGACCGATTGCGCCACTGGAGCAGCTGCTGAGCTGCAGCATTGCATATATGAAAAAAAAACAATCAGAAATTTAAAATGAAAAATTTGCTCCGAAATGTAACTATTTGATAAAACAGGATTTGTGTTGTTGCTTTTTCCACAGTTTGAAAATACATTTTTTACCAGATCACAATCTTTATGAAGAATCAATTGAGACATTTATCACACTGGCCAATGGGCATTTTTAAACTGAAACATCCTGTTGCTTCAGGAAGTGCA
The DNA here is from genome assembly GCF_048569485.1 of Anomaloglossus baeobatrachus. Taxonomy (NCBI): domain Eukaryota; kingdom Metazoa; phylum Chordata; class Amphibia; order Anura; family Aromobatidae; genus Anomaloglossus; species Anomaloglossus baeobatrachus. The sequence continues at coordinate 610,963,284 of NC_134356.1, read as the reverse complement.
CATGTGCATTGGCTGGGATGAACACACGCTCTGTTGCTATATTTTATATGCTGTATTTGTAATATCGTATTTTATTATTTAGCATGGTCACACTTCTTTCAATTAAAAGTAGCAATCTTTCTTTTTTGGAGAATTTTGCAAGATCAAATTCAAACTGGTAGAAAGATTAGACAGACCATGCGCTGTTTCAGAGATAAGCAAACACCCCAGATGGGACTTGAACCCACAATCCCTGGCTTAGGAGGCCAGTGCCTTATCCATTAGGCCACTGGGGCTTCTCAAGGTAGTTCATGCCGTGGGTTCTTTTTTCTGTAGCAGGCAATTATCCGTTTTAATTGCATTTTCAAAAATGGTCTTGTAAGTTTGTACTCCAACTTGAAAACAACCATAACCACGTGCTTCTTTCTTTTCTGCTGAGAGCCAGGGCTTCCTTTGTCATGTCCTTTTCATCATGTAGTCACTCCACATTATTGATGCCAATGAAGGAAATAATATTTGGCTCCCAGAAGCCTGAAAAAAACAATTTATCTTTTACATTTCCCTTTACAATATGGTACTAGATCATGGTAAAACTGGTGAGACTTTTGTAATATACAGCAAATTAAACAAGAAACCATAAAAAGTAAATATCTCTCGGAAACTTCCTTCTCAATCGTGCAAGTAGATCATGATGGAACTCGAGAAACTTTGGCTAACGCATTTGTTCAAAATAACAAAGGAAGACAAGAAAAGTCTGCTCCAGGTGAGGCTTGAACTCACAACCTCGGCATAGCTCATCAGTTACTGCTTTATAAGTACCGCGCGCTGACCGATTGCACCACTGGAGCAGCTGCTGAGCTGCAGCATTGCATATATGAAAAAAAAACAATCAGAAATTTAAAATGAAAAATTTGCTCCGAAATGTAACTATTTGATAAAACAGGATTTGTGTTGTTGCTTTTTCCACAGTTTGAAAATACATTTTTTACCAGATCACAATCTTTATGAAGAATCAATTGAGACATTTATCACACTGGCCAATGGGCATTTTTAAACTGAAACATCCTGTTGCTTCAGGAAGTGCACATGTGCATTGGCTGGGATGAACACACGCTCTGTTGCTATATTTTATATGCTGTATTTGTAATATCGTATTTTATTATTTAGCATGGTCACACTTCTTTCAATTAAAAGTAGCAATCTTTCTTTTTTGGAGAATTTTGCAAGATCAAATTCAAACTGGTAGAAAGATTAGACAGACCATGCGCTGTTTCAGAGATAAGCAAACACCCCAGATGGGACTTGAACCCACAATCCCTGGCTTAGGAGGCCAGTGCCTTATCCATTAGGCCACTGGGGCTTCTCAAGGTAGTTCATGCCGTGGGTTCTATTTTCTGTAGCAGGCAATTATCCGTTTTAATTGCATTTTCAAAAATGGTCTTGTAAGTTTGTACTCCAACTTGAAAACAACCATAACCACGTGCTTCTTTCTTTTCTGCTGAGAGCCAGGGCTTCCTTTGTCATGTCCTTTTCATCATGTAGTCACTCCACATTATTGATGCCAATGAAGGAAATAATATTTGGCTCCCAGAAGCCTGAAAAAAACAATTTATCTTTTACATTTCCCTTTACAATATGGTACTAGATCATGGTAAAACTGGTGAGACTTTTGTAATATACAGCAAATTAAACAAGAAACCATAAAAAGTAAATATCTCTCGGAAACTTCCTTCTCAATCGTGCAAGTAGATCATGATGGAACTCGAGAAACTTTGGCTAACGCATTTGTTCAAAATAACAAAGGAAGACAAGAAAAGTCTGCTCCAGGTGAGGCTTGAACTCACAACCTCGGCATAGCTCATCAGTTACTGCTTTATAAGTACCGCGCGCTGACCGATTGCACCACTGGAGCAGCTGCTGAGCTGCAGCATTGCATATATGAAAAAAAAACAATCAGAAATTTAAAATGAAAAATTTGCTCCGAAATGTAACTATTTGATAAAACAGGATTTGTGTTGTTGCTTTTTCCACAGTTTGAAAATACATTTTTTACCAGATCACAATCTTTATGAAGAATCAATTGAGACATTTATCACACTGGCCAATGGGCATTTTTAAACTGAAACATCCTGTTGCTTCAGGAAGTGCACATGTGCATTGGCTGGGATGAACACACGCTCTGTTGCTATATTTTATATGCTGTATTTGTAATATCGTATTTTATTATTTAGCATGGTCACACTTCTTTCAATTAAAAGTAGCAATCTTTCTTTTTTGGAGAATTTTGCAAGATCAAATTCAAACTGGTAGAAAGATTAGACAGACCATGCGCTGTTTCAGAGATAAGCAAACACCCCAGATGGGACTTGAACCCACAATCCCTGGCTTAGGAGGCCAGTGCCTTATCCATTAGGCCACTGGGGCTTCTCAAGGTAGTTCATGCCGTGGGTTCTATTTTCTGTAGCAGGCAATTATCCGTTTTAATTGCATTTTCAAAAATGGTCTTGTAAGTTTGTACTCCAACTTGAAAACAACCATAACCACGTGCTTCTTTCTTTTCTGCTGAGAGCCAGGGCTTCCTTTGTCATGTCCTTTTCATCATGTAGTCACTCCACATTATTGATGCCAATGAAGAAAATAATATTTGGCTCCCAGAAGCCTTAAAAAAACAATTTATCTTTTACATTTCCCTTTACAATATGGTACTAGATCATGGTAAAACTGGTGAGACTTTTGTAATATACAGCAAATTAAACAAGAAACCATAAAAAGTAAATATCTCTCGGAAACTTCCTTCTCAATCGTGCAAGTAGATCATGATGGAACTCGAGAAACTTTGGCTAACGCATTTGTTCAAAATAACAAAGGAAGACAAGAAAAGTCTGCTCCAGGTGAGACTTGAACTCACAACCTCGGCATAGCTCATCAGTTACTGCTTTATAAGTACCGCGCGCTGACCGATTGCGCCACTGGAGCAGCTGCTGGGCTGCAGCATTGCATATATGAAAAAAAAACAATCAGAAATTTAAAATGAAAAATTTGCTCCGAAATGTAACTATTTGATAAAACAGGATTTGTGTTGTTGCTTTTTCCACAGTTTGAAAATACATTTTTTACCAGATCACAATCTTTATGAAGAATCAATTGAGACATTTATCACACTGGCCAATGGGCATTTTTAAACTGAAACATCCTGTTGCTTCAGGAAGTGCAGATGTGCATTGGCTGGGATGAACACACGCTCTGTTGCTATATTTTATATGCTGTATTTGTAATATCGTATTTTATTATTTAGCATGGTCACACTTCTTTCAATTAAAAGTCGCCATCTTTCTTTTTTGGAGAATTTTGCAAGATCAAATTCAAACTGGTAGAAAGATTAGACAGACCATGCGCTGTTTCAGAGATAAGCAAACACCCCAGATGGGACTTGAACCCACAATCCCTGGCTTAGGAGGCCAGTGCCTTATCTATTAGGCCACTGGGGCTTCTCAAGGTAGTTCATGCCGTGGGTTCTTTTTTCTGTAGCAGGCAATTATCCGTTTTAATTGCATTTTCAAAAATGGTCTTGTAAGTTTGTACTCCAACTTGAAAACAACCATAACCACGTGCTTCTTTCTTTTCTGCTGAGAGCCAGGGCTTCCTTTGTCATGTCCTTTTCATCATGTAGTCACTCCACATTATTGATGCCAATGAAGGAAATAATATTTGGCTCCCAGAAGCCTTAAAAAAACAATTTATCTTTTACATTTCCCTTTACAATCTGGTACTAGATCATGGTAAAACTGGTGAGACTTTTGTAATATACAGCAAATTAAACAAGAAACCATAAAAAGTAAATATCTCTCGGAAACTTCCTTCTCAATCGTGCAAGTAGATCATGATGGAACTCGAGAAACTTTGGCTAACGCATTTGTTCAAAATAACAAAGGAAGACAAGAAAAGTCTGCTCCAGGTGAGGCTTGAACTCACAACCTCGGCATAGCTCATCAGTTACTGCTTTATAAGTACCGCGCGCTGACCGATTGCGCCACTGGAGCAGCTGCTGAGCTGCAGCATTGCATATATGAAAAAAAAACAATCAGAAATTTAAAATGAAAAATTTGCTCCGAAATGTAACTATTTGATAAAACAGGATTTGTGTTGTTGCTTTTTCCACAGTTTGAAAATACATTTTTTACCAGATCACAATCTTTATGAAGAATCAATTGAGACATTTATCACACTGGCCAATGGGCATTTTTAAACTGAAACATCCTGTTGCTTCAGGAAGTGCACATGTGCATTGGCTGGGATGAACACACGCTCTGTTGCTATATTTTATATGCTGTATTTGTAATATCGTATTTTATTATTTAGCATGGTCACACTTCTTTCAATTAAAAGTAGCAATCTTTCTTTTTTGGAGAATTTTGCAAGATCAAATTCAAACTGGTAGAAAGATTAGACAGACCATGCGCTGTTTCAGAGATAAGCAAACACCCCAGATGGGACTTGAACCCACAATCCCTGGCTTAGGAGGCCAGTGCCTTATCCATTAGGCCACTGGGGCTTCTCAAGGTAGTTCATGCCGTGGGTTCTATTTTCTGTAGCAGGCAATTATCCGTTTTAATTGCATTTTCAAAAATGGTCTTGTAAGTTTGTACTCCAACTTGAAAACAACCATAACCACGTGCTTCTTTCTTTTCTGCTGAGAGCCAAGGCTTCCTTTGTCATGTCCTTTTCATCATGTAGTCACTCCACATTATTGATGCCAATGAAGGAAATAATATTTGGCTCCCAGAAGCCTTAAAAAAACAATTTATCTTTTACATTTCCCTTTACAATATGGTACTAGATCATGGTAAAACTGGTGAGACTTTTGTAATATACAGCAAATTAAACAAGAAACCATAAAAAGTAAATATCTCTCGGAAACTTCCTTCTCAATCGTGCAAGTAGATCATGATGGAACTCGAGAAACTTTGGCTAACGCATTTGTTCAAAATAACAAAGGAAGACAAGAAAAGTCTGCTCCAGGTGAGGCTTGAACTCACAACCTCGGCATAGCTCATCAGTTACTGCTTTATAAGTACCGCGCGCTGACCGATTGCGCCACTGGAGCAGCTGCTGGGCTGCAGCATTGCATATATGAAAAAAAAACAATCAGAAATTTAAAATGAAAAATTTGCTCCGAAATGTAACTATTTGATAAAACAGGATTTGTGTTGTTGCTTTTTCCACAGTTTGAAAATACATTTTTTACCAGATCACAATCTTTATGAAGAATCAATTGAGACATTTATCACACTGGCCAATGGGCATTTTTAAACTGAAACATCCTGTTGCTTCAGGAAGTGCACATGTGCATTGGCTGGGATGAACACACGCTCTGTTGCTATATTTTATATGCTGTATTTGTAATATCGTATTTTATTATTTAGCATGGTCACACTTCTTTCAATTAAAAGTAGCAATCTTTCTTTTTTGGAGAATTTTGCAAGATCAAATTCAAACTGGTAGAAAGATTAGACAGACCATGCGCTGTTTCAGAGATAAGCAAACACCCCAGATGGGACTTGAACCCACAATCCCTGGCTTAGGAGGCCAGTGCCTTATCCATTAGGCCACTGGGGCTTCTCAAGGTAGTTCATGCCGTGGGTTCTATTTTCTGTAGCAGGCAATTATCCGTTTTAATTGCATTTTCAAAAATGGTCTTGTAAGTTTGTACTCCAACTTGAAAACAACCATAACCACGTGCTTCTTTCTTTTCTGCTGAGAGCCAGGGCTTCCTTTGTCATGTCCTTTTCATCATGTAGTCACTCCACATTATTGATGCCAATGAAGGAAATAATATTTGGCTCCCAGAAGCCTTAAAAAAACAATTTATCTTTTACATTTCCCTTTACAATATGGTACTAGATCATGGTAAAACTGGTGAGACTTTTGTAATATACAGCAAATTAAACAAGAAACCATAAAAAGTAAATATCTCTCGGAAACTTCCTTCTCAATCGTGCAAGTAGATCATGATGGAACTCGAGAAACTTTGGCTAACGCATTTGTTCAAAATAACAAAGGAAGACAAGAAAAGTCTGCTCCAGGTGAGACTTGAACTCACAACCTCGGCATAGCTCATCAGTTACTGCTTTATAAGTACCGCGCGCTGACCGATTGCGCCACTGGAGCAGCTGCTGGGCTGCAGCATTGCATATATGAAAAAAAAACAATCAGAAATTTAAAATGAAAAATTTGCTCCGAAATGTAACTATTTGATAAAACAGGATTTGTGTTGTTGCTTTTTCCACAGTTTGAAAATACATTTTTTACCAGATCACAATCTTTATGAAGAATCAATTGAGACATTTATCACACTGGCCAATGGGCATTTTTAAACTGAAACATCCTTTTGCTTCAGGAAGTGCAGATGTGCATTGGCTGGGATGAACACACGCTCTGTTGCTATATTTTATATGCTGTATTTGTAATATCGTATTTTATTATTTAGCATGGTCACACTTCTTTCAATTAAAAGTCGCCATCTTTCTTTTTTGGAGAATTTTGCAAGATCAAATTCAAACTGATAGAAAGATTAGACAGACCATGCGCTGTTTCAGAGATAAGCAAACACCCCAGATGGGACTTGAACCCACAATCCCTGGCTTAGGAGGCCAGTGCCTTATCTATTAGGCCACTGGGGCTTCTCAAGGTAGTTCATGCCGTGGGTTCTTTTTTCTGTAGCAGGCAATTATCCGTTTTAATTGCATTTTCAAAAATGGTCTTGTAAGTTTGTACTCCAACTTGAAAACAACCATAACCACGTGCTTCTTTCTTTTCTGCTGAGAGCCAGGGCTTCCTTTGTCATGTCCTTTTCATCATGTAGTCACTCCACAATATTGATGCCAATGAAGGAAATAATATTTGGCTCCCAGAAGCCTTAAAAAAACAATTTATCTTTTACATTTCCCTTTACAATATGGTACTAGATCATGGTAAAACTGGTGAGACTTTTGTAATATACAGCAAATTAAACAAGAAACCATAAAAAGTAAATATCTCTCGGAAACTTCCTTCTCAATCGTGCAAGTAGATCATGATGGAACTCGAGAAACTTTGGCTAACGCATTTGTTCAAAATAACAAAGGAAGACAAGAAAAGTCTGCTCCAGGTGAGGCTTGAACTCACAACCTCGGCATAGCTCATCAGTTACTGCTTTATAAGTACTGCGCGCTGACCGATTGCGCCACTGGAGCAGCTGCTGGGCTGCAGCATTGCATATATGAAAAAAAAACAATCAGAAATTTAAAATGAAAAATTTGCTCCGAAATGTAACTATTTGATAAAACAGGATTTGTGTTGTTGCTTTTTCCACAGTTTGAAAATACATTTTTTACCAGATCACAATCTTTATGAAGAATCAATTGAGACATTTATCACACTGGCCAATGGGCATTTTTAAACTGAAACATCCTGTTGCTTCAGGAAGTGCACATGTGCATTGGCTGGGATGAACACACGCTCTGTTGCTATATTTTATATGCTGTATTTGTAATATCGTATTTTATTATTTAGCATGGTCACACTTCTTTCAATTAAAAGTAGCAATCTTTCTTTTTTGGAGAATTTTGCAAGATCAAATTCAAACTGGTAGAAAGATTAGACAGACCATGCGCTGTTTCAGAGATAAGCAAACACCCCAGATGGGACTTGAACCCACAATCCCTGGCTTAGGAGGCCAGTGCCTTATCCATTAGGCCACTGGGGCTTCTCAAGGTAGTTCATGCCGTGGGTTCTATTTTCTGTAGCAGGCAATTATCCGTTTTAATTGCATTTTCAAAAATGGTCTTGTAAGTTTGTACTCCAACTTGAAAACAACCATAACCACGTGCTTCTTTCTTTTCTGCTGAGAGCCAAGGCTTCCTTTGTCATGTCCTTTTCATCATGTAGTCACTCCACATTATTGATGCCAATGAAGGAAATAATATTTGGCTCCCAGAAGCCTTAAAAAAACAATTTATCTTTTACATTTCCCTTTACAATATGGTACTAGATCATGGTAAAACTGGTGAGACTTTTGTAATATACAGCAAATTAAACAAGAAACCATAAAAAGTAAATATCTCTCGGAAACTTCCTTCTCAATCGTGCAAGTAGATCATGATGGAACTCGAGAAACTTTGGCTAACGCATTTGTTCAAAATAACAAAGGAAGACAAGAAAAGTCTGCTCCAGGTGAGGCTTGAACTCACAACCTCGGCATAGCTCATCAGTTACTGCTTTATAAGTACCGCGCGCTGACCGATTGCGCCACTGGAGCAGCTGCTGGGCTGCAGCATTGCATATATGAAAAAAAAACAATCAGAAATTTAAAATGAAAAATTTGCTCCGAAATGTAACTATTTGATAAAACAGGATTTGTGTTGTTGCTTTTTCCACAGTTTGAAAATACATTTTTTACCAGATCACAATCTTTATGAAGAATCAATTGAGACATTTATCACACTGGCCAATGGGCATTTTTAAACTGAAACATCCTGTTGCTTCAGGAAGTGCACATGTGCATTGGCTGGGATGAACACACGCTCTGTTGCTATATTTTATATGCTGTATTTGTAATATCGTATTTTATTATTTAGCATGGTCACACTTCTTTCAATTAAAAGTAGCAATCTTTCTTTTTTGGAGAATTTTGCAAGATCAAATTCAAACTGGTAGAAAGATTAGACAGACCATGCGCTGTTTCAGAGATAAGCAAACACCCCAGATGGGACTTGAACCCACAATCCCTGGCTTAGGAGGCCAGTGCCTTATCCATTAGGCCACTGGGGCTTCTCAAGGTAGTTCATGCCGTGGGTTCTATTTTCTGTAGCAGGCAATTATCCGTTTTAATTGCATTTTCAAAAATGGTCTTGTAAGTTTGTACTCCAACTTGAAAACAACCATAACCACGTGCTTCTTTCTTTTCTGCTGAGAGCCAAGGCTTCCTTTGTCATGTCCTTTTCATCATGTAGTCACTCCACATTATTGATGCCAATGAAGGAAATAAAATTTGGCTCCCAGAAGCCTTAAAAAAACAATTTATCTTTTACATTTCCCTTTACAATATGGTACTAGATCATGGTAAAACTGGTGAGACTTTTGTAATATACAGCAAATTAAACAAGAAACCATAAAAAGTAAATATCTCTCGGAAACTTCCTTCTCAATCGTGCAAGTAGATCATGATGGAACTCGAGAAACTTTGGCTAACGCATTTGTTCATAATAACAAAGGAAGACAAGAAAAGTCTGCTCCAGGTGAGGCTTGAACTCACAACCTCGGCATAGCTCATCAGTTACTGCTTTATAAGTACCGCGCGCTGACCGATTGCGCCACTGGAGCAGCTGCTGGGCTGCAGCATTGCATATATGAAAAAAAAACAATCAGAAATTTAAAATGAAAAATTTGCTCCGAAATGTAACTATTTGATAAAACAGGATTTGTGTTGTTGCTTTTTCCACAGTTTGAAAATACATTTTTTACCAGATCACAATCTTTATGAAGAATCAATTGAGACATTTATCACACTGGCCAATGGGCATTTTTAAACTGAAACATCCTGTTGCTTCAGGAAGTGCACATGTGTATTGGCTGGGATGAACACACGCTCTGTTGCTATATTTTATATGCTGTATTTGTAATATCGTATTTTATTATTAAGCATGGTCACACTTCTTTCAATTAAAAGTAGCAATCTTTCTTTTTTGGAGAATTTTGCAAGATCAAATTCAAACTGGTAGAAAGATTAGACAGACCATGCGCTGTTTCAGAGATAAGCAAACACCCCAGATGGGACTTGAACCCACAATCCCTGGCTTAGGAGGCCAGTGCCTTATCCATTAGGCCACTGGGGCTTCTCAAGGTAGTTCATGCCGTGGGTTCTATTTTCTGTAGCAGGCAATTATCCGTTTTAATTGCATTTTCAAAAATGGTCTTGTAAGTTTGTACTCCAACTTGAAAACAACCATAACCACGTGCTTCTTTCTTTTCTGCTGAGAGCCAGGGCTTCCTTTGTCATGTCCTTTTCATCATGTAGTCACTCCACATTATTGATGCCAATGAAGGAAATAATATTTGGCTCCCAGAAGCCTTAAAAAAACAATTTATCTTTTACATTTCCCTTTACAATATGGTACTAGATCATGGTAAAACTGGTGAGACTTTTGTAATATACAGCAAATTAAACAAGAAACCATAAAAAGTAAATATCTCTCGGAAACTTCCTTCTCAATCGTGCAAGTAGATCATGATGGAACTCGAGAAACTTTGGCTAACGCATTTGTTCAAAATAACAAAGGAAGACAAGAAAAGTCTGCTCCAGGTGAGGCTTGAACTCACAACCTCGGCATAGCTCATCAGTTACTGCTTTATAAGTACCGCGCGCTGACCGATTGCGCCACTGGAGCAGCTGCTGGGCTGCAGCATTGCATATATGAAAAAAAAACAATCAGAAATTTAAAATGAAAAATTTGCTCCGAAATGTAACTATTTGATAAAACAGGATTTGTGTTGTTGCTTTTTCCACAGTTTGAAAATACATTTTTTACCAGATCACAATCTTTATGAAGAATCAATTGAGACATTTATCACACTGGCCAATGGGCATTTTTAAACTGAAACATCCTGTTGCTTCAGGAAGTGCACATGTGTGTTGGCTGGGATGAACACACGCTCTGTTGCTATATTTTATATGCTGTATTTGTAATATCGTATTTTATTATTTAGCATGGTCACACTTCTTTCAATTAAAAGTAGCAATCTTTCTTTTTTGGAGAATTTTGCAAGATCAAATTCAAACTGGTAGAAAGATTAGACAGACCATGCGCTGTTTCAGAGATAAGCAAACACCCCAGATGGGACTTGAACCCACAATCCCTGGCTTAGGAGGCCAGTGCCTTATCCATTAGGCCACTGGGGCTTCTCAAGGTAGTTCATGCCGTGGGTTCTATTTTCTGTAGCAGGCAATTATCCGTTTTAATTGCATTTTCAAAAATGGTCTTGTAAGTTTGTACTCCAACTTGAAAACAACCATAACCACGTGCTTCTTTCTTTTCTGCTGAGAGCCAGGGCTTCCTTTGTCATGTCCTTTTCATCATGTAGTCACTCCACATTATTGATGCCAATGAAGGAAATAATATTTGGCTCCCAGAAGCCTTAAAAAAACAATTTATCTTTTACATTTCCCTTTACAATATGGTACTAGATCATGGTAAAACTGGTGAGACTTTTGTAATATACAGCAAATTAAACAAGAAACCATAAAAAGTAAATATCTCTCGGAAACTTCCTTCTCAATCGTGCAAGTAGATCATGATGGAACTCGAGAAACTTTGGCTAACGCATTTGTTCAAAATAACAAAGGAAGACAAGAAAAGTCTGCTCCAGGTGAGGCTTGAACTCACAACCTCAGCATAGCTCATCAGTTACTGCTTTATAAGTACCGCGCGCTGACCGATTGCGCCACTGGAGCAGCTGCTGGGCTGCAGCATTGCATATATGAAAAAAAAACAATCAGAAATTTAAAATGAAAAATTTGCTCCGAAATGTAACTATTTGATAAAACAGGATTTGTGTTGTTGCTTTTTCCACAGTTTGAAAATACATTTTTTACCAGATCACAATCTTTATGAAGAATCAATTGAGACATTTATCACACTGGCCAATGGGCATATTTAAACTGAAACATCCTGTTGCTTCAGGAAGTGCACATGTGCATTGGCTGGGATGAACACACGCTCTGTTGCTATATTTTATATGCTGTATTTGTAATATCGTATTTTATTATTTAGCATGGTCACACTTCTTTCAATTAAAAGTAGCAATCTTTCTTTTTTGGAGACTTTTGCAAGATCAAGTTCAAACTGGTAGAAAGATTAGACAGACCATGCGCTGTTTCAGAGATAAGCAAACACCCCAGATGGGACTTGAACCCACAATCCCTGGCTTAGGAGGCCAGTGCCTTATCCATTAGGCCACTGGGGCTTCTCAAGGTAGTTCATGCCGTGGGTTCTATTTTCTGTAGCAGGCAATTATCCGTTTTAATTGCATTTTCAAAAATGGTCTTGTAAGTTTGTACTCCAACTTGAAAACAACCATAACCACGTGCTTCTTTCTTTTCTGCTGAGAGCCAGGGCTTCCTTTGTCATGTCCTTTTCATCATGTAGTCACTCCACATTATTGATGCCAATGAAGGAAATAATATTTGGCTCCCAGAAGCCTTAAAAAAACAATTTATCTTTTACATTTCCCTTTACAATATGGTACTAGATCATGGTAAAACTGGTGAGACTTTTGTAATATACAGCAAATTAAACAAGAAACCATAAAAAGTAAATATCTCTCGGAAACTTCCTTCTCAATCGTGCAAGTAGATCATGATGGAACTCGAGAAACTTTGGCTAACGCATTTGTTCAAAATAACAAAGGAAGACAAGAAAAGTCTGCTCCAGGTGAGGCTTGAACTCACAACCTCGGCATAGCTCATCAGTTACTGCTTTATAAGTACCGCGCGCTGACCGATTGCGCCACTGGAGCAGCTGCTGGGCTGCAGCATTGCATATATGAAAAAAAAACAATCAGAAATTTAAAATGAAAAATTTGCTCCGAAATGTAACTATTTGATAAAACAGGATTTGTGTTGTTGCTTTTTCCACAGTTTGAAAATACATTTTTTACCAGATCACAATCTTTATGAAGAATCAATTGAGACATTTATCACACTGGCCAATGGGCATTTTTAAACTGAAACATCCTGTTGCTTCAGGAAGTGCACATGTGCATTGGCTGGGATGAACACACGCTCTGTTGCTATATTTTATATGCTGTATTTGTAATATCGTATTTTATTATTTAGCATGGTCACACTTCTTTCAATTAAAAGTCGCAATCTTTCTTTTTTGGAGAATTTTGCAAGATCAAATTCAAACTGGTAGAAAGATTAGACAGACCATGCGCTGTTTCAGAGATAAGCAAACACCCCAGATGGGACTTGAACCCACAATCCCTGGCTTAGGAGGCCAGTGCCTTATCCATTAGGCCACTGGGGCTTCTCAAGGTAGTTCATGCCGTGGGTTCTATTTTCTGTAGCAGGCAATTATCCGTTTTAATTGCATTTTCAAAAATGGTCTTGTAAGTTTGTACTCCAACTTGAAAACAACCATAACCACGTGCTTCTTTCTTTTCTGCTGAGAGCCAAGGCTTCCTTTGTCATGTCCTTTTCATCATGTAGTCACTCCACATTATTGATGCCAATGAAGGAAATAATATTTGGCTCCCAGAAGCCTTAAAAAAACAATTTATCTTTTACATTTCCCTTTACAATATGGTACTAGATCATGGTAAAACTGGTGAGACTTTTGTAATATACAGCAAATTAAACAAGAAACCATAAAAAGTAAATATCTCTCGGAAACTTCCTTCTCAATCGTGCAAGTAGATCATGATGGAACTCGAGAAACTTTGGCTAACGCATTTGTTCAAAATAACAAAGGAAGACAAGAAAAGTCTGCTCCAGGTGAGGCTTGAACTCACAACCTCGGCATAGCTCATCAGTTACTGCTTTATAAGTACCGCGCGCTGACCGATTGCGCCACTGGAGCAGCTGCTGGGCTGCAGCATTGCATATATGAAAAAAAAACAATCAGAAATTTAAAATGAAAAATTTGCTCCGAAATGTAACTATTTGATAAAACAGGATTTGTGTTGTTGCTTTTTCCACAGTTTGAAAATACATTTTTTACCAGATCACAATCTTTATGAAGAATCAATTGAGACATTTATCACACTGGCCAATGGGCATTTTTAAACTGAAACATCCTGTTGCTTCAGGAAGTGCACATGTGCATTGGCTGGGATGAACACACGCTCTGTTGCTATATTTTATATGCTGTATTTGTAATATCGTATTTTATTATTTAGCATGGTCACACTTCTTTCAATTAAAAGTAGCAATCTTTCTTTTTTGGAGAATTTTGCAAGATCAAATTCAAACTGGTAGAAAGATTAGACAGACCATGCACTGTTTCAGAGATAAGCAAACACCCCAGATGGGACTTGAACCCACAATCCCTGGCTTAGGAGGCCAGTGCCTTATCCATTAGGCCACTGGGGCTTCTCAAGGTAGTTCATGCCGTGGGTTCTATTTTCTGTAGCAGGCAATTATCCGTTTTAATTGCATTTTCAAAAATGGTCTTGTAAGTTTGTACTCCAACTTGAAAACAACCATAACCACGTGCTTCTTTCTTTTCTGCTGAGAGCCAGGGCTTCCTTTGTCATGTCCTTTTCATCATGTAGTCACTCCACATTATTGATGCCAATGAAGGAAATAATATTTGGCTCCCAGAAGCCTTAAAAAAACAATTTATCTTTTACATTTCCCTTTACAATATGGTACTAGATCATGGTAAAACTGGTGAGACTTTTGTAATATACAGCAAATTAAACAAGAAACCATAAAAAGTAAATATCTCTCGGAAACTTCCTTCTCAATCGTGCAAGTAGATCATGATGGAACTCGAGAAACTTTGGCTAACGCATTTGTTCAAAATAACAAAGGAAGACAAGAAAAGTCTGCTCCAGGTGAGGCTTGAACTCACAACCTCAGCATAGCTCATCAGTTACTGCTTTATAAGTACCGCGCGCTGACCGATTGCGCCACTGGAGCAGCTGCTGGGCTGCAGCATTGCATATATGAAAAAAAAACAATCAGAAATTTAAAATGAAAAATTTGCTCCGAAATGTAACTATTTGATAAAACAGGATTTGTGTTGTTGCTTTTTCCACAGTTTGAAAATACATTTTTTACCAGATCACAATCTTTATGAAGAATCAATTGAGACATTTATCACACTGGCCAATGGGCATATTTAAACTGAAACATCCTGTTGCTTCAGGAAGTGCACATGTGCATTGGCTGGGATGAACACACGCTCTGTTGCTATATTTTATATGCTGTATTTGTAATATCGTATTTTATTATTTAGCATGGTCACACTTCTTTCAATTAAAAGTAGCAATCTTTCTTTTTTGGAGAATTTTGCAAGATCAAATTCAAACTGGTAGAAAGATTAGACAGACCATGCGCTGTTTCAGAGATAAGCAAACACCCCAGATGGGACTTGAACCCACAATCCCTGGCTTAGGAGGCCAGTGCCTTATCCATTAGGCCACTGGGGCTTCTCAAGGTAGTTCATGCCGTGGGTTCTATTTTCTGTAGCAGGCAATTATCCGTTTTAATTGCATTTTCAAAAATGGTCTTGTAAGTTTGTACTCCAACTTGAAAACAACCATAACCACGTGCTTCTTTCTTTTCTGCTGAGAGCCAGGGCTTCCTTTGTCATGTCCTTTTCATCATGTAGTCACTCCACATTATTGATGCCAATGAAGGAAATAATATTTGGCTCCCAGAAGCCTTAAAAAAACAATTTATCTTTTGCATTTCCCTTTACAATATGGTACTAGATCATGGTAAAACTGGTGAGACTTTTGTAATATACAGCAAATTAAACAAGAAACCATAAAAAGTAAATATCTCTCGGAAACTTCCTTCTCAATCGTGCAAGTAGATCATGATGGAACTCGAGAAACTTTGGCTAACGCATTTGTTCAAAATAACAAAGGAAGACAAGAAAAGTCTGCTCCAGGTGAGGCTTGAACTCACAACCTCGGCATAGCTCATCAGTTACTGCTTTATAAATACTGCGCGCTGACCGATTGCGCCACTGGAGCAGCTGCTGAGCTGCAGCATTGCATATATGAAAAAAAAACAATCAGAAATTTAAAATGAAAAATTTGCTCCGAAATGTAACTATTTGATAAAACAGGATTTGTGTTGTTGCTTTTTCCACAGTTTGAAAATACATTTTTTACCAGATCACAATCTTTATGAAGAATCAATTGAGACATTTATCACACTGGCCAATGGGCATTTTTAAACTGAAACATCCTGTTGCTTCAGGAAGTGCACATGTGCATTGGCTGGGATGAACACACGCTCTGTTGCTATATTTTATATGCTGTATTTGTAATATCGTATTTTATTATTTAGCATGGTCACACTTCTTTCAATTAAAAGTAGCAATCTTTCTTTTTTGGAGACTTTTGCAAGATCAAGTTCAAACTGGTAGAAAGATTAGACAGACCATGCGCTGCTTCAGAGATAAGCAAACACCCCAGATGGGACTTGAACCCACAATCCCTGGCTTAGGAGGCCAGTGCCTTATCCATTAGGCCACTGGGGCTTCTCAAGGTAGTTCATGCCGTGGGTTCTATTTTCTGTAGCAGGCAATTATCCGTTTTAATTGCATTTTCAAAAATGGTCTTGTAAGTTTGTACTCCAACTTGAAAACAACCATAACCACGTGCTTCTTTCTTTTCTGCTGAGAGCCAGGGCTTCCTTTGTCATGTCCTTTTCATCATGTAGTCACTCCACATTATTGATGCCAATGAAGGAAATAATATTTGGCTCCCAGAAGCCTTAAAAAAACAATTTATCTTTTACATTTCCCTTTACAATATGGTACTAGATCATGGTAAAACTGGTGAGACTTTTGTAATATACAGCAAATTAAACAAGAAACCATAAAAAGTAAATATCTCTCGGAAACTTCCTTCTCAATCGTGCAAGTAGATCATGATGGAACTCGAGAAACTTTGGCTAACGCATTTGTTCAAAATAACAAAGGAAGACAAGAAAAGTCTGCTCCAGGTGAGGCTTGAACTCACAACCTCGGCATAGCTCATCAGTTACTGCTTTATAAGTACCGCGCGCTGACCGATTGCGCCACTGGAGCAGCTGCTGGGCTGCAGCATTGCATATATGAAAAAAAAACAATCAGAAATTTAAAATGAAAAATTTGCTCCGAAATGTAACTATTTGATAAAACAGGATTTGTGTTGTTGCTTTTTCCACAGTTTGAAAATACATTTTTTACCAGATCACAATCTTTATGAAGAATCAATTGAGACATTTATCACACTGGCCAATGGGCATTTTTAAACTGAAACATCCTGTTGCTTCAGGAAGTGCACATGTGCATTGGCTGGGATGAACACACGCTCTGTTGCTATATTTTATATGCTGTATTTGTAATATCGTATTTTATTATTTAGCATGGTCACACTTCTTTCAATTAAAAGTCGCAATCTTTCTTTTTTGGAGAATTTTGCAAGATCAAATTCAAACTGGTAGAAAGATTAGACAGACCATGCGCTGTTTCAGAGATAAGCAAACACCCCAGATGGGACTTGAACCCACAATCCCTGGCTTAGGAGGCCAGTGCCTTATCCATTAGGCCACTGGGGCTTCTCAAGGTAGTTCATGCCGTGGGTTCTATTTTCTGTAGCAGGCAATTATCCGTTTTAATTGCATTTTCAAAAATGGTCTTGTAAGTTTGTACTCCAACTTGAAAACAACCATAACCACGTGCTTCTTTCTTTTCTGCTGAGAGCCAAGGCTTCCTTTGTCATGTCCTTTTCATCATGTAGTCACTCCACATTATTGATGCCAATGAAGGAAATAATATTTGGCTCCCAGAAGCCTTAAAAAAACAATTTATCTTTTACATTTCCCTTTACAATATGGTACTAGATCATGGTAAAACTGGTGAGACTTTTGTAATATACAGCAAATTAAACAAGAAACCATAAAAAGTAAATATCTCTCGGAAACTTCCTTCTCAATCGTGCAAGTAGATCATGATGGAACTCGAGAAACTTTGGCTAACGCATTTGTTCAAAATAACAAAGGAAGACAAGAAAAGTCTGCTCCAGGTGAGGCTTGAACTCACAACCTCGGCATAGCTCATCAGTTACTGCTTTATAAGTACCGCGCGCTGACCGATTGCGCCACTGGAGCAGCTGCTGGGCTGCAGCATTGCATATATGAAAAAAAAACAATCAGAAATTTAAAATGAAAAATTTGCTCCGAAATGTAACTATTTGATAAAACAGGATTTGTGTTGTTGCTTTTTCCACAGTTTGAAAATACATTTTTTACCAGATCACAATCTTTATGAAGAATCAATTGAGACATTTATCACACTGGCCAATGGGCATTTTTAAACTGAAACATCCTGTTGCTTCAGGAAGTGCACATGTGCATTGGCTGGGATGAACACACGCTCTGTTGCTATATTTTATATGCTGTATTTGTAATATCGTATTTTATTATTTAGCATGGTCACACTTCTTTCAATTAAAAGTAGCAATCTTTCTTTTTTGGAGAATTTTGCAAGATCAAATTCAAACTGGTAGAAAGATTAGACAGACCATGCGCTGTTTCAGAGATAAGCAAACACCCCAGATGGGACTTGAACCCACAATCCCTGGCTTAGGAGGCCAGTGCCTTATCCATTAGGCCACTGGGGCTTCTCAAGGTAGTTCATGCCGTGGGTTCTATTTTCTGTAGCAGGCAATTATCCGTTTTAATTGCATTTTCAAAAATGGTCTTGTAAGTTTGTACTCCAACTTGAAAACAACCATAACCACGTGCTTCTTTCTTTTCTGCTGAGAGCCAGGGCTTCCTTTGTCATGTCCTTTTCATCATGTAGTCACTCCACATTATTGATGCCAATGAAGGAAATAATATTTGGCTCCCAGAAGCCTTAAAAAAACAATTTATCTTTTACATTTCCCTTTACAATATGGTACTAGATCATGGTAAAACTGGTGAGACTTTTGTAATATACAGCAAATTAAACAAGAAACCATAAAAAGTAAATATCTCTCGGAAACTTCCTTCTCAATCGTGCAAGTAGATCATGATGGAACTCGAGAAACTTTGGCTAACGCATTTGTTCAAAATAACAAAGGAAGACAAGAAAAGTCTGCTCCAGGTGAGGCTTGAACTCACAACCTCAGCATAGCTCATCAGTTACTGCTTTATAAGTACCGCGCGCTGACCGATTGCGCCACTGGAGCAGCTGCTGGGCTGCAGCATTGCATATATGAAAAAAAAACAATCAGAAATTTAAAATGAAAAATTTGCTCCGAAATGTAACTATTTGATAAAACAGGATTTGTGTTGTTGCTTTTTCCACAGTTTGAAAATACATTTTTTACCAGATCACAATCTTTATGAAGAATCAATTGAGACATTTATCACACTGGCCAATGGGCATATTTAAACTGAAACATCCTGTTGCTTCAGGAAGTGCACATGTGCATTGGCTGGGATGAACACACGCTCTGTTGCTATATTTTATATGCTGTATTTGTAATATCTAGTGATGAGCGAGTACTAAAAAGCTCGGGTGCTCGAAGCTCGGGCCGAGCCTCCCAAGATACTCGTGTACTCGGCCCGAGCAACGAGCCCAATGTTATCCTATGGGAGACCCGAGTATTTTTGTGAAATGACCTCCCGGCAGCATGGAGAAACCCTAAAAATGTCACAAAAGTCTCAGAAGAGTGCTCAAATGACATGGCAACAGCATGGGGAAGACCCCTTGAAGCATTTATCACTCAAAAGTCACAGCTGTGAACAATTTTGTCCGCGTTTTACGCCATTTTTACGGACTCACCAGAAAACCTTCCAAAATGACCCCAAAATGATTTTTCATGGCGGAAATGTTAAGGGCACATACCCAATAGTGAGATAGAGCTGGTGTATGTTACTTTTTGAGATCAATACATGAAAGATTTTACGTGAAAACATTGTGTGGCACTCCGATGTCCCTGAGAAGAGACGTACATGAAGGCCTCTTGAGTCTAATGTGCCCATTTTGAGGAAGTGAGTCTTTGTAGTATTTTCCTTAGCCAGGGCAGTCCTAAATTGTGAGGTTCACCAATGCCCCTGCATACAGACGTGCATGAGGGCCTGTAAACCTGAAGTGCCCATTGGAAGGAAGTGGGTGTATTATAGTATAGCCCTTAGGCAGGGAAGCCAAACATTGGGAGGCTCCACGTTGTCCCTGGATAGAGACGTGCATGAAGGCCTGTAAACCTGAAGTGCCCATTGGAAGGAAGTGGGTGTATTATAGTATAGTCCTTAGGCAGGGAAGCCAAACATTGGGAGGCTCCACGTTGTCCCTGGATAGAGACGTGCATGAAGGCCTGTAAACCTGAAGTGCCCATTGGAAGGAAGTGGGTGTATTATAGTATAGCCCTTAGGCAGGGAAGCCAAACATTGGGAGGCTCCACGTTGTCCCTGGATAGAGACGTGCATGAAGGCCTGTAAACCTGAAGTGCCCATTGGAAGGAAGTGGGTGTATTATAGTATAGCCCTTAGGCAGGGAAGCCAAACATTGGGAGGCTCCACGTTGTCCCTGGATAGAGACGTGCATGAAGGCCTGTAAACCTGAAGTGCCCATTGGAAGGAAGTGGGTGTATTATAGTATAGCCCTTAGGCAGGGAAGCCAAACATTGGGAGGCTCCACGTTGTCCCTGGATAGAGACGTGCATGAAGGCCTGTAAACCTGAAGTGCCCATTGGAAGGAAGTGGGTGTATTATAGTATAGCCCTTAGGCAGGGAAGCCAAACATTGGGAGGCTCCACGTTGTCCCTGGATAGAGACGTGCATGAAGGCCTGTAAACCTGAAGTGCCCATTGGAAGGAAGTGGGTGTATTATAGTATAGCCCTTAGGCAGGGAAGCCAAACATTGGGAGGCTCCACGTTGTCCCTGGATAGAGACGTGCATGAAGGCCTGTAAACCTGAAGTGCCCATTGGAAGGAAGTGGGTGTATTATAGTATAGCCCTTAGGCAGGGAAGCCAAACATTGGGAGGCTCCACGTTGTCCCTGGATAGAGACGTGCATGAAGGCCTGTAAACCTGAAGTGCCCATTGGAAGGAAGTGGGTGTATTATAGTATAGCCCTTAGGCAGGGAAGCCAAACATTGGGAGGCTCCACGTTGTCCCTGGATAGAGACGTGCATGAAGGCCTGTAAACCTGAAGTGCCCATTGGAAGGAAGTGGGTGTATTATAGTATAGCCCTTAGGCAGGGAAGCCAAACATTGGGAGGCTCTACGTTGTCCCTGGATAGAGACCTGTTAGGTTCTTAGTGCCTCCGTGCTTGCATTTAAAAACCGCACGTGTGTGCCTGTTGGTGGCAGCTTTCCGCTGCATTTGTGTGAGTTTTGCACAAACTTGGATATAACACACAAGTCTAGTGAATACACATCAGCACAGCATTGCAAAATGCGCAAGGGCGTTGTCAACGAACAAGGAAGTGGACGTGATGGTGGTGCAGGCAGACACCGAGGTTGTGTGCAAGCTCTAATTTCGCCACAACAAAGGGCCACATCTAGTCGCTCGCACGTCCTGTCCCAAATTCTTGGGGACCGCAGCAGTACACCCCTCTTGAACCAAGACCAGTGTCAACAGGTTGTTAGTTGGATAGCGGATAATGCTTCCAGTCAGATTGGCACCACCACAAACACTCTGTCTTCCACACGGTCAAGTGTCAGTAGCCGTGATACTGCACCGCACATTTCAGAACCTGATCCTCCTTCCTACCACCAGGCCGAGTACACGTCCACGGACATTACTGATCCCACACTTGGACACTCGGAATAGCTGTTCGTTCACGTTTCCATTCACAAATTCTGGCCTCTCGCCAGCTCCTGTTGAAGTGGGCCATGACGAGATTGTATGTACAGATGCACAAATATTTGAGCAGCCACGTTCTCACGAAGTTGGCAACGTGTCTCAACAAGGGGTGGACGATGATGAGACACAATTGTCAGGAAGTCAGGAGGAGGAGCAGGGTGCGGAAGAGGAAGACGACGTGGTGGATGATCCAGTAACTGACCCAACCTGGCAGGAGGATATGCAGAGCGAGGACAGCAGTGCACAGGGGGAGGGAGGCGTAGCATCACAACAGGCAGTAAGAAGCAGAGTGGTGGCCCCAGGCAGACGTCAGTCAACTGTTCCCCGGAACAACACGACACAAGGTGCCTGTACAAATGTTAGGTCTTCCCGAGTCTGGCTGTAATACTATTGTATGTATTGAGGATTTCGATTGCGTTAGGGCAATGACAACCAGAGACGAGTTCTTGGTGCAAGACATTTATAATATGCAACCAGCAAATATGTACATAAACGGAACAAAAACACAGTAGAACATAAATACAGGAAATACCTTCCAGGGACTGAGCGAAAGGGAATTCCCGGTACCGCGCACCGGACTCCCCCAGGGAGACCACCAACAGCAAACCCCTATACAGGGACTGTCTGGCAATCACCCCAGAAGCCCTAAATGCGCAGCAGCCGGGACACAAAAGGGCAATAGGTAAGTCGAAAAATGTCTGTACGTGATGTGAGTCCAGAGTGGTATTAAACGGAAGGAACCGGGCAGAAGTTCCGACCAAAGACGGCAAACGGAGTCCAGGTACAGCTAGATGATACCAGATGAAGTCCAGAGTCGGTGTCGGTTGTTTTCCAAGAGGATCCGAATAACAATCAGGAACCAAAAGCAGCAGGGCAGGAGCACACAGGAAGCAGTATACTCAGGCACTGGACTAAGCTTTAGGGGCGGCTTTTAAACAGATGGACAGGAAGTAGGGCAACATAACAGAAAACTCCATGTTAACAAAGGGCAAGCTCTTTCAAAAGAAAACTGGAAAACCAGGAACTCTGACACTGGCAGTTTTTTAAGTTGGCTCCAGATGATTCTAAAAAGGCCATTTGCAACACCTGCCATGCCAGCATCAGCAGGGGTACCAAAACTAGCAGCCTGACCACCACCAGCATGATCAGGCACATGTCAGCCAAGCACCCGACTTTGTGGGAAGTACAACAGAGTCGAGGAGCAGTGCTTGCTGATGTCACTGCTACGTCTTCGCTGGTTGTGCATGCGAGCCAATCCCCTGTCCATGCTGCCTGCGAACAAGCCTCCTCCACTCCTGCACCTGCAGTTGCCTACGCAGAAAGAACACCATCATCAAGCACGTCCTTGTCCCAGCGCAACGTTCAGTTATCCATTCAGCAAACCTTTGAGCGCAGGCGCAAATACACTGCCAACACCCCACATGCCACAGTTCTAAATGCTAACATTTCGCGACTGCTTGCGCTGGAAATGTTGCCTTTTAGGCTGGTTGAGACAGAAGCATTCCGCGAACTGATGGTGGCAGCTGTCCCACGTTACTCGGTCCACAGCCGCCACTATTTCTCCCTGTGTGCCGCCCCCGCATTGCATAACTAACCACGTGTCACAAAACATCACACGTGCCCGGAACAACGCTGTTTCAGCCAAAGTCCACCTAACCACAGACACGTGGACAAGTGCATGTGGGCAAGGCCGCTACATCTCGTTGACGTCACACTGGGTTAATATTGTGCAAGCTGGGACCCAGTCTGAGCGAGGGACGGAATACGTCCTTCACACACCAAGTTTTGCAGGCCCTACCTCAGTCAGGGTTTCACACACACTCTACAGCTCCGGAATGTCATGCTCCTCAGCCTCCTCCTCCTCCTGCGCATCCTGATCCACTTTACCCTCCACACCAGTCCCAAGCTGTAAGTGTCGCTGGCGGAGGAGGGGACGGTGCGCTCTCCCACTGCTCGGGTCCGGCTGACGCAGCTCTACGGCTGCTGCTGCTCGTTGGCTCGAGCGATGGCCGGATCCCGGGGACTCGAGCGGCGCTACTCGCCCGTGAGTGAAAAGGGGTGGTTTGGGTTTTGGGGATATTGTCCGTGACGCCACCCACGGTTGTGGTGATTGTGTGGACACCACCGCTGCTCTGGACGGGGATCCCGGGAGCCTGTGACAGGGAGCAGCTTTGTTGTTATTTCTCCCCTACGTGGGTAGGGGGGTTGGTTGTCCCGGGGCCTGGTGATGGGGTAGAGATGGATGACAGGCGGGTTGCGGGGCCTGATGAAGTGCATGGTCGCAGGGGCAGCGCTGTGCCGCACGGCACGGAGGTACTCACTCAGCCCAATGATGATGACACAGTTCAGGGTAAAACAAGTGGCTGGATGGACGGGTCACTCGGACGGCTGCGGTTGTTCCTCCCTGCAGGTTAGTGATGACTGTCTCTCCCTGCACCGAAGTTAAGTGTTGGTAGTGATGGTTTCCCAACGGTAACCCGCTCCCTGACCTGGATATGGGCCGGAGGAGCCCCTTTTGCCCACAGGCGCTGGCCCTGGGAGACGGTTGCCCTTGGCGGTGGCTGTGTCTCCCCTTCACGGTTGTACGGTTGCCTTCTATCTGGACTTGGCTGTTTGGAAACCCTGAGGTCCCCTTCAATAACGGATTTGGCAAATTCACGGCGACACCAAGCCTTGCCGGGATCCGAAAGTCCTCTGCCAATGGTGCTGGCTTCGCTTTGTATACCGGTCCGGTACGGCCGGGTCACCACCCGTCCACGGTCCTTACGGCAGACTCCAATCGGCCTCCACTGCAGACGGTCACCACATCCTGCCAACCTTGCTGTCCTGTCCAGGCCACACACCCGGACCAACTTCAGGCTCTTTGCTGTCACTTTTCTCCTCTCTACTACTTTCCTCCTTCCACTTCCTTAGCTTAACTCTCACTGCCTGTGTTTTCCCTCCTCCTCGGTGGGTGGAGACCAACCGCCTGGCTCCACACCCTGGTGTGGACAACAGCCCCTGGGGAAGGCAACAAGGATTTTGTGTTTTGACTATGATATGCCTGCAGGGAGTGTGGGGTGTTTAAGTGTTGTGCTCTGTGGCCCCTGGCTTGTCCAGGGCGACACAGAAGCACTGCAGCACTGCCTCGGCGAAGCGGCAACAGGCAGTGCTGAAGCTAATCTGCATAGGTGACAAACCCCACAATGCAGAAGAGGTGTGGACAGCTCTGAAACAGCAGGCAGATCACTGGCTCACAACTCTGAACCTAAAGCCAGGAAAGGTGGTGTGTGACAATGGCCGGAACCTGGTGGCGGCTTTGAGGCGAGGCCAGCTGACACATGTTCCATGCGTGGCCCATGTGCTCAACCTCGAGGTTCAGCGGTTTCTAAAGTCATAGTCAGAGCTGTCTGATCTGCTGGTAAAAGTTCGCCGCCTGTCTGCACATTTTCGAAAGTCACCTACTGCTTCAGCCGGCCTTGCCGCCTTAAGACGCCGTTTGCATCTTCCGGCACACAGACTGGTGTGTGATGTCCCCACGCGTTGGAATTCAACTCTGCACATGTTGGTCAGGATATGTGAGCAGAAGAGGGCAGTTGTTGAGTACCTGCATCACCTAAGCCGTCGGGAAATGGGTCAAACTCCACACATAACACCTGAGGAGTGGAGATGGATGTCCGACCTATGCACCATCCGCCAAAACTTTGAGGACTACAACAAGATGGTGAGCGGCGATGACGACATTATTAGCGTCACCATACCGCTTCTCTGCCTTCTAAAATGGTCTCTGCTCAGAAAACAAACATGATGCATTGCAGGCGGAGCGCGATGAGTTTCAGCAAGAAACAGTAGTGGGTGTGGGTGATGATAACACACAGCCCAGCCTCGTCTCATCACAACGTGCAGTGGAGGACTATGACGAGGAGGAGGATGAAGACATGGAGCAACTCTCTGGCCAAATTGAGGATATGACATGCAGTCATATCCTCGGTTCAGCGTGGCTGGCCAGAGGACAGGGTAGATGATGAGGAGGAGGAGGACAGCATGTTCAGTCATCGTGTCGGTCAGGATACTGAAGTGATGGCTGTTAAGAGTCTGGCACACATGGCTGACTTTATGGTAAGCTGCCTGTCTCGTGACCCTCGCGTTAAGAACATCTTGGCCGACAATCATTACTGGTTGGTAACACTGTTAGACCCACGCTAAAAGGAGAACTTTATGTCTCTTATTCCCGAGGCGGAGAGGTCAGGCAAAATGCAGCAGTTCCAGAAGGCCATAGTCACGGAAGTAGGCAAAGCATTCCCCTCACAAAACGCTAGCGGCATAGGTCATGAATCAGTGGACAACCGAGGCGTACAGCCGAGAGAGGCACAAGTCCAATCCGCCAGAGGTAGGGGAACAGTCTTTAAGATGTGTGACAGTTTTCTCAGCCCCTCACGTACCACAGCCCCTGAGGTGCGGGGTAGTGCCACAAGAAATCCTAAGTTTGCCCAGATGCTGAAGGAGTACCTTGCAGATCGAACAACTGTACTCCGACATTCCTCTGTGCCTTACAATTATTGGGTATCCAAGCTGGACACGTGGCATGAATTGGCTCTCTACGCCTTGGAAGGCCTGGCCTGCCCTGCTGCTAGCGTTTTGTCAGAGCGTGTTTTTAGTGCCGCAGGTGGAATCATTACAGATAAACGCACCCGCCTGTCAACTGAAAATGCTGACAAGCTGACTCTGATCAAGATGAACAAGGGTTGGATTGGGCCAGACTTCACCACACCACCAGCAAATGAGAGCGGAATTTAAAGTTTGCCATGTACCTCCACTCACCCATGGGTACACACTTCTGGAGTTTGGCTAATCGCTGGACTGCTCCTCCTTCTCCTCATGCGCCACCATGATGATGACCGTTACAAATTGCAATACTTAGGCCTTTGTTTCAGGTATACCCCCAGTGGTAAATTTTTTCGCCCATTCTTTGCAGAATGGACATTACAACGACAGGAGACCCACTCCTTTGCAATGGGAACAATGTTTTGAGGCCCTCATGCACGTCTCTATCCAGGGACAACGTGGAGCCTGACGCTGCCACCGACTGCCACACACGTGCTGTTTTTAAATGCAAGCACGGACGCAATAAGAACCTAACTGGTTTTTAGGAGCGACAATTACTGAGAAGTCTGACACTATCAGACACTGCTGACTGACGTGTATTATACACTAGACTTGTGCGTTATATAATAGTTTGTGCAAAACGCGCACCTGTACGCTGCCACCGACTGCCACACACGTGCTGTTTTTAAATGCAAGCACGGACGCAATAAGAACCTAACTGGTTTTTAGGAGCGACAATTACTGAGAAGTCTGACACTATCAGACACTGCTGACTGACGTGTATTATACACTAGACTTGTGCGTTATATAATAGTTTGTGCAAAACGCGCACCTGTACCCTGCCACCGACTGCCACACACGTGCTGTTTTTAAATGCAAGCACGGACGCAATAAGAACCTAACTGGTTTTTAGGAGCGACAATTACTGAGAAGTCTGACACTATCAGACACTGCTGACTGACGTGTATTATACACTAGACTTGTGCGTTATATAATAGTTTGTGCAAAACGCGCACCTGTACCCTGCCACCGACTGCCACACACGTGCTGTTTTTAAATGCAAGCACGGACGCAATAAGAACCTAACTGGTTTTTAGGAGCGACAATTACTGAGAAGTCTGACACTATCAGACACTGCTGACTGACGTGTATTATACACTAGACTTGTGCGTTATATAATAGTTTGTGCAAAACGCGCACCTGTACGCTGCCACCGACTGCCACACACGTGCTGTTTTTAAATGCAAGCACGGACGCAATAAGAACCTAACTGGTTTTTAGGAGCGACAATTACTGAGAAGTCTGACACTATCAGACACTGCTGACTGACGTGTATTATACACTAGACTTGTGCGTTATATAATAGTTTGTGCAAAACGCGCACCTGTACCCTGCCACCGACTGCCACACACGTGCTGTTTTTAAATGCAAGCACGGACGCAATAAGAACCTAACTGGTTTTTAGGAGCGACAATTACTGAGAAGTCTGACACTATCAGACACTGCTGACTGACGTGTATTATACACTAGACTTGTGCGTTATATAATAGTTTGTGCAAAACGCGCACCTGTACGCTGCCACCGACTGCCACACACGTGCTGTTTTTAAATGCAAGCACGGACGCAATAAGAACCTAACTGGTTTTTAGGAGCGACAATTACTGAGAAGTCTGACACTATCAGACACTGCTGACTGACGTGTATTATACACTAGACTTGTGCGTTATATAATAGTTTGTGCAAAACGCGCACCTGTACCCTGCCACCGACTGCCACACACGTGCTGTTTTTAAATGCAAGCACGGACGCAATAAGAACCTAACTGGTTTTTAGGAGCGACAATTACTGAGAAGTCTGACACTATCAGACACTGCTGACTGACGTGTATTATACACTAGACTTGTGCGTTATATAATAGTTTGTGCAAAACGCGCACCTGTACGCTGCCACCGACTGCCACACACGTGCTGTTTTTAAATGCAAGCACGGACGCAATAAGAACCTAACTGGTTTTTAGGAGCGACAATTACTGAGAAGTCTGACACTATCAGACACTGCTGACTGACGTGTATTATACACTAGACTTGTGCGTTATATAATAGTTTGTGCAAAACGCGCACCTGTACGCTGCCACCGACTGCCACACACGTGCTGTTTTTAAATGCAAGCACGGACGCAATAAGAACCTAACTGGTTTTTAGGAGCGACAATTACTGAGAAGTCTGACACTATCAGACACTGCTGACTGACGTGTATTATACACTAGACTTGTGCGTTATATAATAGTTTGTGCAAAACGCGCACCTGTACCCTGCCACCGACTGCCACACACGTGCTGTTTTTAAATGCAAGCACGGACGCAATAAGAACCTAACTGGTTTTTAGGAGCGACAATTACTGAGAAGTCTGACACTATCAGACACTGCTGACTGACGTGTATTATACACTAGACTTGTGCGTTATATAATAGTTTGTGCAAAACGCGCACCTGTACGCTGCCACCGACTGCCACACACGTGCTGTTTTTAAATGCAAGCACGGACGCAATAAGAACCTAACTGGTTTTTAGGAGCGACAATTACTGAGAAGTCTGACACTATCAGACACTGCTGACTGACGTGTATTATACACTAGACTTGTGCGTTATATAATAGTTTGTGCAAAACGCGCACCTGTACGCTGCCACCGACTGCCACACACGTGCTGTTTTTAAATGCAAGCACGGACGCAATAAGAACCTAACTGGTTTTTAGGAGCGACAATTACTGAGAAGTCTGACACTATCAGACACTGCTGACTGACGTGTATTATACACTAGACTTGTGCGTTATATAATAGTTTGTGCAAAACGCGCACCTGTACCCTGCCACCGACTGCCACACACGTGCTGTTTTTAAATGCAAGCACGGACGCAATAAGAACCTAACTGGTTTTTAGGAGCGACAATTACTGAGAAGTCTGACACTATCAGACACTGCTGACTGACGTGTATTATACACTAGACTTGTGCGTTATATAATAGTTTGTGCAAAACGCGCACCTGTACGCTGCCACCGACTGCCACACACGTGCTGTTTTTAAATGCAAGCACGGACGCAATAAGAACCTAACTGGTTTTTAGGAGCGACAATTACTGAGAAGTCTGACACTATCAGACACTGCTGACTGACGTGTATTATACACTAGACTTGTGCGTTATATAATAGTTTGTGCAAAACGCGCACCTGTACGCTGCCACCGACTGCCACACACGTGCTGTTTTTAAATGCAAGCACGGACGCAATAAGAACCTAACTGGTTTTTAGGAGCGACAATTACTGAGAAGTCTGACACTATCAGACACTGCTGACTGACGTGTATTATACACTAGACTTGTGCGTTATATAATAGTTTGTGCAAAACGCGCACCTGTACCCTGCCACCGACTGCCACACACGTGCTGTTTTTAAATGCAAGCACGGACGCAATAAGAACCTAACTGGTTTTTAGGAGCGACAATTACTGAGAAGTCTGACACTATCTGGACTGTTTTACACTGTGTACACCAGCCCCAGATATGATGAAGGCTGGTATACGGTCACCACTAGGAATGGCTATATATACCCTGCCTGCCTGCCTGTATACTGCTACAATAGTCCTGACAAGGACTCTTCTGGTCACTAGCCTGTATTCCGACCTGGCTATACCCTGCCTGTATATAGCAACAATAGTCCTGAGAAGGACTCTGCTACTGTACTCCGACCTGGCTATACCCTGCCTGCCTGTATACAACTAGAATAGTCCTGAGAAGGACTTCTGGTCACACTGTTTACAGCCCTGCTCCGGAACTAACTATAAAGGGCCGCAAAGCTTTCCCTGAATCAGCGACACTCTCCCTACACTCACTGTCAGAATAGCTGTGAGCAGAGCACAGCGCGCCGGCCTATATAAAGGCTCGGTGACGCTGTGCAGGCCGGCCAATCACTGCAATTCCACAACTAACAGGGCTGTGGCATTGCAGTGGTCTGCCAGCCAATCCCTGCATGAGGGCTGGCTCTCAAAAGAGCGCCAACATGCAGAAATGAAGACCACGAGTAAAGCACGAGTATCGCGAGATTACTCGGTCCCCGCCGAGCAGCCCGAGTACAGTGATACTCGTGCGAGTACCGAGTAGTGACAAGCATGCTCGCTCATCACTAGTAATATCGTATTTTATTATTTAGCATGGTCACACTTCTTTCAATTAAAAGTAGCAATCTTTCTTTTTTGGAGCATTTTGCAAGATCAAATTCAAACTGGTAGAAAGATTAGACAGACCATGCGCTGTTTCAGAGATAAGCAAACACCCCAGATGGGACTTGAACCCACAATCCCTGGCTTAGGAGGCCAGTGCCTTATCCATTAGGCCACTGGGGCTTCTCAAGGTAGTTCATGCCGTGGGTTCTATTTTCTGTAGCAGGCAATTATCCGTTTTAATTGCATTTTCAAAAATGGTCTTGTAAGTTTGTACTCCAACTTGAAAACAACCATAACCACGTGCTTCTTTCTTTTCTGCTGAGAGCCAAGGCTTCCTTTGTCATGTCCTTTTCATCATGTAGTCACTCCACATTATTGATGCCAATGAAGGAAATAATATTTGGCTCCCAGAAGCCTTAAAAAAACAATTTATCTTTTACATTTCCCTTTACAATATGGTACTAGATCATGGTAAAACTGGTGAGACTTTTGTAATATACAGCAAATTAAACAAGAAACCATAAAAAGTAAATATCTCTCGGAAACTTCCTTCTCAATCGTGCAAGTAGATCATGATGGAACTCGAGAAACTTTGGCTAACGCATTTGTTCAAAATAACAAAGGAAGACAAGAAAAGTCTGCTCCAGGTGAGGCTTGAACTCACAACCTCGGCATAGCTCATCAGTTACTGCTTTATAAGTACCGCGCGCTGACCGATTGCGCCACTGGAGCAGCTGCTGGGCTGCAGCATTGCATATATGAAAAAAAAACAATCAGAAATTTAAAATGAAAAATTTGCTCCGAAATGTAACTATTTGATAAAACAGGATTTGTGTTGTTGCTTTTTCCACAGTTTGAAAATACATTTTTTACCAGATCACAATCTTTATGAAGAATCAATTGAGACATTTATCACACTGGCCAATGGGCATTTTTAAACTGAAACATCCTGTTGCTTCAGGAAGTGCACATGTGCATTGGCTGGGATGAACACACGCTCTGTTGCTATATTTTATATGCTGTATTTGTAATATCGTATTTTATTATTTAGCATGGTCACACTTCTTTCAATTAAAAGTAGCAATCTTTCTTTTTTGGAGAATTTTGCAAGATCAAATTCAAACTGGTAGAAAGATTAGACAGACCATGCGCTGTTTCAGAGATAAGCAAACACCCCAGATGGGACTTGAACCCACAATCCCTGGCTTAGGAGGCCAGTGCCTTATCCATTAGGCCACTGGGGCTTCTCAAGGTAGTTCATGCCGTGGGTTCTATTTTCTGTAGCAGGCAATTATCCGTTTTAATTGCATTTTCAAAAATGGTCTTGTAAGTTTGTACTCCAACTTGAAAACAACCATAACCACGTGCTTCTTTCTTTTCTGCTGAGAGCCAGGGCTTCCTTTGTCATGTCCTTTTCATCATGTAGTCACTCCACATTATTGATGCCAATGAAGGAAATAATATTTGGCTCCCAGAAGCCTTAAAAAAACAATTTATCTTTTACATTTCCCTTTACAATATGGTACTAGATCATGGTAAAACTGGTGAGACTTTTGTAATATACAGCAAATTAAACAAGAAACCATAAAAAGTAAATATCTCTCGGAAACTTCCTTCTCAATCGTGCAAGTAGATCATGATGGAACTCGAGAAACTTTGGCTAACGCATTTGTTCAAAATAACAAAGGAAGACAAGATAAGTCTGCTCCAGGTGAGGCTTGAACTCACAACCTCAGCATAGCTCATCAGTTACTGCTTTATAAGTACCGCGCGCTGACCGATTGCGCCACTGGAGCAGCTGCTGGGCTGCAGCATTGCATATATGAAAAAAAAACAATCAGAAATTTAAAATGAAAAATTTGCTCCGAAATGTAACTATTTGATAAAACAGGATTTGTGTTGTTGCTTTTTCCACAGTTTGAAAATACATTTTTTACCAGATCACAATCTTTATGAAGAATCAATTGAGACATTTATCACACTGGCCAATGGGCATATTTAAACTGAAACATCCTGTTGCTTCAGGAAGTGCACATGTGCATTGGCTGGGATGAACACACGCTCTGTTGCTATATTTTATATGCTGTATTTGTAATATCGTATTTTATTATTTAGCATGGTCACACTTCTTTCAATTAAAAGTAGCAATCTTTCTTTTTTGGAGAATTTTGCAAGATCAAATTCAAACTGGTAGAAAGATTAGACAGACCATGCGCTGTTTCAGAGATAAGCAAACACCCCAGATGGGACTTGAACCCACAATCCCTGGCTTAGGAGGCCAGTGCCTTATCCATTAGGCCACTGGGGCTTCACAAGGTAGTTCATGCCGTGGGTTCTATTTTCTGTAGCAGGCAATTATCCGTTTTAATTGCATTTTCAAAAATGGTCTTGTAAGTTTGTACTCCAACTTGAAAACAACCATAACCACGTGCTTCTTTCTTTTCTGCTGAGAGCCAGGGCTTCCTTTGTCATGTCCTTTTCATCATGTAGTCACTCCACATTATTGATGCCAATGAAGGAAATAATATTTGGCTCCCAGAAGCCTTAAAAAAACAATTTATCTTTTGCATTTCCCTTTACAATATGGTACTAGATCATGGTAAAACTGGTGAGACTTTTGTAATATACAGCAAATTAAACAAGAAACCATAAAAAGTAAATATCTCTCGGAAACTTCCTTCTCAATCGTGCAAGTAGATCATGATGGAACTCGAGAAACTTTGGCTAACGCATTTGTTCAAAATAACAAAGGAAGACAAGAAAAGTCTGCTCCAGGTGAGGCTTGAACTCACAACCTCGGCATAGCTCATCAGTTACTGCTTTATAAGTACTGCGCGCTGACCGATTGCGCCACTGGAGCAGCTGCTGAGCTGCAGCATTGCATATATGAAAAAAAAACAATCAGAAATTTAAAATGAAAAATTTGCTCCGAAATGTAACTATTTGATAAAACAGGATTTGTGTTGTTGCTTTTTCCACAGTTTGAAAATACATTTTTTACCAGATCACAATCTTTATGAAGAATCAATTGAGACATTTATCACACTGGCCAATGGGCATTTTTAAACTGAAACATCCTGTTGCTTCAGGAAGTGCACGTGTGCATTGGCTGGGATGAACACACGCTCTGTTGCTATATTTTATATGCTGTATTTGTAATATCGTATTTTATTATTTAGCATGGTCACACTTCTTTCAATTAAAAGTCGCAATCTTTCTTTTTTGGAGAATTTTGCAAGATCAAATTCAAACTGGTAGAAAGATTAGACAGACCATGCGCTGTTTCAGAGATAAGCAAACACCCCAGATGGGACTTGAACCCACAATCCCTGGCTTAGGAGGCCAGTGCCTTATCCATTAGGCCACTGGGGCTTCTCAAGGTAGTTCATGCTGTGGGTTCTTTTTTCTGTAGCAGGCAATTATCCGTTTTAATTGCATTTTCAAAAATGGTCTTGTAAGTTTGTACTCCAACTTGAAAACAACCATAACCACGTGCTTCTTTCTTTTCTGCTGAGAGCCAGGGCTTCCTTTGTCATGTCCTTTTCATCATGTAGTCACTCCACATTATTGATGCCAATGAAGGAAATAATATTTGGCTCCCAGAAGCCTTAAAAAAACAATTTATCTTTTACATTTACAATATGGTACTAGATCATGGTAAAACTGGTGAGACTTTTGTAATATACAGCAAATTAAACAAGAAACCATAAAAAGTAAATATCTCTCGGAAACTTCCTTCTCAATCGTGCAAGTAGATCATGATGGAACTCGAGAAACTTTGGCTAACGCATTTGTTCAAAATAACAAAGGAAGACAAAAAAATTCTGCTCCAGGTGAGGCTTGAACTCACAACCTCGGCATAGCTCATCAGTTACTGCTTTATAAGTACCGCGCGCTGACCGATTGCGCCACTGGAGCAGCTGCTGAGCTGCAGCATTGCATATATGAAAAAAAAACAATCAGAAATTTAAAATGAAAAATTTGCTCCAAAATGTAACTATTTGATAAAACAGGATTTGTGTTGTTGCTTTTTCCACAGTTTGAAAATACATTTTTTACCAGATCACAATCTTTATGAAGAATCAATTGAGACATTTATCACACTGGCCAATGGGCATTTTTAAACTGAAACATCCTGTTGCTTCAGGAAGTGCACATGTGCATTGGCTGGGATGAACACACGCTCTGTTGCTATATTTTATATGCTGTATTTGTAATATCGTATTTTATTATTTAGCATGGTCACACTTCTTTCAATTAAAAGTAGCAATCTTTCTTTTTTGGAGAATTTTGCAAGATCAAATTCAAACTGGTAGAAAGATTAGACAGACAATGCGCTGTTTCAGAGATAAGCAAACACCCCAGATGGGACTTGAACCCACAATCCCTGGCTTAGGAGGCCAGTGCCTTATCCATTAGGCCACTGGGACCTCTCAAGGTAGTTCATGCCGTGGGTTCTTTTTTCTGTAGCAGGCAATTATCCGTTTTAATTGCATTTTCAAAAATGGTCTTGTAAGTTTGTACTCCAACTTGAAAACAACCATAACCACGTGCTTCTTTCTTTTCTGCTGAGAGCCAGGGCTTCCTTTGTCATGTCCTTTTCATCATGTAGTCACTCCACATTATTGATGCCAATGAAGGAAATAATATTTGGCTCCCAGAAGCCTGAAAAAAACAATTTATCTTTTACATTTCCCTTTACAATATGGTACTAGATCATGGTAAAACTGGTGAGACTTTTGTAATATACAGCAAATTAAACAAGAAACCATAAAAAGTAAATATCTCTCGGAAACTTCCTTCTCAATCGTGCAAGTAGATCATGATGGAACTCGAGAAACTTTGGCTAACGCATTTGTTCAAAATAACAAAGGAAGACAAGAAAAGTCTGCTCCAGGTGAGGCTTGAACTCACAACCTCGGCATAGCTCATCAGTTACTGCTTTATAAGTACCGCGCGCTGACCGATTGCGCCACTGGAGCAGCTGCTGGGCTGCAGCATTGCATATATGAAAAAAAAACAATCAGAAATTTAAAATGAAAAATTTGCTCCGAAATGTAACTATTTGATAAAACAGGATTTGTGTTGTTGCTTTTTCCACAGTTTGAAAATACATTTTTTACCAGATCACAATCTTTATGAAGAATCAATTGAGACATTTATCACACTGGCCAATGGGCATTTTTAAACTGAAACATCCTGTTGCTTCAGGAAGTGCACATGTGCATTGGCTGGGATGAACACACGCTCTGTTGCTATATTTTATATGCTGTATTTGTAATATCGTATTTTATTATTTAGCATGGTCACACTTCTTTCAATTAAAAGTAGCAATCTTTCTTTTTTGGAGACTTTTGCAAGATCAAATTCAAACTGGTAGAAAGATTAGACAGACCATGCGCTGTTTCAGAGATAAGCAAACACCCCAGATGGGACTTGAACCCACAATCCCTGGCTTAGGAGGCCAGTGCCTTATCCATTAGGCCACTGGGGCTTCTCAAGGTAGTTCATGCCGTGGGTTCTATTTTCTGTAGCAGGCAATTATCCGTTTTAATTGCATTTTCAAAAATGGTCTTGTAAGTTTGTACTCCAACTTGAAAACAACCATAACCACGTGCTTCTTTCTTTTCTGCTGAGAGCCAGGGCTTCCTTTGTCATGTCCTTTTCATCATGTAGTCACTCCACATTATTGATGCCAATGAAGGAAATAATATTTGGCTCCCAGAAGCCTTAAAAAAACAATTTATCTTTTGCATTTCCCTTTACAATATGGTACTAGATCATGGTAAAACTGGTGAGACTTTTGTAATATACAGCAAATTAAACAAGAAACCATAAAAAGTAAATATCTCTCGGAAACTTCCTTCTCAATCGTGCAAGTAGATCATGATGGAACTCGAGAAACTTTGGCTAACGCATTTGTTCAAAATAACAAAGGAAGACAAGAAAAGTCTGCTCCAGGTGAGGCTTGAACTCACAACCTCAGCATAGCTCATCAGTTACTGCTTTATAAGTACCGCGCGCTGACCGATTGCGCCACTGGAGCAGCTGCTGGGCTGCAGCATTGCATATATGAAAAAAAAACAATCAGAAATTTAAAATGAAAAATTTGCTCCGAAATGTAACTATTTGATAAAACAGGATTTGTGTTGTTGCTTTTTCCACAGTTTGAAAATACATTTTTTACCAGATCACAATCTTTATGAAGAATCAATTGAGACATTTATCACACTGGCCAATGGGCATATTTAAACTGAAACATCCTGTTGCTTCAGGAAGTGCACATGTGCATTGGCTGGGATGAACACACGCTCTGTTGCTATATTTTATATGCTGTATTTGTAATATCGTATTTTATTATTTAGCATGGTCACACTTCTTTCAATTAAAAGTAGCAATCTTTCTTTTTTGGAGAATTTTGCAAGATCAAATTCAAACTGGTAGAAAGATTAGACAGACCATGCGCTGTTTCAGAGATAAGCAAACACCCCAGATGGGACTTGAACCCACAATCCCTGGCTTAGGAGGCCAGTGCCTTATCCATTAGGCCACTGGGGCTTCTCAAGGTAGTTCATGCCGTGGGTTCTATTTTCTGTAGCAGGCAATTATCCGTTTTAATTGCATTTTCAAAAATGGTCTTGTAAGTTTGTACTCCAACTTGAAAACAACCATAACCACGTGCTTCTTTCTTTTCTGCTGAGAGCCAGGGCTTCCTTTGTCATGTCCTTTTCATCATGTAGTCACTCCACATTATTGATGCCAATGAAGGAAATAATATTTGGCTCCCAGAAGCCTTAAAAAAACAATTTATCTTTTGCATTTCCCTTTACAATATGGTACTAGATCATGGTAAAACTGGTGAGACTTTTGTAATATACAGCAAATTAAACAAGAAACCATAAAAAGTAAATATCTCTCGGAAACTTCCTTCTCAATCGTGCAAGTAGATCATGATGGAACTCGAGAAACTTTGGCTAACGCATTTGTTCAAAATAACAAAGGAAGACAAGAAAAGTCTGCTCCAGGTGAGGCTTGAACTCACAACCTCGGCATAGCTCATCAGTTACTGCTTTATAAGTACTGCGCGCTGACCGATTGCGCCACTGGAGCAGCTGCTGAGCTGCAGCATTGCATATATGAAAAAAAAACAATCAGAAATTTAAAATGAAAAATTTGCTCCGAAATGTAACTATTTGATAAAACAGGATTTGTGTTGTTGCTTTTTCCACAGTTTGAAAATACATTTTTTACCAGATCACAATCTTTATGAAGAATCAATTGAGACATTTATTACACTGGCCAATGGGCATTTTTAAACTGAAACATCCTGTTGCTTCAGGAAGTGCACGTGTGCATTGGCTGGGATGAACACACGCTCTGTTGCTATATTTTATATGCTGTATTTGTAATATCGTATTTTATTATTTAGCATGGTCACACTTCTTTCAATTAAAAGTCGCAATCTTTCTTTTTTGGAGAATTTTGCAAGATCAAATTCAAACTGGTAGAAAGATTAGACAGACCATGCGCTGTTTCAGAGATAAGCAAACACCCCAGATGGGACTTGAACCCACAATCCCTGGCTTAGGAGGCCAGTGCCTTATCCATTAGGCCACTGGGGCTTCTCAAGGTAGTTCATGCTGTGGGTTCTTTTTTCTGTAGCAGGCAATTATCCGTTTTAATTGCATTTTCAAAAATGGTCTTGTAAGTTTGTACTCCAACTTGAAAACAACCATAACCACGTGCTTCTTTCTTTTCTGCTGAGAGCCAGGGCTTCCTTTGTCATGTCCTTTTCATCATGTAGTCACTCCACATTATTGATGCCAATGAAGGAAATAATATTTGGCTCCCAGAAGCCTTAAAAAAACAATTTATCTTTTACATTTCCCTTTACAATATGGTACTAGATCATGGTAAAACTGGTGAGACTTTTGTAATATACAGCAAATTAAACAAGAAACCATAAAAAGTAAATATCTCTCGGAAACTTCCTTCTCAATCGTGCAAGTAGATCATGATGGAACTCGAGAAACTTTGGCTAACGCATTTGTTCAAAATAACAAAGGAAGACAAAAAAATTCAGCTCCAGGTGAGGCTTGAACTCACAACCTCGGCATAGCTCATCAGTTACTGCTTTATAAGTACCGCGCGCTGACCGATTGCGCCACTGGAGCAGCTGCTGAGCTGCAGCATTGCATATATGAAAAAAAAACAATCAGAAATTTAAAATGAAAAATTTGCTCCGAAATGTAACTATTTGATAAAACAGGATTTGTGTTGTTGCTTTTTCCACAGTTTGAAAATACATTTTTTACCAGATCACAATCTTTATGAAGAATCAATTGAGACATTTATCACACTGGCCAATGGGCATTTTTAAACTGAAACATCCTGTTGCTTCAGGAAGTGCACATGTGCATTGGCTGGGATGAACACACGCTCTGTTGCTATATTTTATATGCTGTATTTGTAATATCGTATTTTATTATTTAGCATGGTCACACTTCTTTCAATTAAAAGTAGCAATCTTTCTTTTTTGGAGAATTTTGCAAGATCAAATTCAAACTGGTAGAAAGATTAGACAGACCATGCACTGTTTCAGAGATAAGCAAACACCCCAGATGGGACTTGAACCCACAATCCCTGGCTTAGGAGGCCAGTGCCTTATCCATTAGGCCACTGGGGCTTCTCAAGGTAGTTCATGCCGTGGGTTCTTTTTTCTGTAGCAGGCAATTATCCGTTTTAATTGCATTTTCAAAAATGGTCTTGTAAGTTTGTACTCCAACTTGAAAACAACCATAACCACGTGCTTCTTTCTTTTCTGCTGAGAGCCAGGGCTTCCTTTGTCATGTCCTTTTCATCATGTAGTCACTCCACATTATTGATGCCAATGAAGGAAATAATATTTGGCTCCCAGAAGCCTGAAAAAAACAATTTATCTTTTACATTTCCCTTTACAATATGGTACTAGATCATGGTAAAACTGGTGAGACTTTTGTAATATACAGCAAATTAAACAAGAAACCATAAAAAGTAAATATCTCTCGGAAACTTCCTTCTCAATCGTGCAAGTAGATCATGATGGAACTCGAGAAACTTTGGCTAACGCATTTGTTCAAAATAACAAAGGAAGACAAGAAAAGTCTGCTCCAGGTGAGGCTTGAACTCACAACCTCGGCATAGCTCATCAGTTACTGCTTTATAAGTACCGCGCGCTGACCGATTGCACCACTGGAGCAGCTGCTGAGCTGCAGCATTGCATATATGAAAAAAAAACAATCAGAAATTTAAAATGAAAAATTTGCTCCGAAATGTAACTATTTGATAAAACAGGATTTGTGTTGTTGCTTTTTCCACAGTTTGAAAATACATTTTTTTACCAGATCACAATCTTTATGAAGAATCAATTGAGACATTTATCACACTGGCCAATGGGCATTTTTAAACTGAAACATCCTGTTGCTTCAGGAAGTGCACATGTGCATTGGCTGGGATGAACACACGCTCTGTTGCTATATTTTATATGCTGTATTTGTAATATCGTATTTTATTATTTAGCATGGTCACACTTCTTTCAATTAAAAGTAGCAATCTTTCTTTTTTGGAGAATTTTGCAAGATCAAATTCAAACTGGTAGAAAGATTAGACAGACCATGCGCTGTTTCAGAGATAAGCAAACACCCCAGATGGGACTTGAACCCACAATCCCTGGCTCAGGAGGCCAGTGCCTTATCCATTAGGCCACTGGGGCTTCTCAAGGTAGTTCATGCCGTGGGTTCTATTTTCTGTAGCAGGCAATTATCCGTTTTAATTGCATTTTCAAAAATGGTCTTGTAAGTTTGTACTCCAACTTGAAAACAACCATAACCACGTGCTTCTTTCTTTTCTGCTGAGAGCCAGGGCTTCCTTTGTCATGTCCTTTTCATCATGTAGTCACTCCACATTATTGATGCCAATGAAGAAAATAATATTTGGCTCCCAGAAGCCTTAAAAAAACAATTTATCTTTTACATTTCCCTTTACAATATGGTACTAGATCATGGTAAAACTGGTGAGACTTTTGTAATATACAGCAAATTAAACAAGAAACCATAAAAAGTAAATATCTCTCGGAAACTTCCTTCTCAATCGTGCAAGTAGATCATGATGGAACTCGAGAAACTTTGGCTAACGCATTTGTTCAAAATAACAAAGGAAGACAAGAAAAGTCTGCTCCAGGTGAGACTTGAACTCACAACCTCGGCATAGCTCATCAGTTACTGCTTTATAAGTACCGCGCGCTGACCGATTGCGCCACTGGAGCAGCTGCTGGGCTGCAGCATTGCATATATGAAAAAAAAACAATCAGAAATTTAAAATGAAAAATTTGCTCCGAAATGTAACTATTTGATAAAACAGGATTTGTGTTGTTGCTTTTTCCACAGTTTGAAAATACATTTTTTACCAGATCACAATCTTTATGAAGAATCAATTGAGACATTTATCACACTGGCCAATGGGCATTTTTAAACTGAAACATCCTGTTGCTTCAGGAAGTGCACATGTGCATTGGCTGGGATGAACACACGCTCTGTTGCTATATTTTATATGCTGTATTTGTAATATCGTATTTTATTATTTAGCATGGTCACACTTCTTTCAATTAAAAGTCGCCATCTTTCTTTTTTGGAGAATTTTGCAAGATCAAATTCAAACTGATAGAAAGATTAGACAGACCATGCGCTGTTTCAGAGATAAGCAAACACCCCAGATGGGACTTGAACCCACAATCCCTGGCTTAGGAGGCCAGTGCCTTATCTATTAGGCCACTGGGGCTTCTCAAGGTAGTTCATGCCGTGGGTTCTTTTTTCTGTAGCAGGCAATTATCCGTTTTAATTGCATTTTCAAAAATGGTCTTGTAAGTTTGTACTCCAACTTGAAAACAACCATAACCACGTGCTTCTTTCTTTTCTGCTGAGAGCCAGGGCTTCCTTTGTCATGTCCTTTTCATCATGTAGTCACTCCACATTATTGATGCCAATGAAGGAAATAATATTTGGCTCCCAGAAGCCTTAAAAAAACAATTTATCTTTTACATTTCCCTTTACAATATGGTACTAGATCATGGTAAAACTGGTGAGACTTTTGTAATATACAGCAAATTAAACAAGAAACCATAAAAAGTAAATATCTCTCGGAAACTTCCTTCTCAATCGTGCAAGTAGGTCATGATGGAACTCGAGAAACTTTGGCTAACGCATTTGTTCAAAATAACAAAGGAAGACAAGAAAAGTCTGCTCCAGGTGAGGCTTGAACTCACAACCTCGGCATAGCTCATCAGTTACTGCTTTATAAGTACCGCGCGCTGACCGATTGCGCCACTGGAGCAGCTGCTGGGCTGCAGCATTGCATATATGAAAAAAAAACAATCAGAAATTTAAAATGAAAAATTTGCTCCGAAATGTAACTATTTGATAAAACAGGATTTGTGTTGTTGCTTTTTCCACAGTTTGAAAATACATTTTTTACCAGATCACAATCTTTATGAAGAATCAATTGAGACATTTATCACACTGGCCAATGGGCATTTTTAAACTGAAACATCCTGTTGCTTCAGGAAGTGCACATGTGCATTGGCTTGGATGAACACACGCTCTGTTGCTATATTTTATATGCTGTATTTGTAATATCGTATTTTATTATTTAGCATGGTCACACTTCTTTCAATTAAAAGTAGCAATCTTTCTTTTTTGGAGAATTTTGCAAGATCAAATTCAAACTGGTAGAAAGATTAGACAGACCATGCGCTGTTTCAGAGATAAGCAAACACCCCAGATGGGACTTGAACCCACAATCCCTGGCTTAGGAGGCCAGTGCCTTATCCATTAGGCCACTGGGGCTTCTCAAGGTAGTTCATGCCGTGGGTTCTTTTTTCTGTAGCAGGCAATTATCCGTTTTAATTGCATTTTCAAAAATGGTCTTGTAAGTTTGTACTCCAACTTGAAAACAACCATAACCACGTGCTTCTTTCTTTTCTGCTGAGAGCCAGGGCTTCCTTTGTCATGTCCTTTTCATCATGTAGTCACTCCACATTATTGATGCCAATGAAGGAAATAATATTTGGCTCCCAGAAGCCTGAAAAAAACAATTTATCTTTTACATTTCCCTTTACAATATGGTACTAGATCATGGTAAAACTGGTGAGACTTTTGTAATATACAGCAAATTAAACAAGAAACCATAAAAAGTAAATATCTCTCGGAAACTTCCTTCTCAATCGTGCAAGTAGATCATGATGGAACTCGAGAAACTTTGGCTAACGCATTTGTTCAAAATAACAAAGGAAGACAAGAAAAGTCTGCTCCAGGTGAGGCTTGAACTCACAACCTTGGCATAGCTCATCAGTTACTGCTTTATAAGTACCGCGCGCTGACCGATTGCACCACTGGAGCAGCTGCTGAGCTGCAGCATTGCATATATGAAAAAAAAACAATCAGAAATTTAAAATGAAAAATTTGCTCCGAAATGTAACTATTTGATAAAACAGGATTTGTGTTGTTGCTTTTTCCACAGTTTGAAAATACATTTTTTACCAGATCACAATCTTTATGAAGAATCAATTGAGACATTTATCACACTGGCCAATGGGCATTTTTAAACTGAAACATCCTGTTGCTTCAGGAAGTGCAGATGTGCATTGGCTGGGATGAACACACGCTCTGTTGCTATATTTTATATGCTGTATTTGTAATATCGTATTTTATTATTTAGCATGGTCACACTTCTTTCAATTAAAAGTCGCCATCTTTCTTTTTTGGAGAATTTTGCAAGATCAAATTCAAACTGGTAGAAAGATTAGACAGACCATGCGCTGTTTCAGAGATAAGCAAACACCCCAGATGGGACTTGAACCCACAATCCCTGGCTTAGGAGGCCAGTGCCTTATCCATTAGGCCACTGGGGCTTCTCAAGGTAGTTCATGCCGTGGGTTCTATTTTCTGTAGCAGGCAATTATCCGTTTTAATTGCATTTTCAAAAATGGTCTTGTAAGTTTGTACTCCAACTTGAAAACAACCATAACCACGTGCTTCTTTCTTTTCTGCTGAGAGCCAAGGCTTCCTTTGTCATGTCCTTTTCATCATGTAGTCACTCCACATTATTGATGCCAATGAAGGAAATAATATTTGGCTCCCAGAAGCCTTAAAAAAACAATTTATCTTTTACATTTCCCTTTACAATATGGTACTAGATCATGGTAAAACTGGTGAGACTTTTGTAATATACAGCAAATTAAACAAGAAACCATAAAAAGTAAATATCTCTCGGAAACTTCCTTCTCAATCGTGCAAGTAGATCATGATGGAACTCGAGAAACTTTGGCTAACGCATTTGTTCAAAATAACAAAGGAAGACAAGAAAAGTCTGCTCCAGGTGAGACTTGAACTCACAACCTCGGCATAGCTCATCAGTTACTGCTTTATAAGTACCGCGCGCTGACCGATTGCGCCACTGGAGCAGCTGCTGGGCTGCAGCATTGCATATATGAAAAAAAAACAATCAGAAATTTAAAATGAAAAATTTGCTCCGAAATGTAACTATTTGATAAAACAGGATTTGTGTTGTTGCTTTTTCCACAGTTTGAAAATACATTTTTTACCAGATCACAATCTTTATGAAGAATCAATTGAGACATTTATCACACTGGCCAATGGGCATTTTTAAACTGAAACATCCTGTTGCTTCAGGAAGTGCACATGTGCATTGGCTGGGATGAACACACGCTCTGTTGCTATATTTTATATGCTGTATTTGTAAT
Organism: Anomaloglossus baeobatrachus; assembly: GCF_048569485.1. NCBI lineage: Eukaryota > Metazoa > Chordata > Amphibia > Anura > Aromobatidae > Anomaloglossus > Anomaloglossus baeobatrachus. The sequence goes on along the minus strand of NC_134356.1, from coordinate 610,919,150 downwards.
ATCGTATTTTATTATTTAGCATGGTCACACTTCTTTCAATTAAAAGTCGCCATCTTTCTTTTTTGGAGAATTTTGCAAGATCAAATTCAAACTGATAGAAAGATTAGACAGACCATGCGCTGTTTCAGAGATAAGCAAACACCCCAGATGGGACTTGAACCCACAATCCCTGGCTTAGGAGGCCAGTGCCTTATCTATTAGGCCACTGGGGCTTCTCAAGGTAGTTCATGCCGTGGGTTCTTTTTTCTGTAGCAGGCAATTATCCGTTTTAATTGCATTTTCAAAAATGGTCTTGTAAGTTTGTACTCCAACTTGAAAACAACCATAACCACGTGCTTCTTTCTTTTCTGCTGAGAGCCAGGGCTTCCTTTGTCATGTCCTTTTCATCATGTAGTCACTCCACATTATTGATGCCAATGAAGGAAATAATATTTGGCTCCCAGAAGCCTTAAAAAAACAATTTATCTTTTACATTTCCCTTTACAATATGGTACTAGATCATGGTAAAACTGGTGAGACTTTTGTAATATACAGCAAATTAAACAAGAAACCATAAAAAGTAAATATCTCTCGGAAACTTCCTTCTCAATCGTGCAAGTAGGTCATGATGGAACTCGAGAAACTTTGGCTAACGCATTTGTTCAAAATAACAAAGGAAGACAAGAAAAGTCTGCTCCAGGTGAGGCTTGAACTCACAACCTCGGCATAGCTCATCAGTTACTGCTTTATAAGTACCGCGCGCTGACCGATTGCGCCACTGGAGCAGCTGCTGGGCTGCAGCATTGCATATATGAAAAAAAAACAATCAGAAATTTAAAATGAAAAATTTGCTCCGAAATGTAACTATTTGATAAAACAGGATTTGTGTTGTTGCTTTTTCCACAGTTTGAAAATACATTTTTTACCAGATCACAATCTTTATGAAGAATCAATTGAGACATTTATCACACTGGCCAATGGGCATTTTTAAACTGAAACATCCTGTTGCTTCAGGAAGTGCACATGTGCATTGGCTTGGATGAACACACGCTCTGTTGCTATATTTTATATGCTGTATTTGTAATATCGTATTTTATTATTTAGCATGGTCACACTTCTTTCAATTAAAAGTAGCAATCTTTCTTTTTTGGAGAATTTTGCAAGATCAAATTCAAACTGGTAGAAAGATTAGACAGACCATGCGCTGTTTCAGAGATAAGCAAACACCCCAGATGGGACTTGAACCCACAATCCCTGGCTTAGGAGGCCAGTGCCTTATCCATTAGGCCACTGGGGCTTCTCAAGGTAGTTCATGCCGTGGGTTCTTTTTTCTGTAGCAGGCAATTATCCGTTTTAATTGCATTTTCAAAAATGGTCTTGTAAGTTTGTACTCCAACTTGAAAACAACCATAACCACGTGCTTCTTTCTTTTCTGCTGAGAGCCAGGGCTTCCTTTGTCATGTCCTTTTCATCATGTAGTCACTCCACATTATTGATGCCAATGAAGGAAATAATATTTGGCTCCCAGAAGCCTGAAAAAAACAATTTATCTTTTACATTTCCCTTTACAATATGGTACTAGATCATGGTAAAACTGGTGAGACTTTTGTAATATACAGCAAATTAAACAAGAAACCATAAAAAGTAAATATCTCTCGGAAACTTCCTTCTCAATCGTGCAAGTAGATCATGATGGAACTCGAGAAACTTTGGCTAACGCATTTGTTCAAAATAACAAAGGAAGACAAGAAAAGTCTGCTCCAGGTGAGGCTTGAACTCACAACCTTGGCATAGCTCATCAGTTACTGCTTTATAAGTACCGCGCGCTGACCGATTGCACCACTGGAGCAGCTGCTGAGCTGCAGCATTGCATATATGAAAAAAAAACAATCAGAAATTTAAAATGAAAAATTTGCTCCGAAATGTAACTATTTGATAAAACAGGATTTGTGTTGTTGCTTTTTCCACAGTTTGAAAATACATTTTTTACCAGATCACAATCTTTATGAAGAATCAATTGAGACATTTATCACACTGGCCAATGGGCATTTTTAAACTGAAACATCCTGTTGCTTCAGGAAGTGCAGATGTGCATTGGCTGGGATGAACACACGCTCTGTTGCTATATTTTATATGCTGTATTTGTAATATCGTATTTTATTATTTAGCATGGTCACACTTCTTTCAATTAAAAGTCGCCATCTTTCTTTTTTGGAGAATTTTGCAAGATCAAATTCAAACTGGTAGAAAGATTAGACAGACCATGCGCTGTTTCAGAGATAAGCAAACACCCCAGATGGGACTTGAACCCACAATCCCTGGCTTAGGAGGCCAGTGCCTTATCCATTAGGCCACTGGGGCTTCTCAAGGTAGTTCATGCCGTGGGTTCTATTTTCTGTAGCAGGCAATTATCCGTTTTAATTGCATTTTCAAAAATGGTCTTGTAAGTTTGTACTCCAACTTGAAAACAACCATAACCACGTGCTTCTTTCTTTTCTGCTGAGAGCCAAGGCTTCCTTTGTCATGTCCTTTTCATCATGTAGTCACTCCACATTATTGATGCCAATGAAGGAAATAATATTTGGCTCCCAGAAGCCTTAAAAAAACAATTTATCTTTTACATTTCCCTTTACAATATGGTACTAGATCATGGTAAAACTGGTGAGACTTTTGTAATATACAGCAAATTAAACAAGAAACCATAAAAAGTAAATATCTCTCGGAAACTTCCTTCTCAATCGTGCAAGTAGATCATGATGGAACTCGAGAAACTTTGGCTAACGCATTTGTTCAAAATAACAAAGGAAGACAAGAAAAGTCTGCTCCAGGTGAGGCTTGAACTCACAACCTCGGCATAGCTCATCAGTTACTGCTTTATAAGTACTGCGCGCTGACCGATTGCGCCACTGGAGCAGCTGCTGGGCTGCAGCATTGCATATATGAAAAAAAACCAATCAGAAATTTAAAATGAAAAATTTGCTCCGAAATGTAACTATTTGATAAAACAGGATTTGTGTTGTTGCTTTTTCCACAGTTTGAAAATACATTTTTTACCAGATCACAATCTTTATGAAGAATCAATTGAGACATTTATCACACTGGCCAATGGGCATTTTTAAACTGAAACATCCTGTTGCTTCAGGAAGTGCACATGTGCATTGGCTGGGATGAACACACGCTCTGTTGCTATATTTTATATGCTGTATTTGTAATATCGTATTTTATTATTTAGCATGGTCACACTTCTTTCATTTAAAAGTCGCCATCTTTCTTTTTTGGAGAATTTTGCAAGATCAAATTCAAACTGATAGAAAGATTAGACAGACCATGCGCTGTTTCAGAGATAAGCAAACACCCCAGATGGGACTTGAACCCACAATCCCTGGCTTAGTAGGCCAGTGCCTTATCTATTAGGCCACTGGGGCTTCTCAAGGTAGTTCATGCCGTGGGTTCTTTTTTCTGTAGCAGGCAATTATCCGTTTTAATTGCATTTTCAAAAATGGTCTTGTAAGTTTGTACTCCAACTTGAAAACAACCATAACCACGTGCTTCTTTCTTTTCTGCTGAGAGCCAGGGCTTCCTTTGTCATGTCCTTTTCATCATGTAGTCACTCCACATTATTGATGCCAATGAAGGAAATAATATTTGGCTCCCAGAAGCCTTAAAAAAACAATTTATCTTTTACATTTCCCTTTACAATATGGTACTAGATCATGGTAAAACTGGTGAGACTTTTGTAATATACAGCAAATTAAACAAGAAACCATAAAAAGTAAATATCTCTCGGAAACTTCCTTCTCAATCGTGCAAGTAGATCATGATGGAACTCGAGAAACTTTGGCTAACGCATTTGTTCAAAATAACAAAGGAAGACAAGAAAAGTCTGCTCCAGGTGAGGCTTGAACTCACAACCTCGGCATAGCTCATCAGTTACTGCTTTATAAGTACCGCGCGCTGACCGATTGCGCCACTGGAGCAGCTGCTGGGCTGCAGCATTGCATATATGAAAAAAAACCAATCAGAAATTTAAAATGAAAAATTTGCTCCGAAATGTAACTATTTGATAAAACAGGATTTGTGTTGTTGCTTTTTCCACAGTTTGAAAATACATTTTTTACCAGATCACAATCTTTATGAAGAATCAATTGAGACATTTATCACACTGGCCAATGGGCATTTTTAAACTGAAACATCCTGTTGCTTCAGGAAGTGCACATGTGCATTAGCTGGGATGAACACACGCTCTGTTGCTATATTTTATATGCTGTATTTGTAATATCGTATTTTATTATTTAGCATGGTCACACTTCTTTCAATTAAAAGTAGCAATCTTTCTTTTTTGGAGAATTTTGCAAGATCAAATTCAAACTGGTAGAAAGATTAGACAGACCATGCGCTGTTTCAGAGATAAGCAAACACCCCAGATGGGACTTGAACCCACAATCCCTGGCTTAGGAGGCCAGTGCCTTATCCATTAGGCCACTGGGGCTTCTCAAGGTAGTTCATGCCGTGGGTTCTATTTTCTGTAGCAGGCAATTATCCGTTTTAATTGCATTTTCAAAAATGGTCTTGTAAGTTTGTACTCCAACTTGAAAACAACCATAACCACGTGCTTCTTTCTTTTCTGCTGAGAGCCAAGGCTTCCTTTGTCATGTCCTTTTCATCATGTAGTCACTCCACATTATTGATGCCAATGAAGGAAATAATATTTGGCTCCCAGAAGCCTTAAAAAAACAATTTATCTTTTACATTTCCCTTTACAATATGGTACTAGATCATGGTAAAACTGGTGAGACTTTTGTAATATACAGCAAATTAAACAAGAAACCATAAAAAGTAAATATCTCTCGGAAACTTCCTTCTCAATCGTGCAAGTAGATCATGATGGAACTCGAGAAACTTTGGCTAACGCATTTGTTCAAAATAACAAAGGAAGACAAGAAAAGTCTGCTCCAGGTGAGGCTTGAACTCACAACCTCGGCATAGCTCATCAGTTACTGCTTTATAAGTACCGCGCGCTGACCGATTGCGCCACTGGAGCAGCTGCTGGGCTGCAGCATTGCATATATGAAAAAAAACCAATCAGAAATTTAAAATGAAAAATTTGCTCCGAAATGTAACTATTTGATAAAACAGGATTTGTGTTGTTGCTTTTTCCACAGTTTGAAAATACATTTTTTACCAGATCACAATCTTTATGAAGAATCAATTGAGACATTTATCACACTGGCCAATGGGCATTTTTAAACTGAAACATCCTGTTGCTTCAGGAAGTGCAGATGTGCATTGGCTGGGATGAACACACGCTCTGTTGCTATATTTTATATGCTGTATTTGTAATATCGTATTTTATTATTTAGCATGGTCACACTTCTTTCAATTAAAAGTAGCAATCTTTCTTTTTTGGAGAATTTTGCAAGATCAAATTCAAACTGGTAGAATGATTAGACAGACCATGCGCTGTTTCAGAGATAAGCAAACGCCCCAGATGGGACTTGAACCCACAATCCCTGGCTTAGGAGGCCAGTGCCTTATCCATTAGGCCACTGGGGCTTCTCAAGGTAGTTCATGCCGTGGGTTCTATTTTCTGTAGCAGGCAATTATCCGTTTTAATTGCATTTTCAAAAATGGTCTTGTAAGTTTGTACTCCAACTTGAAAACAACCATAACCACGTGCTTCTTTCTTTTCTGCTGAGAGCCAGGGCTTCCTTTGTCATGTCCTTTTCATCATGTAGTCACTCCACATTATTGATGCCAATGAAGGAAATAATATTTGGCTCCCAGAAGCCTTAAAAAAACAATTTATCTTTTACATTTCCCTTTACAATATGGTACTAGATCATGGTAAAACTGGTGAGACTTTTGTAATATACAGCAAATTAAACAAGAAACCATAAAAAGTAAATATCTCTCGGAAACTTCCTTCTCAATCGTGCAAGTAGATCATGATGGAACTCGAGAAACTTTGGCTAACGCATTTGTTCAAAATAACAAAGGAAGACAAGAAAAGTCTGCTCCAGGTGAGACTTGAACTCACAACCTCGGCATAGCTCATCAGTTACTGCTTTATAAGTACCGCGCGCTGACCGATTGCGCCACTGGAGCAGCTGCTGGGCTGCAGCATTGCATATATGAAAAAAAAACAATCAGAAATTTAAAATGAAAAATTTGCTCCGAAATGTAACTATTTGATAAAACAGGATTTGTGTTGTTGCTTTTTCCACAGTTTGAAAATACATTTTTTACCAGATCACAATCTTTATGAAGAATCAATTGAGACATTTATCACACTGGCCAATGGGCATTTTTAAACTGAAACATCCTGTTGCTTCAGGAAGTGCAGATGTGCATTGGCTGGGATGAACACACGCTCTGTTGCTATATTTTATATGCTGTATTTGTAATATCGTATTTTATTATTTAGCATGGTCACACTTCTTTCAATTAAAAGTCGCCATCTTTCTTTTTTGGAGAATTTTGCAAGATCAAATTCAAACTGATAGAAAGATTAGACAGACCATGCGCTGTTTCAGAGATAAGCAAACACCCCAGATGGGACTTGAACCCACAATCCCTGGCTTAGGAGGCCAGTGCCTTATCTATTAGGCCACTGGGGCTTCTCAAGGTAGTTCATGCCGTGGGTTCTTTTTTCTGTAGCAGGCAATTATCCGTTTTAATTGCATTTTCAAAAATGGTCTTGTAAGTTTGTACTCCAACTTGAAAACAACCATAACCACGTGCTTCTTTCTTTTCTGCTGAGAGCCAAGGCTTCCTTTGTCATGTCCTTTTCATCATGTAGTCACTCCACATTATTGATGCCAATGAAGGAAATAATATTTGGCTCCCAGAAGCCTTAAAAAAACAATTTATCTTTTACATTTCCCTTTACAATATGGTACTAGATCATGGTAAAACTGGTGAGACTTTTGTAATATACAGCAAATTAAACAAGAAACCATAAAAAGTAAATATCTCTCGGAAACTTCCTTCTCAATCGTGCAAGTAGATCATGATGGAACTCGAGAAACTTTGGCTAACGCATTTGTTCAAAATAACAAAGGAAGACAAGAAAAGTCTGCTCCAGGTGAGGCTTGAACTCACAACCTCGGCATAGCTCATCAGTTACTGCTTTATAAGTACCGCGCGCTGACCGATTGCGCCACTGGAGCAGCTGCTGGGCTGCAGCATTGCATATATGAAAAAAAAACAATCAGAAATTTAAAATGAAAAATTTGCTCCGAAATGTAACTATTTGATAAAACAGGATTTGTGTTGTTGCTTTTTCCACAGTTTGAAAATACATTTTTTACCAGATCACAATCTTTATGAAGAATCAATTGAGACATTTATCACACTGGCCAATGGGCATATTTAAACTGAAACATCCTGTTGCTTCAGGAAGTGCACATGTGCATTGGCTGGGATGAACACACGCTCTGTTGCTATATTTTATATGCTGTATTTGTAATATCGTATTTTATTATTTAGCATGGTCACACTTCTTTCAATTAAAAGTAGCAATCTTTCTTTTTTGGAGAATTTTGCAAGATCAAATTCAAACTGGTAGAAAGATTAGACAGACCATGCGCTGTTTCAGAGATAAGCAAACACCCCAGATGGGACTTGAACCCACAATCCCTGGCTTAGGAGGCCAGTGCCTTATCCATCAGGCCACTGGGGCTTCTCAAGGTAGTTCATGCCGTGGGTTCTATTTTCTGTAGCAGGCAATTATCCGTTTTAATTGCATTTTCAAAAATGGTCTTGTAAGTTTGTACTCCAACTTGAAAACAACCATAACCACGTGCTTCTTTCTTTTCTGCTGAGAGCCAGGGCTTCCTTTGTCATGGCCTTTTCATCATGTAGTCACTCCACATTATTGATGCCAATGAAGGAAATAATATTTGGCTCCCAGAAGCCTTAAAAAAACAATTTATCTTTTACATTTCCCTTTACAATATGGTACTAGATCATGGTAAAACTGGTGAGACTTTTGTAATATACAGCAAATTAAACAAGAAACCATAAAAAGTAAATATCTCTCGGAAACTTCCTTCTCAATCGTGCAAGTAGATCATGATGGAACTCGAGAAACTTTGGCTAACGCATTTGTTCAAAATAACAAAGGAAGACAAGAAAAGTCTGCTCCAGGTGAGGCTTGAACTCACAACCTCAGCATAGCTCATCAGTTACTGCTTTATAAGTACCGCGCGCTGACCGATTGCGCCACTGGAGCAGCTGCTGGGCTGCAGCATTGCATATATGAAAAAAAACCAATCAGAAATTTAAAATGAAAAATTTGCTCCGAAATGTAACTATTTGATAAAACAGGATTTGTGTTGTTGCTTTTTCCACAGTTTGAAAATACATTTTTTACCAGATCACAATCTTTATGAAGAATCAATTGAGACATTTATCACACTGGCCAATGGGCATTTTTAAACTGAAACATCCTGTTGCTTCAGGAAGTGCACATGTGCATTGGCTGGGATGAACACACGCTCTGTTGCTATATTTTATATGCTGTATTTGTAATATCGTATTTTATTATTTAGCATGGTCACACTTCTTTCAATTAAAAGTAGCAATCTTTCTTTTTTGGAGACTTTTGCAAGATCAAATTCAAACTGGTAGAAAGATTAGACAGACCATGCGCTGTTTCAGAGATAAGCAAACACCCCAGATGGGACTTGAACCCACAATCCCTGGCTTAGGAGGCCAGTGCCTTATCCATTAGGCCACTGGGGCTTCTCAAGGTAGTTCATGCCGTGGGTTCTATTTTCTGTAGCAGGCAATTATCCGTTTTAATTGCATTTTCAAAAATGGTCTTGTAAGTTTGTACTCCAACTTGAAAACAACCATAACCACGTGCTTCTTTCTTTTCTGCTGAGAGCCAGGGCTTCCTTTGTCATGTCCTTTTCATCATGTAGTCACTCCACATTATTGATGCCAATGAAGGAAATAATATTTGGCTCCCAGAAGCCTTAAAAAAACAATTTATCTTTTACATTTCCCTTTACAATATGGTACTAGATCATGGTAAAACTGGTGAGACTTTTGTAATATACAGCAAATTAAACAAGAAACCATAAAAAGTAAATATCTCTCGGAAACTTCCTTCTCAATCGTGCAAGTAGATCATGATGGAACTCGAGAAACTTTGGCTAACGCATTTGTTCAAAATAACAAAGGAAGACAAGAAAAGTCTGCTCCAGGTGAGGCTTGAACTCACAACCTCGGCATAGCTCATCAGTTACTGCTTTATAAGTACCGCGCGCTGACCGATTGCGCCACTGGAGCAGCTGCTGGGCTGCAGCATTGCATATATGAAAAAAAAACAATCAGAAATTTAAAATGAAAAATTTGCTCCGAAATGTAACTATTTGATAAAACAGGATTTGTGTTGTTGCTTTTTCCACAGTTTGAAAATACATTTTTTACCAGATCACAATCTTTATGAAGAATCAATTGAGACATTTATCACACTGGCCAATGGGCATTTTTAAACTGAAACATCCTGTTGCTTCAGGAAGTGCACATGTGCATTGGCTGGGATGAACACACGCTCTGTTGCTATATTTTATATGCTGTATTTGTAATATCGTATTTTATTATTTAGCATGGTCACACTTCTTTCAATTAAAAGTCGCAATCTTTCTTTTTTGGAGAATTTTGCAAGATCAAATTCAAACTGGTAGAAAGATTAGACAGACCATGCGCTGTTTCAGAGATAAGCAAACACCCCAGATGGGACTTGAACCCACAATCCCTGGCTTAGGAGGCCAGTGCCTTATCCATTAGGCCACTGGGGCTTCTCAAGGTAGTTCATGCTGTGGGTTCTTTTTTCTGTAGCAGGCAATTATCCATTTTAATTGCATTTTCAAAAATGGTCTTGTAAGTTTGTACTCCAACTTGAAAACAACCATAACCACGTGCTTCTTTCTTTTCTGCTGAGAGCCAGGGCTTCCTTTGTCATGTCCTTTTCATCATGTAGTCACTCCACATTATTGATGCCAATGAAGGAAATAATATTTGGCTCCCAGAAGCCTTAAAAAAACAATTTATCTTTTACATTTCCCTTTACAATATGGTACTAGATCATGGTAAAACTGGTGAGACTTTTGTAATATACAGCAAATTAAACAAGAAACCATAAAAAGTAAATATCTCTCGGAAACTTCCTTCTCAATCGTGCAAGTAGATCATGATGGAACTCGAGAAACTTTGGCTAACGCATTTGTTCAAAATAACAAAGGAAGACAAAAAAATTCTGCTCCAGGTGAGGCTTGAACTCACAACCTCGGCATAGCTCATCAGTTACTGCTTTATAAGTACCGCGCGCTGACCAATTGCGCCACTGGAGCAGCTGCTGAGCTGCAGCATTGCATATATGAAAAAAAAACAATCAGAAATTTAAAATGAAAAATTTGCTCCGAAATGTAACTATTTGATAAAACAGGATTTGTGTTGTTGCTTTTTCCACAGTTTGAAAATACATTTTTTACCAGATCACAATCTTTATGAAGAATCAATTGAGACATTTATCACACTGGCCAATGGGCATTTTTAAACTGAAACATCCTGTTGCTTCAGGAAGTGCACATGTGCATTGGCTGGGATGAACACACGCTCTGTTGCTATATTTTATATGCTGTATTTGTAATATCGTATTTTATTATTTAGCATGGTCACACTTCTTTCAATTAAAAGTAGCAATCTTTCTTTTTTGTAGAATTTTGCAAGATCAAATTCAAACTGGTAGAAAGATTAGACAGACCATGCGCTGTTTCAGAGATAAGCAAACACCCCAGATGGGACTTGAACCCACAATCCCTGGCTTAGGAGGCCAGTGCCTTATCCATTAGGCCACTGGGGCTTCTCAAGGTAGTTCATGCCGTGGGTTCTTTTTTCTGTAGCAGGCAATTATTTGTTTTAATTGCATTTTCAAAAATGGTCTTGTAAGTTTGTACTCCAACTTGAAAACAACCATAACCACGTGCTTCTTTCTTTTCTGCTGAGAGCCAGGGCTTCCTTTGTCATGTCCTTTTCATCATGTAGTCACTCCACATTATTGATGCCAATGAAGAAAATAATATTTGGCTCCCAGAAGCCTTAAAAAAACAATTTATCTTTTACATTTCCCTTTACAATATGGTACTAGATCATGGTAAAACTGGTGAGACTTTTGTAATATACAGCAAATTAAACAAGAAACCATAAAAAGTAAATATCTCTCGGAAACTTCCTTCTCAATCGTGCAAGTAGATCATGATGGAACTCGAGAAACTTTGGCTAACGCATTTGTTCAAAATAACAAAGGAAGACAAGAAAAGTCTGCTCCAGGTGAGGCTTGAACTCACAACCTCGGCATAGCTCATCAGTTACTGCTTTATAAGTACCGCGCGCTGACCGATTGCGCCACTGGAGCAGCTGCTGGGCTGCAGCATTGCATATATGAAAAAAAAACAATCAGAAATTTAAAATGAAAAATTTGCTCCGAAATGTAACTATTTGATAAAACAGGATTTGTGTTGTTGCTTTTTCCACAGTTTGAAAATACATTTTTTACCAGATCACAATCTTTATGAAGAATCAGTTGAGACATTTATCACACTGGCCAATGGGCATTTTTAAACTGAAACATCCTGTTGCTTCAGGAAGTGCACATGTGCATTGGCTGGGATGAACACACGCTCTGTTGCTATATTTTATATGCTGTATTTGTAATATCGTATTTTATTATTTAGCATGGTCACACTTCTTTCAATTAAAAGTCGCAATCTTTCTTTTTTGGAGAATTTTGCAAGATCAAATTCAAACTGGTAGAAAGATTAGACAGACCATGCGCTGTTTCAGAGATAAGCAAACACCCCAGATGGGACTTGAACCCACAATCCCTGGCTTAGGAGGCCAGTGCCTTATCCATTAGGCCACTGGGGCTTCTCAAGGTAGTTCATGCCGTGGGTTCTATTTTCTGTAGCAGGCAATTATCCGTTTTAATTGCATTTTCAAAAATGGTCTTGTAAGTTTGTACTCCAACTTGAAAACAACCATAACCACGTGCTTCTTTCTTTTCTGCTGAGAGCCAAGGCTTCCTTTGTCATGTCCTTTTCATCATGTAGTCACTCCACATTATTGATGCCAATGAAGGAAATAATATTTGGCTCCCAGAAGCCTTAAAAAAACAATTTATCTTTTACATTTCCCTTTACAATATGGTACTAGATCATGGTAAAACTGGTGAGACTTTTGTAATATACAGCAAATTAAACAAGAAACCATAAAAAGTAAATATCTCTCGGAAACTTCCTTCTCAATCGTGCAAGTAGATCATGATGGAACTCGAGAAACTTTGGCTAACGCATTTGTTCAAAATAACAAAGGAAGACAAGAAAAGTCTGCTCCAGGTGAGGCTTGAACTCACAACCTCGGCATAGCTCATCAGTTACTGCTTTATAAGTACCGCGCGCTGACCGATTGCGCCACTGGAGCAGCTGCTGGGCTGCAGCATTGCATATATGAAAAAAAACCAATCAGAAATTTAAAATGAAAAATTTGCTCCGAAATGTAACTATTTGATAAAACAGGATTTGTGTTGTTGCTTTTTCCACAGTTTGAAAATACATTTTTTACCAGATCACAATCTTTATGAAGAATCAATTGAGACATTTATCACACTGGCCAATGGGCATTTTTAAACTGAAACATCCTGTTGCTTCAGTAAGTGCACATGTGCATTGGCTGGGATGAACACACGCTCTGTTGCTATATTTTATATGCTGTATTTGTAATATCGTATTTTATTATTTAGCATGGTCACACTTCTTTCAATTAAAAGTAGCAATCTTTCTTTTTTGGAGAATTTTGCAAGATCAAATTCAAACTGGTAGAAAGTTTAGACAGACCATGCGCTGTTTCAGAGATAAGCAAACACCCCAGATGGGACTTGAACCCACAATCCCTGGCTTAGGAGGCCAGTGCCTTATCCATTAGGCCACTGGGGCTTCTCAAGGTAGTTCATGCCGTGGGTTCTATTTTCTGTAGCAGGCAATTATCCGTTTTAATTGCATTTTCAAAAATGGTCTTGTAAGTTTGTACTCCAACTTGAAAACAACCATAACCACGTGCTTCTTTCTTTTCTGCTGAGAGCCAGGGCTTCCTTTGTCATGTCCTTTTCATCATGTAGTCACTCCACATTATTGATGCCAATGAAGGAAATAATATTTGGCTCCCAGAAGCCTTAAAAAAACAATTTATCTTTTACATTTCCCTTTACAATATGGTACTAGATCATGGTAAAACTGGTGAGACTTTTGTAATATACAGCAAATTAAACAAGAAACCATAAAAAGTAAATATCTCTCGGAAACTTCCTTCTCAATCGTGCAAGTAGATCATGATGGAACTCGAGAAACTTTGGCTAACGCATTTGTTCAAAATAACAAAGGAAGACAAGAAAAGTCTGCTCCAGGTGAGGCTTGAACTCACAACCTCGGCATAGCTCATCAGTTACTGCTTTATAAGTACCGCGCGCTGACCGATTGCGCCACTGGAGCAGCTGCTGGGCTGCAGCATTGCATATATGAAAAAAAAACAATCAGAAATTTAAAATGAAAAATTTGCTCCGAAATGTAACTATTTGATAAAACAGGATTTGTGTTGTTGCTTTTTCCACAGTTTGAAAATACATTTTTTACCAGATCACAATCTTTATGAAGAATCAATTGAGACATTTATCACACTGGCCAATGGGCATTTTTAAACTGAAACATCCTGTTGCTTCAGGAAGTGCACATGTGCATTGGCTGGGATGAACACACGCTCTGTTGCTATATTTTATATGCTGTATTTGTAATATCGTATTTTATTATTTAGCATGGTCACACTTCTTTCAATTAAAAGTAGCAATCTTTCTTTTTTGGAGAATTTTGCAAGATCAAATTCAAACTGGTAGAAAGATTAGACAGACCATGCGCTGTTTCAGAGATAAGCAAACACCCCAGATGGGACTTGAACCCACAATCCCTGGCTTAGGAGGCCAGTGCCTTATCCATTAGGCCACTGGGGCTTCTCAAGGTAGTTCATGCCGTGGGTTCTATTTTCTGTAGCAGGCAATTATCCGTTTTAATTGCATTTTCAAAAATGGTCTTGTAAGTTTGTACTCCAACTTGAAAACAACCATAACCACGTGCTTCTTTCTTTTCTGCTGAGAGCCAGGGCTTCCTTTGTCATGTCCTTTTCATCATGTAGTCACTCCACATTATTGATGCCAATGAAGGAAATAATATTTGGCTCCCAGAAGCCTTAAAAAAACAATTTATCTTTTACATTTCCCTTTACAATATGGTACTAGATCATGGTAAAACTGGTGAGACTTTTGTAATATACAGCAAATTAAACAAGAAACCATAAAAAGTAAATATCTCTCGGAAACTTCCTTCTCAATCGTGCAAGTAGATCATGATGGAACTCGAGAAACTTTGGCTAACGCATTTGTTCAAAATAACAAAGGAAGACAAGAAAAGTCTGCTCCAGGTGAGGCTTGAACTCACAACCTCGGCATAGCTCATCAGTTACTGCTTTATAAGTACCGCGCGCTGACCGATTGCGCCACTGGAGCAGCTGCTGGGCTGCAGCATTGCATATATGAAAAAAAACCAATCAGAAATTTAAAATGAAAAATTTGCTCCGAAATGTAACTATTTGATAAAACAGGATTTGTGTTGTTGCTTTTTCCACAGTTTGAAAATACATTTTTTACCAGATCACAATCTTTATGAAGAATCAATTGAGACATTTATCACACTGGCCAATGGGCATTTTTAAACTGAAACATCCTGTTGCTTCAGGAAGTGCACATGTGCATTGGCTGGGATGAACACACGCTCTGTTGCTATATTTTATATGCTGTATTTGTAATATCGTATTTTATTATTTAGCATGGTCACACTTCTTTCAATTAAAAGTAGCAATCTTTCTTTTTTGGAGAATTTTGCAAGATCAAATTCAAACTGGTAGAAAGATTAGACAGACCATGCGCTGTTTCAGAGATAAGCAAACACCCCAGATGGGACTTGAACCCACAATCCCTGGCTTAGGAGGCCAGTGCCTTATCCATTAGTCCACTGGGGCTTCTCAAGGTAGTTCATGCCGTGGGTTCTATTTTCTGTAGCAGGCAATTATCCGTTTTAATTGCATTTTCAAAAATGGTCTTGTAAGTTTGTACTCCAACTTGAAAACAACCATAACCACGTGCTTCTTTCTTTTCTGCTGAGAGCCAGGGCTTCCTTTGTCATGTCCTTTTCATCATGTAGTCACTCCACATTATTGATGCCAATGAAGGAAATAATATTTGGCTCCCAGAAGCCTTAAAAAAACAATTTATCTTTTACATTTCCCTTTACAATATGGTACTAGATCATGGTAAAACTGGTGAGACTTTTGTAATATACAGCAAATTAAACAAGAAACCATAAAAAGTAAATATCTCTCGGAAACTTCCTTCTCAATCGTGCAAGTAGATCATGATGGAACTCGAGAAACTTTGGCTAACGCATTTGTTCAAAATAACAAAGGAAGACAAGAAAAGTCTGCTCCAGGTGAGGCTTGAACTCACAACCTCGGCATAGCTCATCAGTTACTGCTTTATAAGTACTGCGCGCTGACCGATTGCGCCACTGGAGCAGCTGCTGAGCTGCAGCATTGCATATATGAAAAAAAAACAATCAGAAATTTAAAATGAAAAATTTGCTCCGAAATGTAACTATTTGATAAAACAGGATTTGTGTTGTTGCTTTTTCCACAGTTTGAAAATACATTTTTTACCAGATCACAATCTTTATGAAGAATCAATTGAGACATTTATCACACTGGCCAATGGGCATTTTTAAACTGAAACATCCTGTTGCTTCAGGAAGTGCACATGTGCATTGGCTGGGATGAACACACGCTCTGTTGCTATATTTTATATGCTGTATTTGTAATATCGTATTTTATTATTTAGCATGGTCACACTTCTTTCAATTAAAAGTAGCAATCTTTCTTTTTTGGAGACTTTTGCAAGATCAAATTCAAACTGGTAGAAAGATTAGACAGACCATGCGCTGTTTCAGAGATAAGCAAACACCCCAGATGGGACTTGAACCCACAATCCCTGGCTTAGGAGGCCAGTGCCTTATCCATTAGGCCACTGGGGCTTCTCAAGGTAGTTCATGCCGTGGGTTCTATTTTCTGTAGCAGGCAATTATCCGTTTTAATTGCATTTTCAAAAATGGTCTTGTAAGTTTGTACTCCAACTTGAAAACAACCATAACCACGTGCTTCTTTCTTTTCTGCTGAGAGCCAAGGCTTCCTTTGTCATGTCCTTTTCATCATGTAGTCACTCCACATTATTGATGCCAATGAAGGAAATAATATTTGGCTCCCAGAAGCCTTAAAAAAACAATTTATCTTTTACATTTCCCTTTACAATATGGTACTAGATCATGGTAAAACTGGTGAGACTTTTGTAATATACAGCAAATTAAACAAGAGACCATAAAAAGTAAATATCTCTCGGAAACTTCCTTCTCAATCGTGCAAGTAGATCATGATGGAACTCGAGAAACTTTGGCTAACGCATTTGTTCAAAATAACAAAGGAAGACAAGAAAAGTCTGCTCCAGGTGAGGCTTGAACTCACAACCTCGGCATAGCTCATCAGTTACTGCTTTATAAGTACCGCGCGCTGACCGATTGCGCCACTGGAGCAGCTGCTGGGCTGCAGCATTGCATATATGAAAAAAAAACAATCAGAAATTTAAAATGAAAAATTTGCTCCGAAATGTAACTATTTGATAAAACAAGATTTGTGTTGTTGCTTTTTCCACAGTTTGAAAATACATTTTTTACCAGATCACAATCTTTATGAAGAATCAATTGAGACATTTATCACACTGGCCAATGGGCATTTTTAAACTGAAACATCCTGTTGCTTCAGGAAGTGCACATGTGCATTGGCTGGGATGAACACACGCTCTGTTGCTATATTTTATATGCTGTATTTGTAATATCGTATTTTATTATTTAGCATGGTCACACTTCTTTCAATTAAAAGTAGCAATCTTTCTTTTTTGGAGAATTTTGCAAGATCAAATTCAAACTGGTAGAAAGATTAGACAGACCATGCGCTGTTTCAGAGATAAGCAAACACCCCAGATGGGACTTGAACCCACAATCCCTGGCTTAGGAGGCCAGTGCCTTATCCATTAGGCCACTGGGGCTTCTCAAGGTAGTTCATGCCGTGGGTTCTATTTTCTGTAGCAGGCAATTATCCGTTTTAATTGCATTTTCAAAAATGGTCTTGTAAGTTTGTACTCCAACTTGAAAACAACCATAACCACGTGCTTCTTTCTTTTTTGCTGAGAGCCAGGGCTTCCTTTGTCATGTCCTTTTCATCATGTAGTCACTCCACATTATTGATGCCAATGAAGGAAATAATATTTGGCTCCCAGAAGCCTTAAAAAAACAATTTATCTTTTACATTTCCCTTTACAATATGGTACTAGATCATGGTAAAACTGGTGAGACTTTTGTAATATACAGCAAATTAAACAAGAAACCATAAAAAGTAAATATCTCTCAGAAACTTCCTTCTCAATCGTGCAAGTAGATCATGATGGAACTCGAGAAACTTTGGCTAACGCATTTGTTCAAAATAACAAAGGAAGACAAGAAAAGTCTGCTCCAGGTGAGGCTTGAACTCACAACCTCGGCATAGCTCATCAGTTACTGCTTTATAAGTACCGCGCGCTGACCGATTGCGCCACTGGAGCAGCTGCTGGGCTGCAGCATTGCATATATGAAAAAAAAACAATCAGAAATTTAAAATGAAAAATTTGCTCCGAAATGTAACTATTTGATAAAACAGGATTTGTGTTGTTGCTTTTTCCACAGTTTGAAAATACATTTTTTACCAGATCACAATCTTTATGAAGAATCAATTGAGACATTTATCACACTGGCCAATGGGCATTTTTAAACTGAAACATCCTGTTGCTTCAGGAAGTGCACATGTGCATTGGCTGGGATGAACACACGCTCTGTTGCTATATTTTATATGCTGTATTTGTAATATCGTATTTTATTATTTAGCATGGTCACACTTCTTTCAATTAAAAGTAGCAATCTTTCTTTTTTGGAGAATTTTGCAAGATCAAATTCAAACTGGTAGAAAGATTAGACAGACCATGCGCTGTTTCAGAGATAAGCAAACACCCCAGATGGGACTTGAACCCACAATCCCTGGCTTAGGAGGCCAGTGCCTTATCCATTAGGCCACTGGGGCTTCTCAAGGTAGTTCATGCCGTGGGTTCTATTTTCTGTAGCAGGCAATTATCCGTTTTAATTGCATTTTCAAAAATGGTCTTGTAAGTTTGTACTCCAACTTGAAAACAACCATAACCACGTGCTTCTTTCTTTTCTGCTGAGAGCCAGGGCTTCCTTTGTCATGTCCTTTTCATCATGTAGTCACTCCACATTATTGATGCCAATGAAGGAAATAATATTTGGCTCCCAGAAGCCTTAAAAAAACAATTTATCTTTTACATTTCCCTTTACAATATGGTACTAGATCATGGTAAAACTGGTGAGACTTTTGTAATATACAGCAAATTAAACAAGAAACCATAAAAAGTAAATATCTCTCGGAAACTTCCTTCTCAATCGTGCAAGTAGATCATGATGGAACTCGAGAAACTTTGGCTAACGCATTTGTTCAAAATAACAAAGGAAGACAAGAAAAGTCTGCTCCAGGTGAGGCTTGAACTCACAACCTCGGCATAGCTCATCAGTTACTGCTTTATAAGTACCGCGCGCTGACCGATTGCGCCACTGGAGCAGCTGCTGGGCTGCAGCATTGCATATATGAAAAAAAAACAATCAGAAATTTAAAATGAAAAATTTGCTCCGAAATGTAACTATTTGATAAAACAGGATTTGTGTTGTTGCTTTTTCCACAGTTTGAAAATACATTTTTTACCAGATCACAATCTTTATGAAGAATCAATTGAGACATTTATCACACTGGCCAATGGGCATTTTTAAACTGAAACATCCTGTTGCTTCAGGAAGTGCACATGTGCATTGGCTGGGATGAACACACGCTCTGTTGCTATATTTTATATGCTGTATTTGTAATATCGTATTTTATTATTTAGCATGGTCACACTTCTTTCAATTAAAAGTAGCAATCTTTCTTTTTTGGAGAATTTTGCAAGATCAAATTCAAACTGGTAGAAAGATTAGACAGACCATGCGCTGTTTCAGAGATAAGCAAACACCCCAGATGGGACTTGAACCCACAATCCCTGGCTTAGGAGGCCAGTGCCTTATCCATTAGGCCACTGGGGCTTCTCAAGGTAGTTCATGCCGTGGGTTCTATTTTCTGTAGCAGGCAATTATCCGTTTTAATTGCATTTTCAAAAATGGTCTTGTAAGTTTGTACTCCAACTTGAAAACAACCATAACCACGTGCTTCTTTCTTTTCTGCTGAGAGCCAGGGCTTCCTTTGTCATGTCCTTTTCATCATGTAGTCACTCCACATTATTGATGCCAATGAAGGAAATAATATTTGGCTCCCAGAAGCCTTAAAAAAACAATTTATCTTTTACATTTCCCTTTACAATATGGTACTAGATCATGGTAAAACTGGTGAGACTTTTGTAATATACAGCAAATTAAACAAGAAACCATAAAAAGTAAATATCTCTCGGAAACTTCCTTCTCAATCGTGCAAGTAGATCATGATGGAACTCGAGAAACTTTGGCTAACGCATTTGTTCAAAATAACAAAGGAAGACAAGAAAAGTCTGCTCCAGGTGAGGCTTGAACTCACAACCTCGGCATAGCTCATCAGTTACTGCTTTATAAGTACTGCGCGCTGACCGATTGCGCCACTGGAGCAGCTGCTGAGCTGCAGCATTGCATATATGAAAAAAAAACAATCAGAAATTTAAAATGAAAAATTTGCTCCGAAATGTAACTATTTGATAAAACAGGATTTGTGTTGTTGCTTTTTCCACAGTTTGAAAATACATTTTTTACCAGATCACAATCTTTATGAAGAATCAATTGAGACATTTATCACACTGGCCAATGGGCATTTTTAAACTGAAACATCCTGTTGCTTCAGGAAGTGCACATGTGCATTGGCTGGGATGAACACACGCTCTGTTGCTATATTTTATATGCTGTATTTGTAATATCGTATTTTATTATTTAGCATGGTCACACTTCTTTCAATTAAAAGTCGCAATCTTTCTTTTTTGGAGAATTTTGCAAGATCAAATTCAAACTGGTAGAAAGATTAGACAGACCATGCGCTGTTTCAGAGATAAGCAAACACCCCAGATGGGACTTGAACCCACAATCCCTGGCTTAGGAGGCCAGTGCCTTATCCATTAGGCCACTGGGGCTTCTCAAGGTAGTTCATGCCGTGGGTTCTATTTTCTGTAGCAGGCAATTATCCGTTTTAATTGCATTTTCAAAAATGGTCTTGTAAGTTTGTACTCCAACTTGAAAACAACCATAACCACGTGCTTCTTTCTTTTCTGCTGAGAGCCAAGGCTTCCTTTGTCATGTCCTTTTCATCATGTAGTCACTCCACATTATTGATGCCAATGAAGGAAATAATATTTGGCTCCCAGAAGCCTTAAAAAAACAATTTATCTTTTACATTTCCCTTTACAATATGGTACTAGATCATGGTAAAACTGGTGAGACTTTTGTAATATACAGCAAATTAAACAAGAGACCATAAAAAGTAAATATCTCTCGGAAACTTCCTTCTCAATCGTGCAAGTAGATCATGATGGAACTCGAGAAACTTTGGCTAACGCATTTGTTCAAAATAACAAAGGAAGACAAGAAAAGTCTGCTCCAGGTGAGGCTTGAACTCACAACCTCGGCATAGCTCATCAGTTACTGCTTTATAAGTACCGCGCGCTGACCGATTGCGCCACTGGAGCAGCTGCTGGGCTGCAGCATTGCATATATGAAAAAAAAACAATCAGAAATTTAAAATGAAAAATTTGCTCCGAAATGTAACTATTTGATAAAACAAGATTTGTGTTGTTGCTTTTTCCACAGTTTGAAAATACATTTTTTACCAGATCACAATCTTTATGAAGAATCAATTGAGACATTTATCACACTGGCCAATGGGCATTTTTAAACTGAAACATCCTGTTGCTTCAGGAAGTGCACATGTGCATTGGCTGGGATGAACACACGCTCTGTTGCTATATTTTATATGCTGTATTTGTAATATCGTATTTTATTATTTAGCATGGTCACACTTCTTTCAATTAAAAGTAGCAATCTTTCTTTTTTGGAGAATTTTGCAAGATCAAATTCAAACTGGTAGAAAGATTAGACAGACCATGCGCTGTTTCAGAGATAAGCAAACACCCCAGATGGGACTTGAACCCACAATCCCTGGCTTAGGAGGCCAGTGCCTTATCCATTAGGCCACTGGGGCTTCTCAAGGTAGTTCATGCCGTGGGTTCTATTTTCTGTAGCAGGCAATTATCCGTTTTAATTGCATTTTCAAAAATGGTCTTGTAAGTTTGTACTCCAACTTGAAAACAACCATAACCACGTGCTTCTTTCTTTTCTGCTGAGAGCCAGGGCTTCCTTTGTCATGTCCTTTTCATCATGTAGTCACTCCACATTATTGATGCCAATGAAGGAAATAATATTTGGCTCCCAGAAGCCTTAAAAAAACAATTTATCTTTTACATTTCCCTTTACAATATGGTACTAGATCATGGTAAAACTGGTGAGACTTTTGTAATATACAGCAAATTAAACAAGAAACCATAAAAAGTAAATATCTCTCGGAAACTTCCTTCTCAATCGTGCAAGTAGATCATGATGGAACTCGAGAAACTTTGGCTAACGCATTTGTTCAAAATAACAAAGGAAGACAAGAAAAGTCTGCTCCAGGTGAGGCTTGAACTCACAACCTCGGCATAGCTCATCAGTTACTGCTTTATAAGTACCGCGCGCTGACCGATTGCGCCACTGGAGCAGCTGCTGGGCTGCAGCATTGCATATATGAAAAAAAAACAATCAGAAATTTAAAATGAAAAATTTGCTCCGAAATGTAACTATTTGATAAAACAGGATTTGTGTTGTTGCTTTTTCCACAGTTTGAAAATACATTTTTTACCAGATCACAATCTTTATGAAGAATCAATTGAGACATTTATCACACTGGCCAATGGGCATTTTTAAACTGAAACATCCTGTTGCTTCAGGAAGTGCACATGTGCATTGGCTGGGATGAACACACGCTCTGTTGCTATATTTTATATGCTGTATTTGTAATATCGTATTTTATTATTTAGCATGGTCACACTTCTTTCAATTAAAAGTAGCAATCTTTCTTTTTTGGAGAATTTTGCAAGATCAAATTCAAACTGGTAGAAAGATTAGACAGACCATGCGCTGTTTCAGAGATAAGCAAACACCCCAGATGGGACTTGAACCCACAATCCTTGGCTTAGGAGGCCAGTGCCTTATCCATTAGGCCACTGGGGCTTCTCAAGGTAGTTCATGCCGTGGGTTCTATTTTCTGTAGCAGGCAATTATCCGTTTTAATTGCATTTTCAAAAATGGTCTTGTAAGTTTGTACTCCAACTTGAAAACAACCATAACCACGTGCTTCTTTCTTTTCTGCTGAGAGCCAGGGCTTCCTTTGTCATGTCCTTTTCATCATGTAGTCACTCCACATTATTGATGCCAATGAAGGAAATAATATTTGGCTCCCAGAAGCCTTAAAAAAACAATTTATCTTTTACATTTCCCTTTACAATATGGTACTAGATCATGGTAAAACTGGTGAGACTTTTGTAATATACAGCAAATTAAACAAGAAACCATAAAAAGTAAATATCTCTCGGAAACTTCCTTCTCAATCGTGCAAGTAGATCATGATGGAACTCGAGAAACTTTGGCTAACGCATTTGTTCAAAATAACAAAGGAAGACAAGAAAAGTCTGCTCCAGGTGAGGCTTGAACTCACAACCTCGGCATAGCTCATCAGTTACTGCTTTATAAGTACCGCGCGCTGACCGATTGCGCCACTGGAGCAGCTGCTGGGCTGCAGCATTGCATATATGAAAAAAAAACAATCAGAAATTTAAAATGAAAAATTTGCTCCGAAATGTAACTATTTGATAAAACAGGATTTGTGTTGTTGCTTTTTCCACAGTTTGAAAATACATTTTTTACCAGATCACAATCTTTATGAAGAATCAATTGAGACATTTATCACACTGGCCAATGGGCATTTTTAAACTGAAACATCCTGTTGCTTCAGGAAGTGCACATGTGCATTGGCTGGGATGAACACACGCTCTGTTGCTATATTTTATATGCTGTATTTGTAATATCGTATTTTATTATTTAGCATGGTCACACTTCTTTCAATTAAAAGTAGCAATCTTTCTTTTTTGGAGAATTTTGCAAGATCAAATTCAAACTGGTAGAAAGATTAGACAGACCATGCGCTGTTTCAGAGATAAGCAAACACCCCAGATGGGACTTGAACCCACAATCCCTGGCTTAGGAGGCCAGTGCCTTATCCATTAGGCCACTGGGGCTTCTCAAGGTAGTTCATGCCGTGGGTTCTATTTTCTGTAGCAGGCAATTATCCGTTTTAATTGCATTTTCAAAAATGGTCTTGTAAGTTTGTACTCCAACTTGAAAACAACCATAACCACGTGCTTCTTTCTTTTCTGCTGAGAGCCAGGGCTTCCTTTGTCATGTCCTTTTCATCATGTAGTCACTCCACATTATTGATGCCAATGAAGGAAATAATATTTGGCTCCCAGAAGCCTTAAAAAAACAATTTATCTTTTACATTTCCCTTTACAATATGGTACTAGATCATGGTAAAACTGGTGAGACTTTTGTAATATACAGCAAATTAAACAAGAAACCATAAAAAGTAAATATCTCTCGGAAACTTCCTTCTCAATCGTGCAAGTAGATCATGATGGAACTCGAGAAACTTTGGCTAACGCATTTGTTCAAAATAACAAAGGAAGACAAGAAAAGTCTGCTCCAGGTGAGGCTTGAACTCACAACCTCAGCATAGCTCATCAGTTACTGCTTTATAAGTACCGCGCGCTGACCGATTGCGCCACTGGAGCAGCTGCTGGGCTGCAGCATTGCATATATGAAAAAAAAACAATCAGAAATTTAAAATGAAAAATTTGCTCCGAAATGTAACTATTTGATAAAACAGGATTTGTGTTGTTGCTTTTTCCACAGTTTGAAAATACATTTTTTACCAGATCACAATCTTTATGAAGAATCAATTGAGACATTTATCACACTGGCCAATGGGCATATTTAAACTGAAACATCCTGTTGCTTCAGGAAGTGCACATGTGCATTGGCTGGGATGAACACACGCTCTGTTGCTATATTTTATATGCTGTATTTGTAATATCGTATTTTATTATTTAGCATGGTCACACTTCTTTCAATTAAAAGTAGCAATCTTTCTTTTTTGGAGAATTTTGCAAGATCAAATTCAAACTGGTAGAAAGATTAGACAGACCATGCGCTGTTTCAGAGATAAGCAAACACCCCAGATGGGACTTGAACCCACAATCCCTGGCTTAGGAGGCCAGTGCCTTATCCATTAGGCCACTGGGGCTTCTCAAGGTAGTTCATGCCGTGGGTTCTATTTTCTGTAGCAGGCAATTATCCGTTTTAATTGCATTTTCAAAAATGGTCTTGTAAGTTTGTACTCCAACTTGAAAACAACCATAACCACGTGCTTCTTTCTTTTCTGCTGAGAGCCAGGGCTTCCTTTGTCATGTCCTTTTCATCATGTAGTCACTCCACATTATTGATGCCAATGAAGGAAATAATATTTGGCTCCCAGAAGCCTTAAAAAAACAATTTATCTTTTGCATTTCCCTTTACAATATGGTACTAGATCATGGTAAAACTGGTGAGACTTTTGTAATATACAGCAAATTAAACAAGAAACCATAAAAAGTAAATATCTCTCGGAAACTTCCTTCTCAATCGTGCAAGTAGATCATGATGGAACTCGAGAAACTTTGGCTAACGCATTTGTTCAAAATAACAAAGGAAGACAAGAAAAGTCTGCTCCAGGTGAGGCTTGAACTCACAACCTCGGCATAGCTCATCAGTTACTGCTTTATAAGTACTGCGCGCTGACCGATTGCGCCACTGGAGCAGCTGCTGAGCTGCAGCATTGCATATATGAAAAAAAAACAATCAGAAATTTAAAATGAAAAATTTGCTCCGAAATGTAACTATTTGATAAAACAGGATTTGTGTTGTTGCTTTTTCCACAGTTTGAAAATACATTTTTTACCAGATCACAATCTTTATGAAGAATCAATTGAGACATTTATCACACTGGCCAATGGGCATTTTTAAACTGAAACATCCTGTTGCTTCAGGAAGTGCACATGTGCATTGGCTGGGATGAACACACGCTCTGTTGCTATATTTTATATGCTGTATTTGTAATATCGTATTTTATTATTTAGCATGGTCACACTTCTTTCAATTAAAAGTAGCAATCTTTCTTTTTTGGAGAATTTTGCAAGATCAAATTCAAACTGGTAGAAAGATTAGACAGACCATGCGCTGTTTCAGAGATAAGCAAACACCCCAGATGGGACTTGAACCCACAATCCTTGGCTTAGGAGGCCAGTGCCTTATCCATTAGGCCACTGGGGCTTCTCAAGGTAGTTCATGCCGTGGGTTCTATTTTCTGTAGCAGGCAATTATCCGTTTTAATTGCATTTTCAAAAATGGTCTTGTAAGTTTGTACTCCAACTTGAAAACAACCATAACCACGTGCTTCTTTCTTTTCTGCTGAGAGCCAGGGCTTCCTTTGTCATGTCCTTTTCATCATGTAGTCACTCCACATTATTGATGCCAATGAAGGAAATAATATTTGGCTCCCAGAAGCCTTAAAAAAACAATTTATCTTTTACATTTCCCTTTACAATATGGTACTAGATCATGGTAAAACTGGTGAGACTTTTGTAATATACAGCAAATTAAACAAGAAACCATAAAAAGTAAATATCTCTCGGAAACTTCCTTCTCAATCGTGCAAGTAGATCATGATGGAACTCGAGAAACTTTGGCTAACGCATTTGTTCAAAATAACAAAGGAAGACAAGAAAAGTCTGCTCCAGGTGAGGCTTGAACTCACAACCTCGGCATAGCTCATCAGTTACTGCTTTATAAGTACCGCGCGCTGACCGATTGCGCCACTGGAGCAGCTGCTGGGCTGCAGCATTGCATATATGAAAAAAAAACAATCAGAAATTTAAAATGAAAAATTTGCTCCGAAATGTAACTATTTGATAAAACAGGATTTGTGTTGTTGCTTTTTCCACAGTTTGAAAATACATTTTTTACCAGATCACAATCTTTATGAAGAATCAATTGAGACATTTATCACACTGGCCAATGGGCATTTTTAAACTGAAACATCCTGTTGCTTCAGGAAGTGCACATGTGCATTGGCTGGGATGAACACACGCTCTGTTGCTATATTTTATATGCTGTATTTGTAATATCGTATTTTATTATTTAGCATGGTCACACTTCTTTCAATTAAAAGTAGCAATCTTTCTTTTTTGGAGAATTTTGCAAGATCAAATTCAAACTGGTAGAAAGATTAGACAGACCATGCGCTGTTTCAGAGATAAGCAAACACCCCAGATGGGACTTGAACCCACAATCCCTGGCTTAGGAGGCCAGTGCCTTATCCATTAGGCCACTGGGGCTTCTCAAGGTAGTTCATGCCGTGGGTTCTATTTTCTGTAGCAGGCAATTATCCGTTTTAATTGCATTTTCAAAAATGGTCTTGTAAGTTTGTACTCCAACTTGAAAACAACCATAACCACGTGCTTCTTTCTTTTCTGCTGAGAGCCAGGGCTTCCTTTGTCATGTCCTTTTCATCATGTAGTCACTCCACATTATTGATGCCAATGAAGGAAATAATATTTGGCTCCCAGAAGCCTTAAAAAAACAATTTATCTTTTACATTTCCCTTTACAATATGGTACTAGATCATGGTAAAACTGGTGAGACTTTTGTAATATACAGCAAATTAAACAAGAAACCATAAAAAGTAAATATCTCTCGGAAACTTCCTTCTCAATCGTGCAAGTAGATCATGATGGAACTCGAGAAACTTTGGCTAACGCATTTGTTCAAAATAACAAAGGAAGACAAGAAAAGTCTGCTCCAGGTGAGGCTTGAACTCACAACCTCAGCATAGCTCATCAGTTACTGCTTTATAAGTACCGCGCGCTGACCGATTGCGCCACTGGAGCAGCTGCTGGGCTGCAGCATTGCATATATGAAAAAAAAACAATCAGAAATTTAAAATGAAAAATTTGCTCCGAAATGTAACTATTTGATAAAACAGGATTTGTGTTGTTGCTTTTTCCACAGTTTGAAAATACATTTTTTACCAGATCACAATCTTTATGAAGAATCAATTGAGACATTTATCACACTGGCCAATGGGCATATTTAAACTGAAACATCCTGTTGCTTCAGGAAGTGCACATGTGCATTGGCTGGGATGAACACACGCTCTGTTGCTATATTTTATATGCTGTATTTGTAATATCGTATTTTATTATTTAGCATGGTCACACTTCTTTCAATTAAAAGTAGCAATCTTTCTTTTTTGGAGAATTTTGCAAGATCAAATTCAAACTGGTAGAAAGATTAGACAGACCATGCGCTGTTTCAGAGATAAGCAAACACCCCAGATGGGACTTGAACCCACAATCCCTGGCTTAGGAGGCCAGTGCCTTATCCATTAGGCCACTGGGGCTTCTCAAGGTAGTTCATGCCGTGGGTTCTATTTTCTGTAGCAGGCAATTATCCGTTTTAATTGCATTTTCAAAAATGGTCTTGTAAGTTTGTACTCCAACTTGAAAACAACCATAACCACGTGCTTCTTTCTTTTCTGCTGAGAGCCAGGGCTTCCTTTGTCATGTCCTTTTCATCATGTAGTCACTCCACATTATTGATGCCAATGAAGGAAATAATATTTGGCTCCCAGAAGCCTTAAAAAAACAATTTATCTTTTGCATTTCCCTTTACAATATGGTACTAGATCATGGTAAAACTGGTGAGACTTTTGTAATATACAGCAAATTAAACAAGAAACCATAAAAAGTAAATATCTCTCGGAAACTTCCTTCTCAATCGTGCAAGTAGATCATGATGGAACTCGAGAAACTTTGGCTAACGCATTTGTTCAAAATAACAAAGGAAGACAAGAAAAGTCTGCTCCAGGTGAGGCTTGAACTCACAACCTCGGCATAGCTCATCAGTTACTGCTTTATAAGTACTGCGCGCTGACCGATTGCGCCACTGGAGCAGCTGCTGAGCTGCAGCATTGCATATATGAAAAAAAAACAATCAGAAATTTAAAATGAAAAATTTGCTCCGAAATGTAACTATTTGATAAAACAGGATTTGTGTTGTTGCTTTTTCCACAGTTTGAAAATACATTTTTTACCAGATCACAATCTTTATGAAGAATCAATTGAGACATTTATCACACTGGCCAATGGGCATTTTTAAACTGAAACATCCTGTTGCTTCAGGAAGTGCACATGTGCATTGGCTGGGATGAACACACGCTCTGTTGCTATATTTTATATGCTGTATTTGTAATATCGTATTTTATTATTTAGCATGGTCACACTTCTTTCAATTAAAAGTAGCAATCTTTCTTTTTTGGAGACTTTTGCAAGATCAAATTCAAACTGGTAGAAAGATTAGACAGACCATGCGCTGTTTCAGAGATAAGCAAACACCCCAGATGGGACTTGAACCCACAATCCCTGGCTTAGGAGGCCAGTGCCTTATCCATTAGGCCACTGGGGCTTCTCAAGGTAGTTCATGCCGTGGGTTCTATTTTCTGTAGCAGGCAATTATCCGTTTTAATTGCATTTTCAAAAATGGTCTTGTAAGTTTGTACTCCAACTTGAAAACAACCATAACCACGTGCTTCTTTCTTTTCTGCTGAGAGCCAGGGCTTCCTTTGTCATGTCCTTTTCATCATGTAGTCACTCCACATTATTGATGCCAATGAAGGAAATAATATTTGGCTCCCAGAAGCCTTAAAAAAACAATTTATCTTTTACATTTCCCTTTACAATATGGTACTAGATCATGGTAAAACTGGTGAGACTTTTGTAATATACAGCAAATTAAACAAGAAACCATAAAAAGTAAATATCTCTCGGAAACTTCCTTCTCAATCGTGCAAGTAGATCATGATGGAACTCGAGAAACTTTGGCTAACGCATTTGTTCAAAATAACAAAGGAAGACAAGAAAAGTCTGCTCCAGGTGAGGCTTGAACTCACAACCTTGGCATAGCTCATCAGTTACTGCTTTATAAGTACCGCGCGCTGACCGATTGCGCCACTGGAGCAGCTGCTGGGCTGCAGCATTGCATATATGAAAAAAAAACAATCAGAAATTTAAAATGAAAAATTTGCTCCGAAATGTAACTATTTGATAAAACAGGATTTGTGTTGTTGCTTTTTCCACAGTTTGAAAATACATTTTTTACCAGATCACAATCTTTATGAAGAATCAATTGAGACATTTATCACACTGGCCAATGGGCATTTTTAAACTGAAACATCCTGTTGCTTCAGGAAGTGCACATGTGCATTGGCTGGGATGAACACACGCTCTGTTGCTATATTTTATATGCTGTATTTGTAATATCGTATTTTATTATTTAGCATGGTCACACTTCTTTCAATTAAAAGTAGCAATCTTTCTTTTTTGGAGAATTTTGCAAGATCAAATTCAAACTGGTAGAAAGATTAGACAGACCATGCGCTGTTTCAGAGATAAGCAAACACCCCAGATGGGACTTGAACCCACAATCCCTGGCTTAGGAGGCCAGTGCCTTATCCATTAGGCCACTGGGGCTTCTCAAGGTAGTTCATGCCGTGGGTTCTATTTTCTGTAGCAGGCAATTATCCGTTTTAATTGCATTTTCAAAAATGGTCTTGTAAGTTTGTACTCCAACTTGAAAACAACCATAACCACGTGCTTCTTTCTTTTCTGCTGAGAGCCAGGGCTTCCTTTGTCATGTCCTTTTCATCATGTAGTCACTCCACATTATTGATGCCAATGAAGGAAATAATATTTGGCTCCCAGAAGCCTTAAAAAAACAATTTATCTTTTACATTTCCCTTTACAATATGGTACTAGATCATGGTAAAACTGGTGAGACTTTTGTAATATACAGCAAATTAAACAAGAAACCATAAAAAGTAAATATCTCTCGGAAACTTCCTTCTCAATCGTGCAAGTAGATCATGATGGAACTCGAGAAACTTTGGCTAACGCATTTGTTCAAAATAACAAAGGAAGACAAGAAAAGTCTGCTCCAGGTGAGGCTTGAACTCACAACCTCGGCATAGCTCATCAGTTACTGCTTTATAAGTACCGCGCGCTGACCGATTGCGCCACTGGAGCAGCTGCTGGGCTGCAGCATTGCATATATGAAAAAAAAACAATCAGAAATTTAAAATGAAAAATTTGCTCCGAAATGTAACTATTTGATAAAACAGGATTTGTGTTGTTGCTTTTTCCACAGTTTGAAAATACATTTTTTACCAGATCACAATCTTTATGAAGAATCAATTGAGACATTTATCACACTGGCCAATGGGCATTTTTAAACTGAAACATCCTGTTGCTTCAGGAAGTGCACATGTGCATTGGCTGGGATGAACACACGCTCTGTTGCTATATTTTATATGCTGTATTTGTAATATCGTATTTTATTATTTAGCATGGTCACACTTCTTTCAATTAAAAGTAGCAATCTTTCTTTTTTGGAGAATTTTGCAAGATCAAATTCAAACTGGTAGAAAGATTAGACAGACCATGCGCTGTTTCAGAGATAAGCAAACACCCCAGATGGGACTTGAACCCACAATCCCTGGCTTAGGAGGCCAGTGCCTTATCCATTAGGCCACTGGGGCTTCTCAAGGTTGTTCATGCCGTGGGTTCTATTTTCTGTAGCAGGCAATTATCCGTTTTAATTGCATTTTCAAAAATGGTCTTGTAAGTTTGTACTCCAACTTGAAAACAACCATAACCACGTGCTTCTTTCTTTTCTGCTGAGAGCCAGGGCTTCCTTTGTCATGTCCTTTTCATCATGTAGTCACTCCACATTATTGATGCCAATGAAGGAAATAATATTTGGCTCCCAGAAGCCTTAAAAAAACAATTTATCTTTTACATTTCCCTTTACAATATGGTACTAGATCATGGTAAAACTGGTGAGACTTTTGTAATATACAGCAAATTAAACAAGAAACCATAAAAAGTAAATATCTCTCGGAAACTTCCTTCTCAATCGTGCAAGTAGATCATGATGGAACTCGAGAAACTTTGGCTAACGCATTTGTTCAAAATAACAAAGGAAGACAAGAAAAGTCTGCTCCAGGTGAGGCTTGAACTCACAACCTCAGCATAGCTCATCAGTTACTGCTTTATAAGTACCGCGCGCTGACCGATTGCGCCACTGGAGCAGCTGCTGGGCTGCAGCATTGCATATATGAAAAAAAAACAATCAGAAATTTAAAATGAAAAATTTGCTCCGAAATGTAACTATTTGATAAAACAGGATTTGTGTTGTTGCTTTTTCCACAGTTTGAAAATACATTTTTTACCAGATCACAATCTTTATGAAGAATCAATTGAGACATTTATCACACTGGCCAATGGGCATATTTAAACTGAAACATCCTGTTGCTTCAGGAAGTGCACATGTGCATTGGCTGGGATGAACACACGCTCTGTTGCTATATTTTATATGCTGTATTTGTAATATCGTATTTTATTATTTAGCATGGTCACACTTCTTTCAATTAAAAGTAGCAATCTTTCTTTTTTGGAGAATTTTGCAAGATCAAATTCAAACTGGTAGAAAGATTAGACAGACCATGCGCTGTTTCAGAGATAAGCAAACACCCCAGATGGGACTTGAACCCACAATCCCTGGCTTAGGAGGCCAGTGCCTTATCCATTAGGCCACTGGGGCTTCTCAAGGTAGTTCATGCCGTGGGTTCTATTTTCTGTAGCAGGCAATTATCCGTTTTAATTGCATTTTCAAAAATGGTCTTGTAAGTTTGTACTCCAACTTGAAAACAACCATAACCACGTGCTTCTTTCTTTTCTGCTGAGAGCCAGGGCTTCCTTTGTCATGTCCTTTTCATCATGTAGTCACTCCACATTATTGATGCCAATGAAGGAAATAATATTTGGCTCCCAGAAGCCTTAAAAAAACAATTTATCTTTTACATTTCCCTTTACAATATGGTACTAGATCATGGTAAAACTGGTGAGACTTTTGTAATATACAGCAAATTAAACAAGAAACCATAAAAAGTAAATATCTCTCGGAAACTTCCTTCTCAATCGTGCAAGTAGATCATGATGGAACTCGAGAAACTTTGGCTAACGCATTTGTTCAAAATAACAAAGGAAGACAAGAAAAGTCTGCTCCAGGTGAGGCTTGAACTCACAACCTCGGCATAGCTCATCAGTTACTGCTTTATAAGTACCGCGCGCTGACCGATTGCGCCACTGGAGCAGCTGCTGGGCTGCAGCATTGCATATATGAAAAAAAAACAATCAGAAATTTAAAATGAA
This sequence comes from Anomaloglossus baeobatrachus, assembly GCF_048569485.1. Taxonomy (NCBI): domain Eukaryota; kingdom Metazoa; phylum Chordata; class Amphibia; order Anura; family Aromobatidae; genus Anomaloglossus; species Anomaloglossus baeobatrachus. Next base: position 610,886,407 of record NC_134356.1, on the reverse strand, counting down.
AAATTTGCTCCGAAATGTAACTATTTGATAAAACAGGATTTGTGTTGTTGCTTTTTCCACAGTTTGAAAATACATTTTTTACCAGATCACAATCTTTATGAAGAATCAATTGAGACATTTATCACACTGGCCAATGGGCATTTTTAAACTGAAACATCCTGTTGCTTCAGGAAGTGCACATGTGCATTGGCTGGGATGAACACACGCTCTGTTGCTATATTTTATATGCTGTATTTGTAATATCGTATTTTATTATTTAGCATGGTCACACTTCTTTCAATTAAAAGTCGCAATCTTTCTTTTTTGGAGAATTTTGCAAGATCAAATTCAAACTGGTAGAAAGATTAGACAGACCATGCGCTGTTTCAGAGATAAGCAAACACCCCAGATGGGACTTGAACCCACAATCCCTGGCTTAGGAGGCCAGTGCCTTATCCATTAGGCCACTGGGGCTTCTCAAGGTAGTTCATGCCGTGGGTTCTTTTTTCTGTAGCAGGCAATTATCCGTTTTAATTGCATTTTCAAAAATGGTCTTGTAAGTTTGTACTCCAACTTGAAAACAACCATAACCACGTGCTTCTTTCTTTTCTGCTGAGAGCCAGGGCTTCCTTTGTCATGTCCTTTTCATCATGTAGTCACTCCACATTATTGATGCCAATGAAGGAAATAATATTTGGCTCCCAGAAGCCTTAAAAAAACAATTTATCTTTTACATTTCCCTTTACAATATGGTACTAGATCATGGTAAAACTGGTGAGACTTTTGTAATATACAGCAAATTAAACAAGAAACCATAAAAAGTAAATATCTCTCGGAAACTTCCTTCTCAATCGTGCAAGTAGATCATGATGGAACTCGAGAAACTTTGGCTAACGCATTTGTTCAAAATAACAAAGGAAGACAAGAAAAGTCTGCTCCAGGTGAGGCTTGAACTCACAACCTCGGCATAGCTCATCAGTTACTGCTTTATAAGTACCGCGCGCTGACCGATTGCGCCACTGGAGCAGCTGCTGGGCTGCAGCATTGCATATATGAAAAAAAAACAATCAGAAATTTAAAATGAAAAATTTGCTCCGAAATGTAACTATTTGATAAAACAGGATTTGTGTTGTTGCTTTTTCCACAGTTTGAAAATACATTTTTTACCAGATCACAATCTTTATGAAGAATCAATTGAGACATTTATCACACTGGCCAATGGGCATTTTTAAACTGAAACATCCTGTTGCTTCAGGAAGTGCACATGTGCATTGGCTGGGATGAACACACGCTCTGTTGCTATATTTTATATGCTGTATTTGTAATATCGTATTTTATTATTTAGCATGGTCACACTTCTTTCAATTAAAAGTAGCAATCTTTCTTTTTTGGAGAATTTTGCAAGATCAAATTCAAACTGGTAGAAAGATTAGACAGACCATGCGCTGTTTCAGAGATAAGCAAACACCCCAGATGGGACTTGAACCCACAATCCCTGGCTTAGGAGGCCAGTGCCTTATCCATTAGGCCACTGGGGCTTCTCAAGGTAGTTCATGCCGTGGGTTCTATTTTCTGTAGCAGGCAATTATCCGTTTTAATTGCATTTTCAAAAATGGTCTTGTAAGTTTGTACTCCAACTTGAAAACAACCATAACCACGTGCTTCTTTCTTTTCTGCTGAGAGCCAAGGCTTCCTTTGTCATGTCCTTTTCATCATGTAGTCACTCCACATTATTGATGCCAATGAAGGAAATAATATTTGGCTCCCAGAAGCCTTAAAAAAACAATTTATCTTTTACATTTCCCTTTACAATATGGTACTAGATCATGGTAAAACTGGTGAGACTTTTGTAATATACAGCAAATTAAACAAGAAACCATAAAAAGTAAATATCTCTCGGAAACTTCCTTCTCAATCGTGCAAGTAGATCATGATGGAACTCGAGAAACTTTGGCTAACGCATTTGTTCAAAATAACAAAGGAAGACAAGAAAAGTCTGCTCCAGGTGAGGCTTGAACTCACAACCTCGGCATAGCTCATCAGTTACTGCTTTATAAGTACCGCGCGCTGACCGATTGCGCCACTGGAGCAGCTGCTGGGCTGCAGCATTGCATATATGAAAAAAAAACAATCAGAAATTTAAAATGAAAAATTTGCTCCGAAATGTAACTATTTGATAAAACAGGATTTGTGTTGTTGCTTTTTCCACAGTTTGAAAATACATTTTTTACCAGATCACAATCTTTATGAAGAATCAATTGAGACATTTATCACACTGGCCAATGGGCATATTTAAACTGAAACATCCTGTTGCTTCAGGAAGTGCACATGTGCATTGGCTGGGATGAACACACGCTCTGTTGCTATATTTTATATGCTGTATTTGTAATATCGTATTTTATTATTTAGCATGGTCACACTTCTTTCAATTAAAAGTAGCAATCTTTCTTTTTTGGAGAATTTTGCAAGATCAAATTCAAACTGGTAGAAAGATTAGACAGACCATGCGCTGTTTCAGAGATAAGCAAACACCCCAGATGGGACTTGAACCCACAATCCCTGGCTTAGGAGGCCAGTGCCTTATCCATTAGGCCACTGGGGCTTCTCAAGGTAGTTCATGCCGTGGGTTCTATTTTCTGTAGCAGGCAATTATCCGTTTTAATTGCATTTTCAAAAATGGTCTTGTAAGTTTGTACTCCAACTTGAAAACAACCATAACCACGTGCTTCTTTCTTTTCTGCTGAGAGCCAGGGCTTCCTTTGTCATGTCCTTTTCATCATGTAGTCACTCCACATTATTGATGCCAATGAAGGAAATAATATTTGGCTCCCAGAAGCCTTAAAAAAACAATTTATCTTTTACATTTCCCTTTACAATATGGTACTAGATCATGGTAAAACTGGTGAGACTTTTGTAATATACAGCAAATTAAACAAGAAACCATAAAAAGTAAATATCTCTCGGAAACTTCCTTCTCAATCGTGCAAGTAGATCATGATGGAACTCGAGAAACTTTGGCTAACGCATTTGTTCAAAATAACAAAGGAAGACAAGAAAAGTCTGCTCCAGGTGAGGCTTGATCTCACAACCTCGGCATAGCTCATCAGTTACTGCTTTATAAGTACCGCGCGCTGACCGATTGCGCCACTGGAGCAGCTGCTGGGCTGCAGCATTGCATATATGAAAAAAAAACAATCAGAAATTTAAAATGAAAAATTTGCTCCGAAATGTAACTATTTGATAAAACAGGATTTGTGTTGTTGCTTTTTCCACAGTTTGAAAATACATTTTTTACCAGATCACAATCTTTATGAAGAATCAATTGAGACATTTATCACACTGGCCAATGGGCATTTTTAAACTGAAACATCCTGTTGCTTCAGGAAGTGCACATGTGCATTGGCTGGGATGAACACACGCTCTGTTGCTATATTTTATATGCTGTATTTGTAATATCGTATTTTATTATTTAGCATGGTCACACTTCTTTCAATTAAAAGTCGCAATCTTTCTTTTTTGGAGAATTTTGCAAGATCAAATTCAAACTGGTAGAAAGATTAGACAGACCATGCGCTGTTTCAGAGATAAGCAAACACCCCAGATGGGACTTGAACCCACAATCCCTGGCTTAGGAGGCCAGTGCCTTATCCATTAGGCCACTGGGGCTTCTCAAGGTAGTTCATGCCGTGGGTTCTTTTTTCTGTAGCAGGCAATTATCCGTTTTAATTGCATTTTCAAAAATGGTCTTGTAAGTTTGTACTCCAACTTGAAAACAACCATAACCACGTGCTTCTTTCTTTTCTGCTGAGAGCCAAGGCTTCCTTTGTCATGTCCTTTTCATCATGTAGTCACTCCACATTATTGATGCCAATGAAGGAAATAATATTTGGCTCCCAGAAGCCTTAAAAAAACAATTTATCTTTTACATTTCCCTTTACAATATGGTACTAGATCATGGTAAAACTGGTGAGACTTTTGTAATATACAGCAAATTAAACAAGAAACCATAAAAAGTAAATATCTCTCGGAAACTTCCTTCTCAATCGTGCAAGTAGATCATGATGGAACTCGAGAAACTTTGGCTAACGCATTTGTTCAAAATAACAAAGGAAGACAAGAAAAGTCTGCTCCAGGTGAGGCTTGAACTCACAACCTCGGCATAGCTCATCAGTTACTGCTTTATAAGTACCGCGCGCTGACCGATTGCGCCACTGGAGCAGCTGCTGGGCTGCAGCATTGCATATATGAAAAAAAAACAATCAGAAATTTAAAATGAAAAATTTGCTCCGAAATGTAACTATTTGATAAAACAGGATTTGTGTTGTTGCTTTTTCCACAGTTTGAAAATACATTTTTTACCAGATCACAATCTTTATGAAGAATCAATTGAGACATTTATCACACTGGCCAATGGGCATTTTTAAACTGAAACATCCTGTTGTTTCAGGAAGTGCACATGTGCATTGGCTGGGATGAACACACGCTCTGTTGCTATATTTTATATGCTGTATTTGTAATATCGTATTTTATTATTTAGCATGGTCACACTTCTTTCAATTAAAAGTAGCAATCTTTCTTTTTTGGAGAATTTTGCAAGATCAAATTCAAACTGGTAGAAAGATTAGACAGACCATGCGCTGTTTCAGAGATAAGCAAACACCCCAGATGGGACTTGAACCCACAATCCCTGGCTTAGGAGGCCAGTGCCTTATCCATTAGGCCACTGGGGCTTCTCAAAGTAGTTCATGCCGTGGGTTCTATTTTCTGTAGCAGGCAATTATCCGTTTTAATTGCATTTTCAAAAATGGTCTTGTAAGTTTGTACTCCAACTTGAAAACAACCATAACCACGTGCTTCTTTCTTTTCTGCTGAGAGCCAGGGCTTCCTTTGTCATGTCCTTTTCATCATGTAGTCACTCCACATTATTGATGCCAATGAAGGAAATAATATTTGGCTCCCAGAAGCCTTAAAAAAACAATTTATCTTTTACATTTCCCTTTACAATATGGTACTAGATCATGGTAAAACTGGTGAGACTTTTGTAATATACAGCAAATTAAACAAGAAACCATAAAAAGTAAATATCTCTCGGAAACTTCCTTCTCAATCGTGCAAGTAGATCATGATGGAACTCGAGAAACTTTGGCTAACGCATTTGTTCAAAATAACAAAGGAAGACAAGAAAAGTCTGCTCCAGGTGAGGCTTGAACTCACAACCTCAGCATAGCTCATCAGTTACTGCTTTATAAGTACCGCGCGCTGACCGATTGCGCCACTGGAGCAGCTGCTGGGCTGCAGCATTGCATATATGAAAAAAAAACAATCAGAAATTTAAAATGAAAAATTTGCTCCGAAATGTAACTATTTGATAAAACAGGATTTGTGTTGTTGCTTTTTCCACAGTTTGAAAATACATTTTTTACCAGATCACAATCTTTATGAAGAATCAATTGAGACATTTATCACACTGGCCAATGGGCATTTTTAAACTGAAACATCCTGTTGCTTCAGGAAGTGCACATGTGCATTGGCTGGGATGAACACACGCTCTGTTGCTATATTTTATATGCTGTATTTGTAATATCGTATTTTATTATTTAGCATGGTCACACTTCTTTCAATTAAAAGTAGCAATCTTTCTTTTTTGGAGAATTTTGCAAGATCAAATTCAAACTGGTAGAAAGATTAGACAGACCATGCGCTGTTTCAGAGATAAGCAAACACCCCAGATGGGACTTGAACCCACAATCCTTGGCTTAGGAGGCCAGTGCCTTATCCATTAGGCCACTGGGGCTTCTCAAGGTAGTTCATGCCGTGGGTTCTATTTTCTGTAGCAGGCAATTATCTGTTTTAATTGCATTTTCAAAAATGGTCTTGTAAGTTTGTACTCCAACTTGAAAACAACCATAACCACGTGCTTCTTTCTTTTCTGCTGAGAGCCAGGGCTTCCTTTGTCATGTCCTTTTCATCATGTAGTCACTCCACATTATTGATGCCAATGAAGAAAATAATATTTGGCTCCCAGAAGCCTTAAAAAAACAATTTATCTTTTACATTTCCCTTTACAATATGGTACTAGATCATGGTAAAACTGGTGAGACTTTTGTAATATACAGCAAATTAAACAAGAAACCATAAAAAGTAAATATCTCTCGGAAACTTCCTTCTCAATCGTGCAAGTAGATCATGATGGAACTCGAGAAACTTTGGCTAATGCATTTGTTCAAAATAACAAAGGAAGACAAGAAAAGTCTGCTCCAGGTGAGGCTTGAACTCACAACCTCGGCATAGCTCATCAGTTACTGCTTTATAAGTACCGCGCGCTGACCGATTGCGCCACTGGAGCAGCTGCTGGGCTGCAGCATTGCATATATGAAAAAAAAACAATCAGAAATTTAAAATGAAAAATTTGCTCCGAAATGTAACTATTTGATAAAACAGGATTTGTGTTGTTGCTTTTTCCACAGTTTGAAAATACATTTTTTACCAGATCACAATCTTTATGAAGAATCAATTGAGACATTTATCACACTGGCCAATGGGCATTTTTAAACTGAAACATCCTGTTGCTTCAGGAAGTGCACATGTGCATTGGCTGGGATGAACACACGCTCTGTTGCTATATTTTATATGCTGTATTTGTAATATCGTATTTTATTATTTAGCATGGTCACACTTCTTTCAATTAAAAGTCGCAATCTTTCTTTTTTGGAGAATTTTGCAAGATCAAATTCAAACTGATAGAAAGATTAGACAGACCATGCGCTGTTTCAGAGATAAGCAAACACCCCAGATGGGACTTGAACCCACAATCCCTGGCTTAGGAGGCCAGTGCCTTATCCATTAGGCCACTGGGGCTTCTCAAGGTAGTTCATGCCGTGGGTTCTATTTTCTGTAGCAGGCAATTATCCGTTTTAATTGCATTTTCAAAAATGGTCTTGTAAGTTTGTACTCCAACTTGAAAACAACCATAACCACGTGCTTCTTTCTTTTCTGCTGAGAGCCAGGGCTTCCTTTGTCATGTCCTTTTCATCATGTAGTCACTCCACATTATTGATGCCAATGAAGAAAATAATATTTGGCTCCCAGAAGCCTTAAAAAAACAATTTATCTTTTACATTTCCCTTTACAATATGGTACTAGATCATGGTAAAACTGGTGAGACTTTTGTAATATACAGCAAATTAAACAAGAAACCATAAAAAGTAAATATCTCTCGGAAACTTCCTTCTCAATCGTGCAAGTAGATCATGATGGAACTCGAGAAACTTTGGCTAACGCATTTGTTCAAAATAACAAAGGAAGACAAGAAAAGTCTGCTCCAGGTGAGGCTTGAACTCACAACCTCGGCATAGCTCATCAGTTACTGCTTTATAAGTACCGCGCGCTGACCGATTGCGCCACTGGAGCAGCTGCTGGGCTGCAGCATTGCATATATGAAAAAAAAACAATCAGAAATTTAAAATGAAAAATTTGCTCCGAAATGTAACTATTTGATAAAACAGGATTTGTGTTGTTGCTTTTTCCACAGTTTGAAAATACATTTTTTACCAGATCACAATCGTTATGAAGAATCAATTGAGACATTTATCACACTGGCCAATGGGCATTTTTAAACTGAAACATCCTGTTGCTTCAGGAAGTGCACATGTGCATTGGCTGGGATGAACACACGCTCTGTTGCTATATTTTATATGCTGTATTTGTAATATCGTATTTTATTATTTAGCATGGTCACACTTCTTTCAATTAAAAGTAGCAATCTTTCTTTTTTGGAGAATTTTGCAAGATCAAATTCAAACTGGTAGAAAGATTAGACAGACCATGCGCTGTTTCAGAGATAAGCAAACACCCCAGATGGGACTTGAACCCACAATCCCTGGCTTAGGAGGCCAGTGCCTTATCCATTAGGACACTGGGGCTTCTCAAGGTAGTCCATGCCGTGGGTTCTATTTTCTGTAGCAGGCAATTATCCGTTTTAATTGCATTTTCAAAAATGGTCTTGTAAGTTTGTACTCCAACTTGAAAACAACCATAACCACGTGCTTCTTTCTTTTCTGCTGAGAGCCAGGGCTTCCTTTGTCATGTCCTTTTCATCATGTAGTCACTCCACATTATTGATGCCAATGAAGGAAATAATATTTGGCTCCCAGAAGCCTTAAAAAAACAATTTATCTTTTACATTTCCCTTTACAATATGGTACTAGATCATGGTAAAACTGGTGAGACTTTTGTAATATACAGCAAATTAAACAAGAAACCATAAAAAGTAAATATCTCTCGGAAACTTCCTTCTCAATCGTGCAAGTAGATCATGATGGAACTCGAGAAACTTTGGCTAACGCATTTGTTCAAAATAACAAAGGAAGACAAGAAAAGTCTGCTCCAGGTGAGGCTTGAACTCACAACCTCGGCATAGCTCATCAGTTACTGCTTTATAAGTACCGCACGCTGACCGATTGCGCCACTGGAGCAGCTGCTGGGCTGCAGCATTGCATATATGAAAAAAAAACAATCAGAAATTTAAAATGAAAAATTTGCTCCGAAATGTAACTATTTGATAAAACAGGATTTGTGTTGTTGCTTTTTCCACAGTTTGAAAATACATTTTTTACCAGATCACAATCTTTATGAAGAATCAATTGAGACATTTATCACACTGGCCAATGGGCATTTTTAAACTGAAACATCCTGTTGCTTCAGGAAGTGCACATGTGCATTGGCTGGGATGAACACACGCTCTGTTGCTATATTTTATATGCTGTATTTGTAATATCGTATTTTATTATTTAGCATGGTCACACTTCTTTCAATTAAAAGTCGCAATCTTTCTTTTTTGGAGAATTTTGCAAGATCAAATTCAAACTGGTAGAAAGATTAGACAGACCATGCGCTGTTTCAGAGATAAGCAAACACCCCAGATGGGACTTGAACCCACAATCCCTGGCTTAGGAGGCCAGTACCTTATCCATTAGGCCACTGGGGCTTCTCAAGGTAGTTCATGCCGTGGGTTCTATTTTCTGTAGCAGGCAATTATCCGTTTTAATTGCATTTTCAAAAATGGTCTTGTAAGTTTGTACTCCAACTTGAAAACAACCATAACCACGTGCTTCTTTCTTTTCTGCTGAGAGCCAGGGCTTCCTTTGTCATGTCCTTTTCATCATGTAGTCACTCCACATTATTGATGCCAATGAAGAAAATAATATTTGGCTCCCAGAAGCCTTAAAAAAACAATTTATCTTTTACATTTCCCTTTACAATATGGTACTAGATCATGGTAAAACTGGTGAGACTTTTGTAATATACAGCAAATTAAACAAGAAACCATAAAAAGTAAATATCTCTCGGAAACTTCCTTCTCAATCGTGCAAGTAGATCATGATGGAACTCGAGAAACTTTGGCTAACGCATTTGTTCAAAATAACAAAGGAAGACAAGAAAAGTCTGCTCCAGGTGAGGCTTGAACTCACAACCTCGGCATAGCTCATCAGTTACTGCTTTAAAAGTACCGCGCGCTGACCGATTGCGCCACTGGAGCAGCTGCTGAGCTGCAGCATTGCATATATGAAAAAAAAACAATCAGAAATTTAAAATGAAAAATTTGCTCCGAAATGTAACTATTTGATAAAACAGGATTTGTGTTGTTGCTTTTTCCACAGTTTGAAAATACATTTTTTACCAGATCACAATCTTTATGAAGAATCAATTGAGACATTTATCACACTGGCCAATGGGCATTTTTAAACTGAAACATCCTGTTGCTTCAGGAAGTGCACATGTGCATTGGCTGGGATGAACACACGCTCTGTTGCTATATTTTATATGCTGTATTTGTAATATCGTATTTTATTATTTAGCATGGTCACACTTCTTTCAATTAAAAGTAGCAATCTTTCTTTTTTGGAGAATTTTGCAAGATCAAATTCAAACTGGTAGAAAGATTAGACAGACCATGCGCTGTTTCAGAGATAAGCAAACACCCCAGATGGGACTTGAACCCACAATCCCTGGCTTAGGAGGCCAGTGCCTTATCCATTAGGCCACTGGGGCTTCTCAAGGTAGTTCATGCCGTGGGTTCTATTTTCTGTAGCAGGCTATTATCCGTTTTAATTGCATTTTCAAAAATGGTCTTGTAAGTTTGTACTCCAACTTGAAAACAACCATAACCACGTGCTTCTTTCTTTTCTGCTGAGAGCCAGGGCTTCCTTTGTCATGTCCTTTTCATCACGTAGTCACTCCACATTAATGATGCCAATGAAGAAAATAATATTTGGCTCCCAGAAGCCTTAAAAAAACAATTTATCTTTTACATTTCCCTTTACAATATGGTACTAGATCATGGTAAAACTGGTGAGACTTTTGTAATATACAGCAAATTAAACAAGAAACCATAAAAAGTAAATATCTCTCGGAAACTTCCTTCTCAATCGTGCAAGTAGATCATGATGGAACTCGAGAAACTTTGGCTAACGCATTTGTTCAAAATAACAAAGGAAGACAAGAAAAGTCTGCTCCAGGTGAGGCTTGAACTCACAACCTCGGCATAGCTCATCAGTTACTGCTTTATAAGTACCGCGCGCTGACCGATTGCGCCACTGGAGCAGCTGCTGGGCTGCAGCATTGCATATATGAAAAAAAAACAATCAGAAATTTAAAATGAAAAATTTGCTCCGAAATGTAACTATTTGATAAAACAGGATTTGTGTTGTTGCTTTTTCCACAGTTTGAAAATACATTTTTTACCAGATCACAATCTTTATGAAGAATCAATTGAGACATTTATCACACTGGCCAATGGGCATTTTTAAACTGAAACATCCTGTTGCTTCAGGAAGTGCACATGTGCATTGGCTGGGATGAACACACGCTCTGTTGCTATATTTTATATGCTGTATTTGTAATATCGTATTTTATTATTTAGCATGGTCACACTTCTTTCAATTAAAAGTAGCAATCTTTCTTTTTTGGAGAATTTTGCAAGATCAAATTCAAACTGGTAGAAAGATTAGACAGACCATGCGCTGTTTCAGAGATAAGCAAACACCCCAGATGGGACTTGAATCCACAATCCCTGGCTTAGGAGGCCAGTGCCTTATCCATTAGGCCACTGGGGCTTCTCAAGGTAGTTCATGCCGTGGGTTCTATTTTCTGTAGCAGGCAATTATCCGTTTTAATTGCATTTTCAAAAATGGTCTTGTAAGTTTGTACTCCAACTTGAAAACAACCATAACCACGTGCTTCTTTCTTTTCTGCTGAGAGCCAGGGCTTCCTTTGTCATGTCCTTTTCATCATGTAGTCACTCCACATTATTGATGCCAATGAAGAAAATAATATTTGGCTCCCAGAAGCCTTAAAAAAACAATTTATCTTTTACATTTCCCTTTACAATATGGTACTAGATCATGGTAAAACTGGTGAGACTTTTGTAATATACAGCAAATTAAACAAGAAACCATAAAAAGTAAATATCTCTCGGAAACTTCCTTCTCAATCGTGCAAGTAGATCATGATGGAACTCGAGAAACTTTGGCTAACGCATTTGTTCAAAATAACAAAGGAAGACAAGAAAAGTCTGCTCCAGGTGAGGCTTGAACTCACAACCTCGGCATAGCTCATCAGTTACTGCTTTATAAGTACCGCGCGCTGACCGATTGCGCCACTGGAGCAGCTGCTGGGCTGCAGCATTGCATATATGAAAAAAAAACAATCAGAAATTTAAAATGAAAAATTTGCTCCGAAATGTAACTATTTGATAAAACAGGATTTGTGTTGTTGCTTTTTCCACAGTTTGAAAATACATTTTTTACCAGATCACAATCTTTATGAAGAATCAATTGAGACATTTATCACACTGGCCAATGGGCATTTTTAAACTGAAACATCCTGTTGCTTCAGGAAGTGCACATGTGCATTGGCTGGGATGAACACACGCTCTGTTGCTATATTTTATATGCTGTATTTGTAATATCGTATTTTATTATTTAGCATGGTCACACTTCTTTCAATTAAAAGTAGCAATCTTTCTTTTTTGGAGAATTTTGCAAGATCAAATTCAAACTGGTAGAAAGATTAGACAGACCATGCGCTGTTTCAGAGATAAGCAAACACCCCAGATGGGACTTGAACCCACAATCCCTAGCTTAGGAGGCCAGTGCCTTATCCATTAGGCCACTGGGGCTTCTCAAGGTAGTTCATGCCGTGGGTTCTATTTTCTGTAGCAGGCAATTATCCGTTTTAATTGCATTTTCAAAAATGGTCTTGTAAGTTTGTACTCCAACTTGAAAACAACCATAACCACGTGCTTCTTTCTTTTCTGCTGAGAGCCAGGGCTTCCTTTGTCATGTCCTTTTCATCATGTAGTCACTCCACATTATTGATGCCAATGAAGAAAATAATATTTGGCTCCCAGAAGCCTTAAAAAAACAATTTATCTTTTACATTTCCCTTTACAATATGGTACTAGATCATGGTAAAACTGGTGAGACTTTTGTAATATACAGCAAATTAAACAAGAAACCATAAAAAGTAAATATCTCTCGGAAACTTCCTTCTCAATCGTGCAAGTAGATCATGATGGAACTCGAGAAACTTTGGCTAACGCATTTGTTCAAAATAACAAAGGAAGACAAGAAAAGTCTGCTCCAGGTGAGGCTTGAACTCACAACCTCGGCATAGCTCATCAGTTACTGCTTTATAAGTACCGCGCGCTGACCGATTGCGCCACTGGAGCAGCTGCTGGGCTGCAGCATTGCATATATGAAAAAAAAACAATCAGAAATTTAAAATGAAAAATTTGCTCCGAAATGTAACTATTTGATAAAACAGGATTTGTGTTGTTGCTTTTTCCACAGTTTGAAAATACATTTTTTACCAGATCACAATCTTTATGAAGAATCAATTGAGACATTTATCACACTGGCCAATGGGCATTTTTAAACTGAAACATCCTGTTGCTTCAGGAAGTGCACATGTGCATTGGCTGGGATGAACACACGCTCTGTTGCTATATTTTATATGCTGTATTTGTAATATCGTATTTTATTATTTAGCATGGTCACACTTCTTTCAATTAAAAGTAGCAATCTTTCTTTTTTGGAGAATTTTGCAAGATCAAATTCAAACTGGTAGAAAGATTAGACAGACCATGCGCTGTTTCAGAGATAAGCAAACACCCCAGATGGGACTTGAATCCACAATCCCTGGCTTAGGAGGCCAGTGCCTTATCCATTAGGCCACTGGGGCTTCTCAAGGTAGTTCATGCCGTGGGTTCTATTTTCTGTAGCAGGCAATTATCCGTTTTAATTGCATTTTCAAAAATGGTCTTGTAAGTTTGTACTCCAACTTGAAAACAACCATAACCACGTGCTTCTTTCTTTTCTGCTGAGAGCCAGGGCTTCCTTTGTCATGTCCTTTTCATCATGTAGTCACTCCACATTATTGATGCCAATGAAGAAAATAATATTTGGCTCCCAGAAGCCTTAAAAAAACAATTTATCTTTTACATTTCCCTTTACAATATGGTACTAGATCATGGTAAAACTGGTGAGACTTTTGTAATATACAGCAAATTAAACAAGAAACCATAAAAAGTAAATATCTCTCGGAAACTTCCTTCTCAATCGTGCAAGTAGATCATGATGGAACTCGAGAAACTTTGGCTAACGCATTTGTTCAAAATAACAAAGGAAGACAAGAAAAGTCTGCTCCAGGTGAGGCTTGAACTCACAACCTCGGCATAGCTCATCAGTTACTGCTTTATAAGTACCGCGCGCTGACCGATTGCGCCACTGGAGCAGCTGCTGGGCTGCAGCATTGCATATATGAAAAAAAAACAATCAGAAATTTAAAATGAAAAATTTGCTCCGAAATGTAACTATTTGATAAAACAGGATTTGTGTTGTTGCTTTTTCCACAGTTTGAAAATACATTTTTTACCAGATCACAATCTTTATGAAGAATCAATTGAGACATTTATCACACTGGCCAATGGGCATTTTTAAACTGAAACATCCTGTTGCTTCAGGAAGTGCACATGTGCATTGGCTGGGATGAACACACGCTCTGTTGCTATATTTTATATGCTGTATTTGTAATATCGTATTTTATTATTTAGCATGGTCACACTTCTTTCAATTAAAAGTAGCAATCTTTCTTTTTTGGAGAATTTTGCAAGATCAAATTCAAACTGGTAGAAAGATTAGACAGACAATGCGCTGTTTCAGAGATAAGCAAACACCCCAGATGGGACTTGAATCCACAATCCCTGGCTTAGGAGGCCAGTGCCTTATCCATTAGGCCACTGGGGCTTCTCAAGGTAGTTCATGCCGTGGGTTCTATTTTCTGTAGCAGGCAATTATCCGTTTTAATTGCATTTTCAAAAATGGTCTTGTAAGTTTGTACTCCAACTTGAAAACAACCATAACCACGTGCTTCTTTCTTTTCTGCTGAGAGCCAGGGCTTCCTTTGTCATGTCCTTTTCATCATGTAGTCACTCCACATTATTGATGCCAATGAAGAAAATAATATTTGGCTCCCAGAAGCCTTAAAAAAACAATTTATCTTTTACATTTCCCTTTACAATATGGTACTAGATCATGGTAAAACTGGTGAGACTTTTGTAATATACAGCAAATTAAACAAGAAACCATAAAAAGTAAATATCTCTCGGAAACTTCCTTCTCAATCGTGCAAGTAGATCATGATGGAACTCGAGAAACTTTGGCTAACGCATTTGTTCAAAATAACAAAGGAAGACAAGAAAAGTCTGCTCCAGGTGAGGCTTGAACTCACAACCTCGGCATAGCTCATCAGTTACTGCTTTATAAGTACCGCGCGCTGACCGATTGCGCCACTGGAGCAGCTGCTGGGCTGCAGCATTGCATATATGAAAAAAAAACAATCAGAAATTTAAAATGAAAAATTTGCTCCGAAATGTAACTATTTGATAAAACAGGATTTGTGTTGTTGCTTTTTCCACAGTTTGAAAATACATTTTTTACCAGATCACAATCTTTATGAAGAATCAATTGAGACATTTATCACACTGGCCAATGGGCATTTTTAAACTGAAACATCCTGTTGCTTCAGGAAGTGCACATGTGCATTGGCTGGGATGAACACACGCTCTGTTGCTATATTTTATATGCTGTATTTGTAATATCGTATTTTATTATTTAGCATGGTCACACTTCTTTCAATTAAAAGTAGCAATCTTTCTTTTTTGGAGAATTTTGCAAGATCAAATTCAAACTGGTAGAAAGATTAGACAGACCATGCGCTGTTTCAGAGATAAGCAAACACCCCAGATGGGACTTGAACCCACAATCCCTAGCTTAGGAGGCCAGTGCCTTATCCATTAGGCCACTGGGGCTTCTCAAGGTAGTTCATGCCGTGGGTTCTATTTTCTGTAGCAGGCAATTATCCGTTTTAATTGCATTTTCAAAAATGGTCTTGTAAGTTTGTACTCCAACTTGAAAACAACCATAACCACGTGCTTCTTTCTTTTCTGCTGAGAGCCAGGGCTTCCTTTGTCATGTCCTTTTCATCATGTAGTCACTCCACATTATTGATGCCAATGAAGAAAATAATATTTGGCTCCCAGAAGCCTTAAAAAAACAATTTATCTTTTACATTTCCCTTTACAATATGGTACTAGATCATGGTAAAACTGGTGAGACTTTTGTAATATACAGCAAATTAAACAAGAAACCATAAAAAGTAAATATCTCTCGGAAACTTCCTTCTCAATCGTGCAAGTAGATCATGATGGAACTCGAGAAACTTTGGCTAACGCATTTGTTCAAAATAACAAAGGAAGACAAGAAAAGTCTGCTCCAGGTGAGGCTTGAACTCACAACCTCGGCATAGCTCATCAGTTACTGCTTTATAAGTACCGCGCGCTGACCGATTGCGCCACTGGAGCAGCTGCTGGGCTGCAGCATTGCATATATGAAAAAAAAACAATCAGAAATTTAAAATGAAAAATTTGCTCCGAAATGTAACTATTTGATAAAACAGGATTTGTGTTGTTGCTTTTTCCACAGTTTGAAAATACATTTTTTACCAGATCACAATCTTTATGAAGAATCAATTGAGACATTTATCACACTGGCCAATGGGCATTTTTAAACTGAAACATCCTGTTGCTTCAGGAAGTGCACATGTGCATTGGCTGGGATGAACACACGCTCTGTTGCTATTTTTTATATGCTGTATTTGTAAGTATCGTATTTTATTATTTAGCATGGTCACACTTCTTTCAATTAAAAGTAGCAATCTTTCTTTTTTGGAGAATTTTGCAAGATCAAATTCAAACTGGTAGAAAGATTAGACAGACCATGCGCTGTTTCAGAGATAAGCAAACACCCCAGATGGGACTTGAACCCACAATCCCTGGCTTAGGAGGCCAGTGCCTTATCCATTAGGCCACTGGGGCTTCTCAAGGTAGTTCATGCCGTGGGTTCTATTTTCTGTAGCAGGCAATTATCCGTTTTAATTGCATTTTCAAAAATGGTCTTGTAAGTTTGTACTCCAACTTGAAAACAACCATAACCACGTGCTTCTTTCTTTTCTGCTGAGAGCCAGGGCTTCCTTTGTCATGTCCTTTTCATCATGTAGTCACTCCACATTATTGATGCCAATGAAGAAAATAATATTTGGCTCCCAGAAGCCTTAAAAAAACAATTTATCTTTTACATTTCCCTTTACAATATGGTACTAGATCATGGTAAAACTGGTGAGACTTTTGTAATATACAGCAAATTAAACAAGAAACCATAAAAAGTAAATATCTCTCGGAAACTTCCTTCTCAATCGTGCAAGTAGATCATGATGGAACTCGAGAAACTTTGGCTAACGCATTTGTTCAAAATAACAAAGGAAGACAAGAAAAGTCTGCTCCAGGTGAGGCTTGAACTCACAACCTCGGCATAGCTCATCAATTACTGCTTTATAAGCACCGCGCGCTGACCGATTGCGCCACTGGAGCAGCTGCTGGGCTGCAGCATTGCATATATGAAAAAAAAACAATCAGAAATTTAAAATGAAAAATTTGCTCCGAAATGTAACTATTTGATAAAACAGGATTTGTGTTGTTGCTTTTTCCACAGTTTGAAAATACATTTTTTACCAGATCACAATCTTTATGAAGAATCAATTGAGACATTTATCACACTGGCCAATGGGCATTTTTAAACTGAAGCATCCTGTTGCTTCAGGAAGTGCACATGTGCATTGGCTGGGATGAACACACGCTCTGTTGCTATATTTTATATGCTGTATTTGTAATATCGTATTTTATTATTTAGCATGGTCACACTTCTTTCAATTAAAAGTCGCAATCTTTCTTTTTTGGAGAATTTTGCAAGATCAAATTCAAACTGATAGAAATATTAGACAGACCATGCGCTGTTTCAGAGATAAGCAAACACCCCAGATGGGACTTGAACCCACAATCCCTGGCTTAGAAGGCCAGTGCCTTATCCATTAGGCCACTGGGCCTTCTCAAGGTAGTTCATGCCGTGGGTTCTTTTTTTTGTAGCAGGCAATTATCCGTTTTAATTGCATTTTCAAAAATGGTCTTGTAAGTTTGTACTCCAACTTGAAAACAACCATAACCACGTGCTTCTTTCTTTTCTGCTGAGAGCCAGGGCTTCCTTTGTCATGTCCTTTTCATCATGTAGTCACTCCACATTATTGATGCCAATGAAGGAAATAATATTTGGCTCCCAGAAGCCTTAAAAAAACAATTTATCTTTTACATTTCCCTTTACAATATGGTACTAGATCATGGTAAAACTGGTGAGACTTTTGTAATATACAGCAAATTAAACAAGAAACCATAAAAAGTAAATATCTCTCGGAAACTTCCTTCTCAATCGTGCAAGTAGATCATGATGGAACTCGAGAAACTTTGGCTAACGCATTTGTTCAAAATAACAAAGGAAGACAAGAAAAGTCTGCTCCAGGTGAGGCTTGAACTCACAACCTCGGCATAGCTCATCAGTTACTGCTTTATAAGTACCGCGCGCTGACCGATTGCGCCACTGGAGCAGCTGCTGGGCTGCAGCATTGCATATATGAAAAAAAAACAATCAGAAATTTAAAATGAAAAATTTGCTCCGAAATGTAACTATTTGATAAAACAGGATTTGTGTTGTTGCTTTTTCCACAGTTTGAAAATACATTTTTTACCAGATCACAATCTTTATGAAGAATCAATTGAGACATTTATCACACTGGCCAATGGGCATTTTTAAACTGAAACATCCTGTTGCTTCAGGAAGTGCACATGTGCGTTGGCTGGAATGAACACACGCTCTGTTGCTATATTTTATATGCTGTATTTGTAATATCGTATTTTATTATTTAGCATGGTCACACTTCTTTCAATTAAAAGTAGCAATCTTTCTTTTTTGGAGAATTTTGCAAGATCAAATTCAAACTGGTAGAAAGATTAGACAGACCATGCGCTGTTTCAGAGATAAGCAAACACCCCAGATGGGACTTAAACCCACAATCCCTGGCTTAGGAGGCCAGTGCCTTATCCATTAGGCCACTGGGGCTTCTCAAGGTAGTTCATGCCGTGGGTTCTATTTTCTGTAGCAGGCAATTATCCGTTTTAATTGCATTTTCAAAAATGGTCTTGTAAGTTTGTACTCCAACTTGAAAACAACCATAACCACGTGCTTCTTTCTTTTCTGCTGAGAGCCAGGGCTTCCTTTGTCATGTCCTTTTCATCATGTAGTCACTCCACATTATTGATGCCAATGAAGAAAATAATATTTGGCTCCCAGAAGCCTTAAAAAACAATTTATCTTTTACATTTCCCTTTACAATATGGTACTAGATCATGGTAAAACTGGTGAGACTTTTGTAATATACAGCAAATTAAACAAGAAACCATAAAAAGTAAATATCTCTCGGAAACTTCCTTCTCAATCGTGCAAGTAGATCATGATAGAACTCGAGAAACTTTGGCTAACGCATTTGTTCAAAATAACAAAGGAAGAGAAGAAAAGTCTGCTCCAGGTGAGGCTTGAACTCACAACCTCGGCATAGCTCATCAGTTACTGCTTTATAAGTACCGCGCGCTGACCGATTGCGCCACTGGAGCAGCTGCTGAGCTGCAGCATTGCATATATGAAAAAAAAACAATCAGAAATTTAAAATGAAAAATTTGCTCCGAAATGTAACTATTTGATAAAACAGGATTTGTGTTGTTGCTTTTTCCACAGTTTGAAAATACATTTTTTACCAGATCACAATCTTTATGAAGAATCAATTGAGACATTTATCACACTGGCCAATGGGCATTTTTAAACTGAAACATCCTGTTGCTTCAGGAAGTGCACATGTGCATTGGCTGGGATGAACACACGCTCTGTTGCTATATTTTATATGCTGTATTTGTAATATCATATTTTATTATTTAGCATGGTCACACTTCTTTCAATTAAAAGTCGCAATCTTTCTTTTTTGGAGAATTTTGCAAGATCAAATTCAAACTGATAGAAAGATTAGACAGACAATGCGCTGTTTCAGAGATAAGCAAACACCCCAGATGGGACTTGAACCCACAATCCCTGGCTTAGAAGGCCAGTGCCTTATCCATTAGGCCACTGGGGCTTCTCAAGGTAGTTCATGCCGTGGGTTCTTTTTTTCTGTAGCAGGCAATTATCCGTTTTAATTGCATTTTCAAAAATGGTCTTGTAAGTTTGTACTCCAACTTGAAAACAACCATAACCACGTGCTTCTTTCTTTTCTGCTGAGAGCCAGGGCTTCCTTTGTCATGTCCTTTTCATCATGTAGTCACTCCACATTATTGATGCCAATGAAGGAAATAATATTTGGCTCCCAGAAGCCTTAAAAAAACAATTTATCTTTTACATTTCCCTTTACAATATGGTACTAGATCATGGTAAAACTGGTGAGACTTTTGTAATATACAGCAAATTAAACAAGAAACCATAAAAAGTAAATATCTCTCGGAAACTTCCTTCTCAATCGTGCAAGTAGATCATGATGGAACTCGAGAAACTTTGGCTAACGCATTTGTTCAAAATAACAAAGGAAGACAAGAAAAGTCTGCTCCAGGTGAGGCTTGAACTCACAACCTCGGCATAGCTCATCAGTTACTGCTTTATAAGTACCGCGCGCTGACCGATTGCGCCACTGGAGCAGCTGCTGGGCTGCAGCATTGCATATATGAAAAAAAAACAATCAGAAATTTAAAATGAAAAATTTGCTCCGAAATGTAACTATTTGATAAAACAGGATTTGTGTTGTTGCTTTTTCCACAGTTTGAAAATACATTTTTTACCAGATCACAATCTTTATGAAGAATCAATTGAGACATTTATCACACTGGCCAATGGGCATTTTTAAACTGAAACATCCTGTTGCTTCAGGAAGTGCACATGTGCATTGGCTGGGATGAACACACGCTCTGTTGCTATATTTTATATGCTGTATTTGTAATATCGTATTTTATTATTTAGCATGGTCACACTTCTTTCAATTAAAAGTAGCAATCTTTCTTTTTTGGAGAATTTTGCAAGATCAAATTCAAACTGGTAGAAAGATTAGACAGACCATGCGCTGTTTCAGAGATAAGCAAACACCCCAGATGGGACTTAAACCCACAATCCCTTGCTTAGGAGGCCAGTGCCTTATCCATTAGGCCACTGGGGCTTCTCAAGGTAGTTCATGCCGTGGGTTCTATTTTCTGTAGCAGGCAATTATCCGTTTTAATTGCATTTTCAAAAATGGTCTTGTAAGTTTGTACTCCAACTTGAAAACAACCATAACCACGTGCTTCTTTCTTTTCTGCTGAGAGCCAGGGCTTCCTTTGTCATGTCCTTTTCATCATGTAGTCACTCCACATTATTGATGCCAATGAAGAAAATAATATTTGGCTCCCAGAAGCCTTAAAAAACAATTTATCTTTTACATTTCCCTTTACAATATGGTACTAGATCATGGTAAAACTGGTGAGACTTTTGTAATATACAGCAAATTAAACAAGAAACCATAAAAAGTAAATATCTCTCGGAAACTTCCTTCTCAATCGTGCAAGTAGATCATGATAGAACTCGAGAAACTTTGGCTAACGCATTTGTTCAAAATAACAAAGGAAGAGAAGAAAAGTCTGCTCCAGGTGAGGCTTGAACTCACAACCTCGGCATAGCTCATCAGTTACTGCTTTATAAGTACCGCGCGCTGACCGATTGCGCCACTGGAGCAGCTGCTGGGCTGCAGCATTGCATATATGAAAAAAAAACAATCAGAAATTTAAAATGAAAAATTTGCTCCGAAATGTAACTATTTGATAAAACAGGATTTGTGTTGTTGCTTTTTCCACAGTTTGAAAATACATTTTTTACCAGATCACAATCTTTATGAAGAATCAATTGAGACATTTATCACACTGGCCAATGGGCATTTTTAAACTGAAACATCCTGTTGCTTCAGGAAGTGCACATGTGCATTGGCTGGGATGAACACACGCTCTGTTGCTATATTTTATATGCTGTATTTGTAATATCGTATTTTATTATTTAGCATGGTCACACTTCTTTCAATTAAAAGTAGCAATCTTTCTTTTTTGGAGAATTTTGCAAGATCAAATTCAAACTGGTAGAAAGATTAGCCAGACCATGCGCTGTCTCAGAGATAAGCAAACACCCCAGATGGGACTTGAACCCACAATCCCTGGCTTAAGAGGCCAGTGCCTTATCCATTAGGCCACTGGGGCTTCTCAAGGTAGTTCATGCCGTGGGTTCTATTTTCTGTAGCAGGCAATTATCCGTTTTAATTGCATTTTCAAAAATGGTCTTGTAAGTTTGTACTCCAACTTGAAAACAACCATAACCACGTGCTTCTTTCTTTTCTGCTGAGAGCCAGGGCTTCCTTTGTCATGTCCTTTTCATCATGTAGTCACTCCACATTATTGATGCCAATGAAGGAAATAATATTTGGCTCCCAGAAGCCTTAAAAAAACAATTTATCTTTTACATTTCCCTTTACAATATGGTACTAGATCATGGTAAAACTGGTGAGACTTTTGTAATATACAGCAAATTAAACAAGAAACCATAAAAAGTAAATATCTCTCGGAAACTTCCTTCTCAATCGTGCAAGTAGATCATGATGGAACTCGAGAAACTTTGGCTAACGCATTTGTTCAAAATAACAAAGGAAGACAAGAAAAGTCTGCTCCAGGTGAGGCTTGAACTCACAACCTCGGCATAGCTCATCAGTTACTGCTTTATAAGTACCGCGCGCTGACCTATTGCGCCACTGGAGCAGCTGCTGGGCTGCAGCATTGCATATATGAAAAAAAAACAATCAGAAATTTAAAATGAAAAATTTGCTCCGAAATGTAACTATTTGATAAAACAGGATTTGTGTTGTTGCTTTTTCCACAGTTTGAAAATACATTTTTTACCAGATCACAATCTTTATGAAGAATCAATTGAGACATTTATCACACTGGCCAATGGGCATTTTTAAACTGAAACATCCTGTTGCTTCAGGAAGTGCACATGTGCATTGGCTGGGATGAACACACGCTCTGTTGCTATATTTTATATGCTGTATTTGTAATATCATATTTTATTATTTAGCATGGTCACACTTCTTTCAATTAAAAGTCACAATCTTTCTTTTTTGGAGAATTTTGCAAGATCAAATTCAAACTGGTAGAAAGATTAGACAGACCATGCGCTGTTTCAGACATAAGCAAACACCCCAGATGGGACTTGAACCCACAATCCCTGGCTTAGGAGGCCAGTGCCTTATCCATTAGGCCACTGGGGCTTCTCAAGGTAGTCCATGCCGTTGGTTCTATTTTCTGTAGCAGGCAATTATCCGTTTTAATTGCATTTTCAAAAATGGTCTTGTAAGTTTGTACTCCAACTTGAAAACAACCATAACCACGTGCTTCTTTCTTTTCTGCTGAGAGCCAGGGCTTCCTTTGTCATGTCCTTTTCATCATGTAGTCACTCCACATTATTGATGCCAATGAAGGAAATAATATTTGGCTCCCAGAAGCCTTAAAAAAACAATTTATCTTTTACATTTCCCTTTACAATATGGTACTAGATCATGGTAAAACTGGTGAGACTTTTGTAATATACAGCAAATTAAACAAGAAACCATAAAAAGTAAATATCTCTCGGAATCTTCCTTCTCAATCGTGCAAGTAGATCATGATGGAACTCGAGAAACTTTGGCTAACGCATTTGTTCAAAATAACAAAGGAAGACAAGAAAAGTCTGCTCCAGGTGAGGCTTGAACTCACAACCTCGGCATAGCTCATCAGTTACTGCTTTATAAGTACCGCGCGTTGACCGATTGCGCCACTAGAGCAGCTGCTGGGCTGCAGCATTGCATATATGAAAAAAAAACAATCAGAAATTTAAAATGAAAAATTTGCTCCGAAATGTAACTATTTGATAAAACAGGATTTGTGTTGTTGCTTTTTCCACAGTTTGAAAATACATTTTTTACCAGATCACAATCTTTATGAAGAATCAATTGAGACATTTATCACACTGGCCAATGGGCATTTTAAAACTGAAACATCCTGTTGCTTCAGGAAGTGTACATGTGCATTGGCTGGGATGAACACACGCTCTGTTGCTATATTTTATATGCTGTATTTGTAATATCGTATTTTATTATTTAGCATGGTCACACTTCTTTCAATTAAAAGTAGCAATCTTTCTTTTTTGGAGAATTTTGCAAGATCAAATTCAAACTGGTAGAAAGATTAGACAGACCATGCGCTGTTTCAGAGATAAGCAAACACCCCAGATGGGACTTGAACCCACAATCCCTGGCTTAGGAGGCCAGCGCCTTATCCATTAGGCCACTGGGGCTTCTCAAGGTAGTTCATGCCGTGGGTTCTATTTTCTGTAGCAGGCAATTATCCGTTTTAATTGCATTTTCAAAAATGGTCTTGTAAGTTTGTACTCCAACTTGAAAACAACCATAACCACGTGCTTCTTTCTTTTCTGCTGAGAGCCAGGGCTTCCTTTGTCATGTCCTTTTCATCATGTAGTCACTCCACATTATTGATGCCAATGAAGGAAATAATATTTGGCTCCCAGAAGCCTTAAAAAAACAATTTATCTTTTACATTTCCCTTTACAATATGGTACTAGATCATGGTAAAACTGGTGAGACTTTTGTAATATACAGCAAATTAAACAAGAAACCATAAAAAGTAAATATCTCTCGGAAACTTCCTTCTCAATCGTGCAAGTAGATCATGATGGAACTCGAGAAACTTTGGCTAACGCATTTGTTCAAAATAACAAAGGAAGACTAGAAAAGTCTGCTCCAGGTGAGGCTTGAACTCACAACCTCGGCATAGCTCATCAGTTACTGCTTTATAAGTACCGCGCATTGACCGATTGCGCCACTGGAGCAGCTGCTGGGCTGCAGCATTGCATATATGAAAAAAAAACAATCAGAAATTTAAAATGAAAAATTTGCTCCGAAATGTAACTATTTGATAAAACAGGATTTGTGTTGTTGCTTTTTCCACAGTTTGAAAATACATTTTTTACCAGATCACAATCTTTATGAAGAATCAATTGAGACATTTATAACACTGGCCAATGGGCATTTTTAAACTGAAACATCCTGTTGCTTCAGGAAGTGTACATGTGCATTGGCTGGGATGAACACACGCTCTGTTGCTATATTTTATATGCTGTATTTGTAATATCGTATTTTATTATTTAGCATGGTCACACTTCTTTCAATTAAAAGTAGCAATCTTTCTTTTTTGGAGAATTTTTCAAGATCAAATTCAAACTGGTAGAAAGATTAGACAGACCATGCGCTGTTTCAGAGATAAGCAAACACCCCAGATGGGACTTGAACCCACAATCCCTGGCTTAGGAGGCCAGTGCCTTATCCATTAGGCCACTGGGGCTTCTCAAGGTAGTTCATGCCGTGGGTTCTATTTTCTGTAGCAGGCAATTATCCATTTTAATTGCATTTTCAAAAATGGTCTTGTAAGTTTGTACTCCAACTTGAAAACAACCATAACCACGTGCTTCTTTCTTTTCTGCTGAGAGCCAGGGCTTCCTTTGTCATGTCCTTTTCATCATGTAGTCACTCCACATTATTGATGCCAATGAAGAAAATAATATTTGGCTCCCAGAAGCCTTAAAAAAACAATTTATCTTTTACATTTCCCTTTACAATATGGTACTAGATCATGGTAAAACTGGTGAGACTTTTGTAATATACAGCAAATTAAACAAGAAACCATAAAAAGTAAATATCTCTCGGAAACTTCCTTCTCAATCGTGCAAGTAGATCATGATGGAACTCGAGAAACTTTGGCTAACGCATTTGTTCAAAATAACAAAGGAAGACAAGAAAAGTCTGCTCCAGGTGAGGCTTGAACTCACAACCTCGGCATAGCTCATCAGTTACTGCTTTATAAGTACCGCACGCTGACCGATTGCACCACTGGAGCAGCTGCTGAGCTGCAGCATTGCATATATGAAAAAAAAACAATCAGAAATTTAAAATGAAAAATTTGCTCCGAAATGTAACTATTTGATAAAACAGGATTTGTGTTGTTGCTTTTTCCACAGTTTGAAAATACATTTTTTACCAGATCACAATCTTTATGAAGAATCAATTGAGACATTTATCACACTGGCCAATGGGCATTTTTAAACTGAAACATCCTGTTGCTTCAGGAAGTGCACATGTGCATTGGCTGGGATGAACACACGCTCTGTTGCTATATTTTATATGCTGTATTTGTAATATCGTATTTTATTATTTAGCATGGTCACACTTCTTTCAATTAAAAGTAGCAATCTTTCTTTTTTGGAGAATTTTGCAAGATCAAATTCAAACTGGTAGAAAGATTAGACAGACCATGCGCTGTTTCAGAGATAAGCAAACACCCCAGATGGGACTTGAACCCACAATCCCTGGCTTAGGAGGCCAGTGCCTTATCCATTAGGCCACTGGGGCTTCTCAAGGTAGTTCATGCCGTGGGTTCTATTTTCTGTAGCAGGCAATTATCCATTTTAATTGCATTTTCAAAAATGGTCTTGTAAGTTTGTACTCCAACTTGAAAACAACCATAACCACGTGCTTCTTTCTTTTCTGCTGAGAGCCAGGGCTTCCTTTGTCATGTCCTTTTCATCATGTAGTCACTCCACATTATTGATGCCAATGAAGAAAATAATATTTGGCTCCCAGAAGCCTTAAAAAAACAATTTATCTTTTACATTTCCCTTTACAATATGGTACTAGATCATGGTAAAACTGGTGAGACTTTTGTAATATACAGCAAATTAAACAAGAAACCATAAAAAGTAAATATCTCTCGGAAACTTCCTTCTCAATCGTGCAAGTAGATCATGATGGAACTCGAGAAACTTTGGCTAACGCATTTGTTCAAAATAACAAAGGAAGACAAGAAAAGTCTGCTCCAGGTGATGCTTGAACTCACAACCTCGGCATAGCTCATCAGTTACTGCTTTATAAGTACCGCGCGCTGACCGATTGCGCCACTGGAGCAGCTGCTGGGCTGCAGCATTGCATATATGAAAAAAAACCAATCAGAAATTTAAAATGAAAAATTTGCTCCGAAATGTAACTATTTGATAAAACAGGATTTGTGTTGTTGCTTTTTCCACAGTTTGAAAATACATTTTTTACCAGATCACAATCTTTATGAAGAATCAATTGAGACATTTATCACACTGGCCAATAAGCATTTTTAAACTGAAACATCCTGTTGCTTCAGGAAGTGCACATGTGTATTGGCTGGGATGAACACACGCTCTGTTGCTATATTTTATATGCTGTATTTGTAATATCGTATTTTATTATTTAGCATGGTCACACTTCTTTCAATTAAAAGTAGCAATCTTTCTTTTTTGGAGAATTTTGCAAGATCAAATTCAAACTGGTAGAAAGATTAGACAGACCATGCGCTGTTTCAGAGATAAGCAAACACCCCAGATGGGACTTGAACCCACAATCCCTGGCTTAGGAGGCCAGTGCCTTATCCATTAGGCCACTGGGTCTTCTCAAGGTAGTTCATGCCGTGGGTTCTATTTTCTGTAGCAGGCAATTATCCGTTTTAATTGCATTTTCAAAAATGGTCTTGTAAGTTTGTACTCCAACTTGAAAACAACCATAACCACGTGCTTCTTTCTTTTCTGCTGAGAGCCAGGGCTTCCTTTGTCATGTCCTTTTCATCATGTAGTCACTCCACATTATTGATGCCAATGAAGGAAATAATATTTGGCTCCCAGAAGCCTTAAAAAAACAATTTATCTTTTACATTTCCCTTTACAATATGGTACTAGATCATGGTAAAACTGGTGAGACTTTTGTAATATACAGCAAATTAAACAAGAAACCATAAAAAGTAAATATCTCTCGGAAACTTCCTTCTCAATCGTGCAAGTAGATCATGATGGAACTCGAGAAACTTTGGCTAACGCATTTGTTCAAAATAACAAAGGAAGACAAGAAAAGTCTGCTCCAGGTGAGGCTTGAACTCACAACCTCGGCATAGCTCATCAGTTACTGCTTTATAAGTACCGCGCGCTGACCGATTGCGCCACTGGAGCAGCTGCTGAGCTGCAGCATTGCATATATGAAAAAAAACAATCAGAAATTTAAAATGAAAAATTTGCTCCGAAATGTAACTATTTGATAAAACAGGATTTGTGTTGTTGCTTTTTCCACAGTTTGAAAATACATTTTTTACCAGATCACAATCTTTATGAAGAATCAATTGAGACATTTATCACACTGGCCAATGGGCATTTTTAAACTGAAACATCCTGTTGCTTCAGGAAGTGCACATGTGCATTGGCTGGGATGAACACACGCTCTGTTGCTATATTTTATATGCTGTATTTGTAATATCGTATTTTATTATTTAGCATGGTCACACTTCTTTCAATTAAAAGTAGCAATCTTTCTTTTTTGGAGAATTTTGCAAGATCAAATTCAAACTGGTAGAAAGATTAGACAGACCATGCGCTGTTTCAGAGATAAGCAAACACCCCAGATGGGACTTGAACCCACAATCCCTGGCTTAGGAGGCCAGTGCCTTATCCATTAGGCCACTGGGGCTTCTCAAGGTAGTTCATGCCGTGGGTTCTATTTTCTGTAGCAGACAATTATCCGTTTTAATTGCATTTTCAAAAATGGTCTTGTAAGTTTGTACTCCAACTTGAAAACAACCATAACCACGTGCTTCTTTCTTTTCTGCTGAGAGCCAGGGCTTCCTTTGTCATGTCCTTTTCATCATGTAGTCACTCCACATTATTGATGCCAATGAAGAAAATAATATTTGGCTCCCAGAAGCCTTAAAAAAACAATTTATCTTTTACATTTCCCTTTACAATATGGTACTAGATCATGGTAAAACTGGTGAGACTTTTGTAATATACAGCAAATTAAACAAGAAACCATAAAAAGTAAATATCTCTCGGAAACTTCCTTCTCAATCGTGCAAGTAGATCATGATGGAACTCGAGAAACTTTGGCTAACGCATTTGTTCAAAATAACAAAGGAAGACAAGAAAAGTCTGCTCCAGGTGAGGCTTGAACTCACAACCTCGGCATAGCTCATCAGTTACTGCTTTATAAGTACCGCGCGCTGACCGATTGCGCCACTGGAGCAGCTGCTGAGCTGCAACATTGCATATATGAAAAAAAAACAATCAGAAATTTAAAATGAAAAATTTGCTCCGAAATGTAACTATTTGATAAAACAGGATTTGTGTTGTTGCTTTTTCCACAGTTTGAAAATACATTTTTTACCAGATCACAATCTTTATGAAGAATCAATTGAGACATTTATCACACTGGCCAATGGGCATTTTTAAACTGAAACATCCTGTTGCTTCAGGAAGTGCACATGTGCATTGGCTGGGATGAACACACGCTCTGTTGCTATATTTTATATGCTGTATTTGTAATATCGTATTTTATTAATTAGCATGGTCACACTTCTTTCAATTAAAAGTCGCAATCTTTCTTTTATGGAGAATTTTGCAAGATCAAATTCAAACTGATAGAAAGATTAGACAGACCATGCGCTGTTTCAGAGATAAGCAAACACCCCAGATGGGACTTGAACCCACAATCCCTGGCTTAGAAGGCCAGTGCCTTATCCATTAGGCCACTGGGGCTTCTCAAGGTAGTTCATGCCGTGGGTTCTTTTTTCTGTAGCAGGCAATTATCCGTTTTAATTGCATTTTCAAAAATGGTCTTGTAAGTTTGTACTCCAACTTGAAAACAACCATAACCACGTGCTTCTTTCTTTTCTGCTGAGAGCCAGGGCTTCCTTTGTCATGTCCTTTTCATCATGTAGTCACTCCACATTATTGATGCCAATGAAGGAAATAATATTTGGCTCCCAGAAGCCTTAAAAAAACAATTTATCTTTTACATTTCCCTTTACAATATGGTACTAGATCATGGTAAAACTGGTGAGACTTTTGTAATATACAGCAAATTAAACAAGAAACCATAAAAAGTAAATATCTCTCGGAAACTTCCTTCTCAATCGTGCAAGTAGATCATGATGGAACTCGAGAAACTTTGGCTAACGCATTTGTTCAAAATAACAAAGGAAGACAAGAAAAGTCTGCTCCAGGTGAGGCTTGAACTCACAACCTCGGCATAGCTCATCAGTTACTGCTTTATAAGTACCGCGCGCTGACCGATTGCGCCACTGGAGCAGCTGCTGAGCTGCAACATTGCATATATGAAAAAAAAACAATCAGAAATTTAAAATGAAAAATTTGCTCCGAAATGTAACTATTTGATAAAACAGGATTTGTGTTGTTGCTTTTTCCACAGTTTGAAAATACATTTTTTACCAGATCACAATCTTTATGAAGAATCAATTGAGACATTTATCACACTGGCCAATGGGCATTTTTAAACTGAAACATCCTGTTGCTTCAGGAAGTGCACATGTGCATTGGCTGGGATGAACACACGCTCTGTTGCTATATTTTATATGCTGTATTTGTAATATCGTATTTTATTAATTAGCATGGTCACACTTCTTTCAATTAAAAGTCGCAATCTTTCTTTTATGGAGAATTTTGCAAGATCAAATTCAAACTGATAGAAAGATTAGACAGACCATGCGCTGTTTCAGAGATAAGCAAACACCCCAGATGGGACTTGAACCCACAATCCCTGGCTTAGAAGGCCAGTGCCTTATCCATTAGGCCACTGGGGCTTCTCAAGGTAGTTCATGCCGTGGGTTCTTTTTTCTGTAGCAGGCAATTATCCGTTTTAATTGCATTTTCAAAAATGGTCTTGTAAGTTTGTACTCCAACTTGAAAACAACCATAACCACGTGCTTCTTTCTTTTCTGCTGAGAGCCAGGGCTTCCTTTGTCATGTCCTTTTCATCATGTAGTCACTCCACATTATTGATGCCAATGAAGGAAATAATATTTGGCTCCCAGAAGCCTTAAAAAAACAATTTATCTTTTACATTTCCCTTTACAATATGGCACTAGATCATGGTAAAACTGGTGAGACTTTTGTAATATACAGCAAATTAAACAAGAAACCATAAAAAGTAAATATCTCTCGGAAACTTCCTTCTCAATCGTGCAAGTAGATCATGATGGAACTCGAGAAACTTTGGCTAACGCATTTGTTCAAAATAACAAAGGAAGACAAGAAAAGTCTGCTCCAGGTGAGGCTTGAACTCACAACCTCGGCATAGCTCATCAGTTACTGCTTTATAAGTACCGCGCGCTGACCGATTGCGCCACTGGAGCAGCTGCTGAGCTGCAGCATTGCATATATGAAAAAAAAACAATCAGAAATTTAAAATGAAAAATTTGCTCCGAAATGTAACTATTTGATAAAACAGGATTTGTGTTGTTGCTTTTTCCACAGTTTGAAAATACATTTTTTACCAGATCACAATCTTTATGAAGAATCAATTGAGACATTTATCACACTGGCCAATGGGCATTTTTAAACTGAAACATCCTGTTGCTTCAGGAAGTGCACATGTGCATTGGCTGGGATGAACACACGCTCTGTTGCTATATTTTATATGCTGTATTTGTAATATCGTATTTTATTATTTAGCATGGTCACACTTCTTTCAATTAAAAGTAGCAATCTTTCTTTTTTGGAGAATTTTGCAAGATCAAATTCAAACTGGTAGAAAGATTAGACAGACCATGCGCTGTTTCAGAGATAAGCAAACACCCCAGATGGGACTTGAACCCACAATCACTGGCTTAAGAGGCCAGTGCCTTATCCATTAGGCCAATGGGGCTTCTCAAGGTAGTTCATGCCGTGGGTTCTATTTTCTGTAGCAGGCAATTATCCGTTTTAATTGCATTTTCAAAAATGGTCTTGTAAGTTTGTACTCCAACTTGAAAACAACCATAACCACGTGCTTCTTTCTTTTCTGCTGAGAGCCAGGGCTTCCTTTGTCATGTCCTTTTCATCATGTAGTCACTCCACATTATTGATGCCAATGAAGAAAATAATATTTGGCTCCCAGAAGCCTTAAAAAAACAATTTATCTTTTACATTTCCCTTTACAATGTGGTACTAGATCATGGTAAAACTGGTGAGACTTTTGTAATATACAGCAAATTAAACAAGAAACCATAAAAAGTAAATATCTCTCGGAAACTTCCTTCTCAATCGTGCAAGTAGATCATGATGGAACTCGAGAAACTTTGGCTAACGCATTTGTTCAAAATAACAAAGGAAGACAAGAAAAGTCTGCTCCAGGTGAGGCTTGAACTCACAACCTCGGCATAGCTCATCAGTTACTGCTTTATAAGTACCGTGCGCTGACCGATTGCGCCACTGGAGCAGCTGCTGGGCTGCAGCATTGCATATATGAAAAAAAACAATCAGAAATTTAAAATGAAAAATTTGCTCCGAAATGTAACTATTTGATAAAACAGGATTTGTGTTGTTGCTTTTTCCACAGTTTGAAAATACATTTTTTACCAGATCACAATCTTTATGAAGAATCAATTGAGACATTTATCACACTGGCCAATGGGCATTTTTAAACTGAAACATCCTGTTGCTTCAGGAAGTGCACATGTGCATTGGCTGGGATGAACACACGCTCTGTTGCTATATTTTATATGCTGTATTTGTAATATCGTATTTTATTATTTAGCATGGTCACACTTCTTTCAATTAAAAGTAGCAATCTTTCTTTTTTGGAGAATTTTGCAAGATCAAATTCAAACTGGTAGAAAGATTAGACAGACCATGCGCTGTTTCAGAGATAAGCAAACACCCCAGATGGGACTTGAACCCACAATCCCTGGCTTAGGAGGCCAGTGCCTTATCCATTAGGCCACTGGGGCTTCTCAAGGTAGTTCATGCCGTGGGTTCTATTTTCTGTAGCAGGCAATTATCCGTTTTAATTGCATTTTCAAAAATGGTCTTGTAAGTTTGTACTCCAACTTGAAAACAACCATAACCACGTGCTTCTTTCTTTTCTGCTGAGAGCCAGGGCTTCCTTTGTCATGTCCTTTTCATCATGTAGTCACTCCACATTATTGATGCCAATGAAGGAAATAATATTTGGCTCCCAGAAGCCTTAAAAAAACAATTTATCTTTTACATTTCCCTTTACAATATGGTACTAGATCATGGTAAAACTGGTGAGACTTTTGTAATATACAGCAAATTAAACAAGAAACCATAAAAAGTAAATATCTCTCGGAAACTTCCTTCTCAATCGTGCAAGTAGATCATGATGGAACTCGAGAAACTTTGGCTAACACATTTGTTCAAAATAACAAAGGAAGACAAGAAAAGTCTGCTCCAGGTGAGGCTTGAACTCACAACCTCGGCATAGCTCATCAGTTACTGCTTTATAAGTACCGCGCGCTGACCGATTGCGCCACTGGAGCAGCTGCTGGGCTTCAGCATTGCATATATGAAAAAAAAACAATCAGAAATTTAAAATGAAAAATTTGCTCCGAAATGTAACTATTTGATAAAACAGGATTTGTGTTGTTGCTTTTTCCACAGTTTGAAAATGCATTTTTTACCAGATCACAATCTTTATGAAGAATCAATTGAGACATTTATCACACTGGCCAATGGGCATTTTTAAACTGAAACATCCTGTTGCTTCAGGAAGTGCACATGTGTATTGGCTGGGATGAACACACGCTCTGTTGCTTTATTTTATATGCTGTATTTGTAATATCGTATTTTATTATTTAGCATGGTCACACTTCTTTCAATTAAAAGTCGCAATCTTTCTTTTTTGGAGAATTTTGCAAGATCAAATTCAAACTGATAGAAAGATTAGACAGACCATGCGCTGTTTCAGAGATAAGCAAACACCCCAGATGGGACTTGAACCCACAATCCCTGGCTTAGGAGGCCAGTGCCTTATCCATTAGGCCACTGGGGCTTCTCAAGGTAGTTCATGCCGTGGGTTCTTTTTTCTGTAGCAGGCAATTATCCGTTTTAATTGCATTTTCAAAAATGGTCTTGTAAGTTTGTACTCCAACTTGAAAACAACCATAACCACGTGCTTCTTTCTTTTCTGCTGAGAGCCAGGGCTTCCTTTGTCATGTCCTTTTCATCATGTAGTCACTCCACATTATTGATGCCAATGAACGAAATAATATTTGGCTCCCAGAAGCCTTAAAAAAACAATTTATCTTTTACATTTCCCTTTACAATATGGTACTAGATCATGGTAAAACTGGTGAGACTTTTGTAATATACAGCAAATTAAACAAGAAACCATAAAAAGTAAATATCTCTCGGAAACTTCCTTCTCAATCGTGCAAGTAGATCATGATGGAACTCGAGAAACTTTGGCTAACGCATTTGTTCAAAATAACAAAGGAAGACAAGAAAAGTCTGCTCCAGGTGAGGCTTGAACTCACAACCTCGGCATAGCTCATCAGTTACTGCTTTATAATTACCGCGCGCAGACCGATTGCGCCACTGGAGCAGCTGCTGAGCTGCAGCATTGCATATATGAAAAAAAAAATCAGAAATTTAAAATGAAAAATTTGCTCCGAAATGTAACTATTTGATAAAACAGGATTTGTGTTGTTGCTTTTTCCACAGTTTGAAAATACATTTTTTACCAGATCACAATCTTTATGAAGAATCAATTGAGACATTTATCACACTGGCCAATGGGCATTTTTAAACTGAAACATCCTGTTGCTTCAGGAAGTGCACATGTGCATTGGCAGGAATGAACACACGCTCTGTTGCTATATTTTATATGCTGTATTTGTAATATCGTATTTTATTATTTAGCATGGTCACACTTCTTTCAATTAAAAGTAGCAATCTTTCTTTTTTGGAGAATTTTGCAAGATCAAATTCAAACTGGTAGAAAGATTAGACAGACCATGCGCTGTTTCAGAGATAAGCAAACACCCCAGATGGGACTTGAACCCACAATCCCTGGCTTAGGAGGCCAGTGCCTTATCCATTAGGCCACTGGGGCTTCTCAAGGTAGTTCATGCCGTGGGTTCTATTTTCTGTAGCAGGCAATTATCCGTTTTAATTGCATTTTCAAAAATGGTCTTGTAAGTTTGTACTCCAACTTGAAAACAACCATAACCACGTGCTTCTTTCTTTTCTGCTGAGAGCCAGGGCTTCCTTTGTCATGTCCTTTTCATCATGTAGTCACTCCACATTATTGATGCCAATGAAGAAAATAATATTTGGCTCCCAGAAGCCTTAAAAAAACAATTTATCTTTTACATTTCCCTTTACAATATGGTACTAGATCATGGTAAAACTGGTGAGACTTTTGTAATATACAGCAAATTAAACAAGAAACCATAAAAAGTAAATATCTCTCGGAAACTTCCTTCTCAATCGTGCAAGTAGATCATGATGGAACTCGAGAAACTTTGGCTAACGCATTTGTTCAAAATAACAAAGGAAGACAAGAAAACTCTGCTCCAGGTGAGGCTTGAACTCACAACCTCGGCATAGCTCATCAGTTACTGCTTTATAAGTACCGCGTGCTGACCGATTGTGCCACTGGAGCAGCTGCTGAGCTGCAGCATTGCATATATGAAAAAAAAACAATCAGAAATTTAAAATGAAAAATTTGCTCCGAAATGTAACTATTTGATAAAACAGGATTTGTGTTGTTGCTTTTTCCACAGTTTGAAAATACATTTTTTACCAGATCACAATCTTTATGAAGAATCAATTGAGACATTTATCACACTGGCCAATGGGCATTTTTAAACTGAAACATCCTGTTGCTTCAGGAAGTGCACATGTGCATTGGCTGGGATGAACACACGCTCTGTTGCTATATTTTATATGCTGTATTTGTAATATCGTATTTTATTATTTAGCATGGTCACACTTCTTTCAATTAAAAGTAGCAATCTTTCTTTTTTGGAGAATTTTGCAAGATCAAATTCAAACTGGTAAAAAGATTAGACAGACCATGCGCTGTTTCAGAGATAAGCAAACACCCCAGATGGGACTTGAACCCACAATCCCTGGCTTAGGAGGCCATTGCCTTATCCATTAGGCCACTGGGGCTTCTCAAGGTAGTCCATGCCGTTGGTTCTATTTTCTGTAGCAGGCAATTATCCGTTTTAATTGCATTTTCAAAAATGGTCTTGTAAGTTTGTACTCCAACTTGAAAACAACCATAACCACGTGCTTCTTTCTTTTCTGCTGAGAGCCAGGGCTTCCTTTGTCATGTCCTTTTCATCATGTAGTCACTCCACATTATTGATGCCAATGAAGGAAATAATATTTGGCTCCCAGAAGCCTTAAAAAAACAATTTATCTTTTACATTTCCCTTTACAATATGGTACTAGATCATGGTAAAACTGGTGAGACTTTTGTAATATACAGCAAATTAAACAAGAAACCATAAAAAGTAAATATCTCTCGGAAACTTCCTTCTCAATCATGCAAGTAGATCATGATGGAACTCGAGAAACTTTGGCTAACGCATTTGTTCAAAATAACAAAGGAAGACAAGAAAAGTCTGCTCCAGGTGAGGCTTGAACTCACAACCTCGGCATAGCTCATCAGTTACTGCTTTATAAGTACCGCGCGCTGACCGATTGCGCCACTGTAGCAGCTGCTGGGCTGCAGCATTGCATATATGAAAAAAAAACAATCAGAAATTTAAAATGAAAAATTTGCTCCGAAATGTAACTATTTGATAAAACAGGATTTGTGTTATTGCTTTTTCCACAGTTTGAAAATACATTTTTTACCAGATCACAATCTTTATGAAGAATCAATTGAGACATTTATCACACTGGCCAATGGGCATTTTTAAACTGAAACATCCTGTTGCTTCAGGAAGTGCACATGTGCATTGGCTGGGATGAACACACGCTCTGTTGCTATATTTTATATGCTGTATTTGTAATATCGTATTTTATTATTTAGCATGGTCACACTTTCAATTAAAAGTCGCAATCTTTCTTTTTTGGAGAATTTTGCAAGATCAAATTCAAACTGATGGAAAGATTAGACAGACCATGCGCTGTTTCAGAGATAAGCAAACACCCCAGATGGGACTTGAACCCACAATCCCTGGCTTAGAAGGCCAGTGCCTTATCCATTAGGCCCCTGGGGCTTCTCGAGGTAGTTCATGCCGTGGGTTCTTTTTTCTGTAGCAGGCAATTATCCGTTTTAATTGCATTTTCAAAAATGGTCTTGTAAGTTTGTACTCCAACTTGAAAACAACCATAACCACGTGCTTCTTTCTTTTCTGCTGAGAGCCAGGGCTTCCTTTGTCATGTCCTTTTCATCATGTAGTCACTCCACATTATTGATGCCAATGAAGAAAATAATATTTGGCTCCCAGAAGCCTTAAAAAAACAATTTATCTTTTACATTTCCCTTTACAATATGGTACTAGATCATGGTAAAACTGGTGAGACTTTTGTAATATACAGCAAATTAAACAAGAAACCATAAAAAGTAAATATCTCTCGGAAACTTCCTTCTCAATCGTGCAAGTAGATCATGATGGAACTCGAGAAACTTTGGCTAACGCATTTGTTCAAAATAACAAAGGAAGACAAGAAAAGTCTGCTCCAGGTGAGGCTTGAACTCACAACCTCGGCATAGCTCATCAGTTACTGCTTTATAAGTACCGCGCGCTGACCGATTGCGCTACTGGAGCAGCTGCTGAGCTGCAGCATTGCATATATGAAAAAAAAACAATCAGAAATTTAAAATGAAAAATTTGCTCCGAAATGTAACTATTTGATAAAACAGGATTTGTGTTGTTGCTTTTTCCACAGTTTGAAAATACATTTTTTACCAGATCACAATCTTTATGAAGAATCAATTGAGACATTTATCACACTGGCCAATGGGCATTTTTAAACTGAAACATCCTGTTGCTTCAGGAAGTGCACATGTGCATTGGCTGGGATGAACACACGCTCTGTTGCTATATTTTATATGCTGTATTTGTAATATCGTATTTTATTATTTAGCATGGTCACACTTCTTTCAATTAAAAGTAGCTATCTTTCTTTTTTGGAGAATTTTGCAAGATCAAATTCAAACTGGTAGAAAGATTAGACAGACCATGCGCTGTTTCAGAGATAAGCAAACACCCCAGATGGGACTTGAACCCACAATCCCTGGCTTAGGAGGCCAGTGCCTTATCCATTAGGCCACTGGGGCTTCTCAAGGTAGTTCATGCCGTGGGTTCTATTTTCTGTAGCAGGCAATTATCCGTTTTAATTGCATTTTCAAAAATGGTCTTGTAAGTTTGTACTCCAACTTGAAAACAACCATAACCACGTGCTTCTTTCTTTTCTGCTGAGAGCCAGGGCTTCCTTTGTCATGTCCTTTTCATCATGTAGTCACTCCACATTATTGATGCCAATGAATAAAATAATATTTGGCTCCCAGAAGCCTTAAAAAAACAATTTATCTTTTACATTTCCCTTTACAATATGGTACTAGATCATGGTAAAACTGGTGAGACTTTTGTAATATACAGCAAATTAAACAAGAAACCATAAAAAGTAAATATCTCTCGGAAACTTCCTTCTCAATCGTGCAAGTAGATCATGATGGAACTCGAGAAACTTTGGCTAACGCATTTGTTCAAAATAACAAAGGAAGACAAGAAAAGTCTGCTCCAGGTGAGGCTTGAACTCACAACCTCGGCATAGCTCATCAGTTACTGCTTTATAAGTACCGCGCGCTGACCGATTGCGCCACTGGAGCAGCTGCTGGGCTGCAGCATTGCATATATGAAAAAAAAACAATCAGAAATTTAAAATGAAAAATTTGCTCCGAAATGTAACTATTTGATAAAACAGGATTTGTGTTGTTGCTTTTTCCACAGTTTGAAAATACATTTTTTACCAGATCACAATCTTTATGAAGAATCAATTGAGACATTTATCACACTGGCCAATGGGCATTTTTAAACTGAAACATCCTGTTGCTTCAGGAAGTGCACATGTGCATTGGCTGGGATGAACACACGCTCTGTTGCTATATTTTATATGCTGTATTTGTAATATCGTATTTTATTATTTAGCATGGTCACACTTCTTTCAATTAAAAGTAGCAATCTTTCTTTTTTGGAGAATTTTGCAAGATCAAATTCAAACTGGTAGAAAGATTAGACAGACCATGCGCTGTTTCAGAGATAAGCAAACACCCCAGATGGGACTTGAACCCACAATCCCTGGCTTAGGAGGCCAGTGCCTTATCCATTAGGCCACTGGGGCTTCTCAAGGTAGTTCATGCCGTGGGTTCTATTTTCTGTAGCAGGCAATTATCCGTTTTAATTGCATTTTCAAAAATGGTCTTGTAAGTTTGTACTCCAACTTGAAAACAACCATAACCACGTGCTTCTTTCTTTTCTGCTGAGAGCCAGGGCTTCCTTTGTCATGTCCTTTTCATCATGTAGTCACTCCACATTATTGATGCCAATGAAGAAAATAATATTTGGCTCCCAGAAGCCTTAAAAAAACAATTTATCTTTTACATTTCCCTTTACAATATGGTACTAGATCATGGTAAAACTGGTGAGACTTTTGTAATATACAGCAAATTAAACAAGAAACCATAAAAAGTAAATATCTCTCGGAAACTTCCTTCTCAATCGTGCAAGTAGATCATGATGGAACTCGAGAAACTTTGGCTAACGCATTTGTTCAAAATAACAAAGGAAGACAAGAAAAGTCTGCTCCAGGTGAGGCTCGAACTCACAACCTCGGCATAGCTCATCAGTTACTGCTTTATAAGTACCGCGCGCTGACCGATTGCGCCACTGGAGCAGCTGCTGGGCTGCAGCATTGCATATATGAAAAAAAAACAATCAGAAATTTAAAATGAAAAATTTGCTCCGAAATGTAACTATTTGATAAAACAGGATTTGTGTTGTTGCTTTTTCCACAGTTTGAAAATACATTTTTTACCAGATCACAATCTTTATGAAGAATCAATTGAGACATTTATCACACTGGCCAATGGGCATTTTTAAACTGAAACATCCTGTTGCTTCAGGAAGTGCACATGTGCATTGGCTGGGATGAACACACGCTCTGTTGCTATATTTTATATGCTGTATTTGTAATATCGTATTTTATTATTTAGCATGGTCACACTTCTTTCAATTAAAAGTAGCAATCTTTCTTTTTTGGAGAATTTTGCAAGATCAAATTCAAACTGGTAGAAAGATTAGACAGACCATGCGCTGTTTCAAAGATAAGCAAACACCCCAGATGGGACTTGAACCCACAATCCCTGGCTTAGGAGGCCAGTGCCTTATCCATTAGGCCACTGGGACTTCTCAAGGTAGTTCATGCCGTGGGTTCTATTTTCTGTAGCAGGCAATTATCCGTTTTAATTGCATTTTCAAAAATGGTCTTGTAAGTTTGTACTCCAACTTGAAAACAACCATAACCACGTGCTTCTTTCTTTTCTGCTGAGAGCCAGGGCTTCCTTTGTCATGTCCTTTTCATCATGTAGTCACTCCACATTATTGATGCCAATGAAGGAAATAATATTTGGCTCCCAGAAGCCTTAAAAAAACAATTTATCTTTTACATTTCCCTTTACAATATGGTACTAGATCATGGTAAAACTGGTGAGACTTTTGTAATATACAGCAAATTAAACAAGAAACCATAAAAAGTAAATATCTCTCGGAAACTTCCTTCTCAATCGTGCAAGTAGATCATGATGGAACTCGAGAAACTTTGGCTAACGCATTTGTTCAAAATAACAAAGGAAGACAAGAAAAGTCTGCTCCAGGTGAGGCTTGAACTCACAACCTCGGCATAGCTCATCAGTTACTGCTTTATAAGTACCGCGCGCTGACCGATTGCGCCACTGGAGCAGCTGCTGAGCTGCAGCATTGCATATATGAAAAAAAAACAATCAGAAATTTAAAATGAAAAATTTGCTCCGAAATGTAACTATTTGATAAAACAGGATTTGTGTTGTTGCTTTTTCCACAGTTTGAAAATACATTTTTTACCAGATCACAATCTTTATGAAGAATCAATTGAGACATTTATCACACTGGCCAATGGGCATTTTTAAACTGAAACATCCTGTTGCTTCAGGAAGTGCACATGTGCATTGGCTGGGATGAACACACGCTCTGTTGCTATATTTTATATGCTGTATTTGTAATATCGTATTTTATTATTTAGCATGGTCACACTTCTTTCAATTAAAAGTAGCAATCTTTCTTTTTTGGAGAATTTTGCAAGATCAAATTCAAACTGGTAGAAAGATTAGACAGACCATGCACTGTTTCAGAGATAAGCAAACACCCCAGATGGGACTTGAACCCACAATCCCTGGCTTAGGAGACCAGTGCCTTATCCATTAGGCCACTGGGGCTTCTCAAGGTAGTTCATGCCGTGGGTTCTATTTTCTGTAGCAGGCAATTATCCGTTTAATTGCATTTTCAAAAATGGTCTTGTAAGTTTGTACTCCAACTTGAAAACATCCATAACCACGTGCTTCTTTCTTTTCTTCTGAGAGCCAGGGCTTCCTTTGTCATGTCCTTTTCATCATGTAGTCACTCCACATTATTGATGCCAATGAAGAAAATAATATTTGGCTCCCAGAAGCCTTAAAAAAACAATTTATCTTTTACATTTCCCTTTACAATATGGTACTAGATCATGGTAAAACTGGTGAGACTTTTGTAATATACAGCAAATTAAACAAGAAACCATAAAAAGTAAATATCTCTCGGAAACTTCCTTCTCAATCGTGCAAGTAGATCATGATGGAACTCGAGAAACTTTGGCTAACGCATTTGTTCAAAATAACAAAGGAAGACAAGAAATGTCTGCTCCAGGTGAGGCTTGAACTCACAACCTCGGCATAGCTCATCAGTTACTGCTTTATAAGTACCGCGCGCTGACCGATTGCGCCACTGGAGCAGCTGCTGGGCTGCAGCATTGCATATATGAAAAAAAACAATCAGAAATTTAAAATGAAAAATTTGCTCCGAAATGTAACTATTTGATAAAACAGGATTTGTGTTGTTGCTTTTTCCACAGTTTGAAAATACATTTTTTACCAGATCACAATCTTTATGAAGAATCAATTGAGACATTTATCACACTGGCCAATGGGCATTTTTAAACTGAAACATCCTGTTGCTTCAGGAAGTGCA
Organism: Anomaloglossus baeobatrachus; assembly: GCF_048569485.1. Classification (NCBI taxonomy): domain Eukaryota; kingdom Metazoa; phylum Chordata; class Amphibia; order Anura; family Aromobatidae; genus Anomaloglossus; species Anomaloglossus baeobatrachus. Next base: position 610,844,742 of record NC_134356.1, on the reverse strand, counting down.
CATGTGCATTGGCTGGGATGAACACACGCTCTGTTGCTATATTTTATATGCTGTATTTGTAATATCGTATTTTATTATTTAGCATGGTCACACTTCTTTCAATTAAAAGTAGCAATCTTTCTTTTTTGGAGAATTTTGCAAGATCAAATTCAAACTGATAGAAAGATTAGACAGACCATGCGCTGTTCCAGATATAAGCAAACACCCCAGATGGGACTTGAACCCACAATCCCTTGCTTAGGAGGCCAGTGCCTTATCCATTAGGCCACTGGGGCTTCTCAAGGTAGTTCATGCCGTGGGTTCTATTTTCTGTAGCAGGCAATTATCCGTTTTAATTGCATTTTCAAAAATGGTCTTGTAAGTTTGTACTCCAACTTGAAAACAACCATAACCACGTGCTTCTTTCTTTTCTGCTGAGAGCCAGGGCTTCCTTTGTCATGTGCTTTTCATCATGTAGTCACTCCACATTATTGATGCCAATGAAGGAAATAATATTTGGCTCCGAGAAGCCTTAAAAAAACAATTTATCTTTTACATTTCCCTTTACAATATGGTACTAGATCATGGTAAAACTGATGAGACTTTTGTAATATACAGCAAATTAAACAAGAAACCATAAAAAGTAAATATCTCTCGGAAACTTCCTTCTCAATCGTGCAAGTAGATCATGATGGAACTCGAGAAACTTTGGCTAACGCATTTGTTCAAAATAACAAAGGAAGACAAGAAAAGTCTGCTCCAGGTGAGGCTTGAACTCACAACCTCGGCATAGCTCATCAGTTACTGCTTTATAAGTACCGCGTGCTGACCGATTGCGCCACTGGAGCAGCTGCTGGGCTGCAGCATTGCATATATGAAAAAAAAACAATCAGAAATTTAAAATGAAAAATTTGCTCCGAAATGTAACTATTTGATAAAACAGGATTTGTGTTGTTGCTTTTTCCACAGTTTGAAAATACATTTTTTACCAGATCACAATCTTTATGAAGAATCAATTGAGACATTTATCACACTGGCCAATGGGCATTTTTAAACTGAAACATCCTGTTGCTTCAGGAAGTGCACATGTGCATTGGCTGGGATGAACACACGCTCTGTTGCTATATTTTATATGCTGTATTTGTAATATCGTATTTTATTATTTAGCATGGTCACACTTCTTTCAATTAAAAGTCGCAATCTTTCTTTTTTGGAGAATTTTGCAAGATCAAATTCAAACTGATAGAAAGATTAGACAGACCATGCGCTGTTTCAGAGATAAGCAAACACCCCAGATGGGACTTGAACCCACAATCCCTTGCTTAGGAGGCCAGTGCCTTATCCATTAGGCCACTGGGGCTTCTCAAGGTAGTTCATGCCGTGGGTTCTATTTTCTGTAGCAGGCAATTATCCGTTTTAATTGCATTTTCAAAAATGGTCTTGTAAGTTTGTACTCCAACTTGAAAACATCCATAACCACGTGCTTCTTTCTTTTCTTCTGAGAGCCAGGGATTCCTTTGTCATGTCCTTTTCATCATGTAGTCACTCCACATTATTGATGCCAATGAAGAAAATAATATTTGGCTCCCAGAAGCCTTAAAAAAACAATTTATCTTTTACATTTCCCTTTACAATATGGTACTAGATCATGGTAAAACTGGTGAGACTTTTGTAATATACAGCAAATTAAACAAGAAACCATAAAAAGTAAATATCTCTCGGAAACTTCCTTCTCAATCGTGCAAGTAGATCATGATGGAACTCGAGAAACTTTGGCTAACGCATTTGTTCAAAATAACAAAGGAAGACAAGAAACGTCTGCTCCAGGTGAGGCTTGAACTCACAACCTCGGCATAGCTCATCAGTTACTGCTTTATAAGTACCGCGCGCTGATCGATTGCGCCACTGGAGCAGCTGCTGGGCTGCAGCATTGCATATATGAAAAAAAAACAATCAGAAATTTAAAATGAAAAATTTGCTCCGAAATGTAACTATTTGATAAAACAGGATTTGTGTTGTTGCTTTTTCCACAGTTTGAAAATACATTTTTTACCAGATCACAATCTTTATGAAGAATCAATTGAGACATTTATCACACTGGCCAATGGGCATTTTTAAACTGAAACATCCTGTTGCTTCAGGAAGTGCACATGTGCATTGGCTGGGATGAACACACGCTCTGTTGCTATATTTTATATGCTGTATTTGTAATATCGTATTTTATTATTTAGCATGGTCACACTTCTTTCAATTAAAAGTAGCAATCTTTCTTTTTTGGAGAATTTTGCAAGATCAAATTCAAACTGGTAGAAAGATTAGACAGACCATGCACTGTTCCAGATATAAGCAGACACCCCAGATGGGACTTGAACCCACAATCCCTTGCTTAGGAGGCCAGTGCCTTATCCATTAGGCCACTGGGGCTTCTCAAGGTAGTTCATGCCGTGGGTTCTTTTTTCTGTAGCAGGCAATTATCCGTTTTAATTGCATTTTCAAAAATGGTCTTGTAAGTTTGTACTCCAACTTGAAAACAACCATAACCACGTGCTTCTTTCTTTTCTGCTGAGAGCCAGGGCTTCCTTTGTCATGTCCTTTTCATCATGTAGTCACTCCACATTATTGATGCCAATGAAGAAAATAATATTTGGCTCCCAGAAGCCTTAAAAAAACAATTTATCTTTTACATTTCCCTTTACAATATGGTACTAGATCATGTTAAAACTGGTGAGACTTTTGTAATATACAGCAAATTAAACAAGAAACCATAAAAAGTAAATATCTCTCGGAAACTTCCTTCTCAATCGTGCAAGTAGATCATGATGGAACTCGAGAAACTTTGGCTAACGCATTTGTTTAAAATAACAAAGGAAGACAAGAAAAGTCTGCTCCAGGTGAGGCTTGAACTCACAACCTCGGCATAGCTCATCAGTTACTGCTTTATAAGTACCGCGTGCTGACCGATTGCGCCACTGGAGCAGCTGCTGGGCTGCAGCATTGCATATATGAAAAAAAAACAATCAGAAATTTAAAATGAAAAATTTGCTCCGAAATGTAACTATTTGATAAAACAGGATTTGTGTTGTGGCTTTTTCCACAGTTTGAAAATACATTTTTTACCAGATCACAATCTTTATGAAGAATCAATTGAGACATTTATCACACTGGACAATGGCCATTTTTAAACTGAAACATCCTGTTGCTTCAGGAAGTGCACATGTGCATTGGCTGGGATGAACACACGATCTGTTGCTATATTTATATGCTGTATTTGTAATATCGTATTTTATTATTTAGCATGGTCACACTTCTTTCAATTAAAAGTAGCAATCTTTCTTTTTTGGAGAATTTTGCAAGATCAAATTCAAACTGGTAGAAAGATTAGACAGAACATGCGCTGTTTCAGAGATAAGCAAACACCCCAGATGGGACTTGAACCCACAATCCCTTGCTTAGGAGGTCAGTGCCTTACCCATTAGGCCACTGGGGCTTCTCAAGGTAGTTCATGCCGTGGGTTCTATTTTCTGTAGCAGGCAATTATCCGTTTTAATTGCATTTTCAAAAATGGTCTTGTAAGTTTGTACTCCAACTTGAAAACAACCATAACCACGTGCTTCTTTCTTTTCTGCTGAGAGCCAGGGCTTCCTTTGTCATGTCCTTTTCATCATGTAGTCACTCCACATTATTGATGCCAATGAAGAAAATAATATTTGGCTCCCAGAAGCCTTAAAAAAACAATTTATCTTTTACATTTCCCTTTACAATATGGTACTAGATCATGGTAAAACTGGTGAGACTTTTGTAATATACAGCAAATTAAACAAGAAACCATAAAAAGTAAATATCTCTCGGAAACTTCCTTCTCAATCGTGCAAGTAGATCATGATGGAACTCGAGAAACTTTGGCTAACGCATTTGTTCAAAATAACAAAGGAAGACAAGAAAAGTCTGCTACAGGTGAGGCTTGAACTCACAACCTCGGCATAGCTCATCAGTTACTGCTTTATAAGTACTGCGTGCTGACCGATTGCGCCACTGGAGCAGCTGCTATGCTGCAGCATTGCATATATGAAAAAAAAACAATCAGAAATTTAAAATGAAAAATTTGCTCCAAAATGTAACTATTTGATAAAACAGGATTTGTGTTGTTGCTTTTTCCACAGTTTGAAAATACATTTTTTACCAGATCACAATCTTTATGAAGAATCAATTGAGACATTTATCACACTGGCCAATGGGCATTTTTAAACTGAAACATCCTGTTGCTTCAGGAAGTGCACATGTGCATTGGCTGGGATGAACACACGCTCTGTTGCTATATTTTATATGCTGTATTTGTAATATCGTATTTTATTATTTAGCATGGTCACACTTCTTTCAATTAAAAGTCGCAATCTTTCTTTTTTGGAGAATTTTGCAAGATCAAATTCAAACTGATAGAAAGATTAGACAGACCATGCGCTGTTTCAGAGATATGCAAACACCCCAGATGGGACTTGAACCCACAATCCCTGACTTAGAAGGCCAGTGCCTTATCCATTAGGCCACTGGGGCTTCTCAAAGTAGTTCATGCCGTGGGTTCTATTTTCTGTAGCAGGCAATTATCCGTTTTAATTGCATTTTCAAAAATGGTCTTGTAAGTTTGTACTCCAACTTGAAAACATCCATAACCACGTGCTTCTTTCTTTTCTTCTGAGAGCCAGGGCTTCCTTTGTCATGTCCTTTTCATCATGTAGTCACTCCACATTATTGATGCCAATGAAGAAAATAATATTTGGCTCCCAGAAGCCTTAAAAAAACAATTTATCTTTTACATTTCCCTTTACAATATGGTACTAGATCATGGTAAAACTGGTGAGACTTTTGTAATATACAGCAAATTAAACAAGAAACCATAAAAAGTAAATATCTCTCGGAAACTTCCTTCTCAATCGTGCAAGTAGATCATGATGGAACTCGAGAAACTTTGGCTAACGCATTTGTTCAAAATAACAAAGGAAGACAAGAAACGTCTGCTCCAGGTGAGGCTTGAACTCACAACCTCGGCATAGCTCATCAGTTACTGCTTTATAAGTACCGCGCGCTGACCGATTGCGCCACTGGAGCAGCTGCTGGGCTGCAGCATTGCATATATGAAAAAAAAACAATCAGAAATTTAAAATGAAAAATTTGCTCCGAAATGTAACTATTTGATAAAACAGGATTTGTGTTGTTGCTTTTTCCACAGTTTGAAAATACATTTTTTACCCGATCACAATCTTTATGAAGAATCAATTGAGACATTTATCACACTGGCCAATGGGCATTTTCAAACTGAAACATCCTGTTGCTTCAGGAAGTGCACATGTGCATTGGCTGGGATGAACACACGCTCTGTTGCTATATTTTATATGCTGTATTTGTAATATCGTATTTTATTATTTAGCATGGTCACACTTCTTTCAATTAAAAGTAGCAATCTTTCTTTTTTGGAGAATTTTGCAAGATCAAATTCAAACTGGTAGAAAGATTAGACAGACCATGCGCTGTTCCAGATATAAGCAAACACCCCAGATGGGACTTGAACCCACAATCCCTGGCTTAGAAGGCCAGTGACTTATCCATTAGGCCACTGGGGCTTCTCAAGGTAGTTCATGCCGTGGGTTCTATTTTCTGTAGCAGGCAATTATTTGTTTTAATTGCATTTTCAAAAATGGTCTTGTAAGTTTGTACTCCAACTTGAAAACAACCATAACCACGTGCTTCTTTCTTTTCTTCTGAGAGCCAGGGCTTCCTTTGTCATGTCCTTTTCATCATGTAGTCACTCCACATTATTGATGCCAATGAAGGAAATAATATTTGGCTCCGAGAAGCCTTAAAAAAACAATTTATCTTTTACATTTCCCTTTACAATATGGTACTAGATCATGGTAAAACTGGTGAGACTTTTGTAATATACAGCAAATTAAACAAGAAACCATAAAAAGTAAATATCTCTCGGAAACTTCCTTCTCAATCGTGCAAGTAGATCATGATGGAACTCGAGAAACTTTGGCTAACGCATTTGTTCAAAATAACAAAGGAAGACAAGAAAAGTCTGCTCCAGGTGAGGCTTGAACTCACAACCTCGGCATAGCTCATCAGTTACTGCTTTATAAGTACCGCGTGCTGACCGATTGCGCCACTGGAGCAGCTGCTGGGCTGCAGCATTGCATATATGAAAAAAAAACAATCAGAAATTTAAAATGAAAAATTTGCTCCGAAATGTAACTATTTGATAAAACAGGATTTGTGTTGTTGCTTTTTCCACAGTTTGAAAATACATTTTTTACCAGATCACAATCTTTATGAAGAATCAATTGAGACATTTATCACACTGGCCAATGGGCATTTTTAAACTGAAACATCCTGTTGCTTCAGGAAGTGCACATGTGCATTGGCTGGGATGAACACACGCTCTGTTGCTATATTTTATATGCTGTATTTGTAATATCGTATTTTATTATTTAGCATGGTCACACTTCTTTCAATTAAAAGTAGCAATCTTTCTTTTTTGGAGAATTTTGCAAGATCAAATTCAAACTGATAGAAAGATTAGACAGACCATGCGCTGTTTCAGATATAAGCAAACACCCCAGATGGGACTTGAACCCACAATCCCTGGCTTAGAAGGCCAGTGCCTTATCCATTAGGCCACTGGGGCTTCTCAAGGTAGTTCATGCCGTGGGTTCTTTTTTCTGTAGCAGGCAATTATCCGTTTTAATTGCATTTTCAAAAATGGTCTTGTAAGTTTGTACTCCAACTTGAAAACAACCATAACCACGTGCTTCTTTCTTTTCTGCTGAGAGCCAGGGCTTCCTTTGTCATGTCCTTTTCATCATGTAGTCACTCCACATTATTGATGCCAATGAAGGAAATAATATTTGGCTCCCAGAAGCCTTAAAAAAACAATTTATCTTTTACATTTCCCTTCACAATATGGTACTAGATCATGGTAAAACTGGTGAGACTTTTGTAATATACAGCAAATTAAACAAGAAACCATAAAAAGTAAATATCTCTCGGAAACTTCCTTCTCAATCGTGCAAGTAGATCATGATGGAACTCGAGAAACTTTGGCTAACGCATTTGTTCAAAATAACAAAGGAAGACAAGAAAAGTCTGCTCCAGGTGAGGCTTGAACTCACAACCTCGGCATAGCTCATCAGTTACTGCTTTATAAGTACCGCGCGCTGACTGATTGCGCCACTGGAGCAGCTGCTGAGCTGCAGCATTGCATATATGAAAAAAAAACAATCAGAAATTTAAAATGAAAAATTTGCTCCGAAATGTAACTATTTGATAAAACAGGATTTGTGTTGTGGCTTTTTCCACAGTTTGAAAATACATTTTTTACCAGATCACAATCTTTATGAAGAATCAATTGAGACATTTATCACACTGGCCAATGGGCATTTTTAAACTGAAACATCCTGTTGCTTCAGGAAGTGCACATGTGCATTGGCTGGGATGAACACACGCTCTGTTGCTATATTTTATATGCTGTATTTGTAATATCGTATTTTATTATTTAGCATGGTCACACTTCTTTCAATTAAAAGTAGCAATCTTTCTTTTTTGGAGAATTTTGCAAGATCAAATTCAAACTGGTAGAAAGATTAGACAGACCATGCACTGTTTCAGAGATAAGCAAACACCCCAGATGGGACTTGAACCCACAATCCCTGGCTTAGGAGGCCAGTGCCTTATCCATTAGGCCACTGGGGCTTCTCAAGGTAGTTCATGCCGTGGGTTCTATTTTCTGTAGCAGGCAATTATCCGTTTTAATTGCATTTTCAAAAATGGTCTTGTAAGTTTGTACTCCAACTTGAAAACATCCATAACCACGTGCTTCTTTCTTTTCTTCTGAGAGCCAGGGCTTCCTTTGTCATGTCCTTTTCATCATGTAGTCACTCCACATTATTGATGCCAATGAAGAAAATAATATTTGGCTCCCAGAAGCCTTAAAAAAACAATTTATCTTTTACATTTCCCTTTACAATATGGTACTAGATCATGGTAAAACTGGTGAGACTTTTGTAATATACAGCAAATTAAACAAGAAACCATAAAAAGTAAATATCTCTCGGAAACTTCCTTCTCAATCGTGCAAGTAGATCATGATGGAACTCGAGAAACTTTGGCTAACGCATTTGTTCAAAATAACAAAGGAAGACAAGAAACGTCTGCTCCAGGTGAGGCTTGAACTCACAACCTCGGCATAGCTCATCAGTTACTGCTTTATAAGTACCGCGCGCTGACCGATTGCGCCACTGGAGCAGCTGCTGGGCTGCAGCATTGCATATATGAAAAAAAAACAATCAGAAATTTAAAATGAAAAATTTGCTCCGAAATGTAACTATTTGATAAAACAGGATTTGTGTTGTTGCTTTTTCCACAGTTTGAAAATACATTTTTTACCAGATCACAATCTTTATGAAGAATCAATTGAGACATTTATCACACTGGCCAATGGGCATTTTTAAACTGAAACATCCTGTTGCTTCAGGAAGTGCACATGTGCATTGGCTGGGATGAACACACGCTCTGTTGCTATATTTTATATGCTGTATTTGTAATATCGTATTTTATTATTTAGCATGGTCACACTTCTTTCAATTAAAAGTAGCAATCTTTCTTTTTTGGAGAATTTTGCAAGATCAAATTCAAACTGGTAGAAAGATTAGACAGACCATGCGCTGTTCCAGATATAAGCAAACACCCCAGATGGGACTTGAACCCACAATCCCTTGCTTAGGAGGCCAGTGCCTTATCCATTAGGCCACTGGGGCTTCTCAAGGTAGTTCATGCAGTGGGTTCTATTTTCTGTAGAGGCAATTATCCGTTTTAATTGCATTTTCAAAAATGGTCTTGTAAGTTTGTACTCCAACTTGAAAACAACCATAACCACGTGCTTCTTTCTTTTCTGCTGAGAGCCAGGGCTTCCTTTGTCATGTCCTTTTCATCATGTAGTCACTCCACATTATTAATGCCAATGAAGGAAATAATATTTGGCTCCCAGAAGCCTTAAAAAAACAATTTATCTTTTACATTTCCCTTTACAATATGGTACTAGATCATGGTAAAACTGATGAGACTTTTGTAATATACAGCAAATTAAACAAGAAACCATAAAAAGTAAATATCTCTCGGAAACTTCCTTCTCAATCGTGCAAGTAGATCATGATGGAACTCGAGAAACTTTGGCTAACGCATTTGTTCAAAATAACAAAGGAAGACAAGGAAAGTCTGCTCCAGATGAGGCTTGAACTCACAACCTCGGCATAGCTCATCAGTTACTGCTTTATAAGTACCGCGCGCTGACCGATTGCGCCACTGGAGCAGCTGCTGGGCTGCAGCATTGCATATATGAAAAAAAAACAATCAGAAATTTAAAATGAAAAATTTGCTCCGAAATGTAACTATTTGATAAAACAGGATTTGTGTTGTTGCTTTTTCCACAGTTTGAAAATACATTTTTTACCAGATCACAATCTTTATGAAGGATCAATTGAGACATTTATCACACTGGCCAATGGGCATTTTTAAACTGAAACATCCTGTTGCTTCAGGAAGTGCACATGTGCATTGGCTGGGATGAACACACGCTCTGTTGCTATATTTTATATGCTGTATTTGTAATATCGTATTTTATTATTTAGCATGGTCACACTTCTTTCAATTAAAAGTCGCAATCTTTCTTTTTTAGAGAATTTTGCAAGATCAAATTGGTAGAAAGATTAGACAGACCAAGCGCTGTTTCAGAGATAAGCAAACACCCCAGATGGGACTTGAACCCACAATCCCTGGCTTAGAAGGCCAGTGCCTTATCCATTAGGCCACTGGGGCTTCTCAAGGTAGTTCATGCCGTGGGTTCTTTTTTCTGTAGCAGTCAATTATCCGTTTTAATTGCATTTTCAAAAATGGTCTTGTAAGTTTGTACTCCAACTTGAAAACAACCATAACCACGTGCTTCTTTCTTTTCTGCTGAGAGCCAGGGCTTCCTTTGTCATGTCCTTTTCATCATGTAGTCACTCCACATTATTGATGCCAATGAAGGAAATAATATTTGGCTCCCAGAAGCCTTAAAAAAACAATTTATCTTTTACATTTCCCTTTACAATATGGTACTAGATCATGGTAAAACTGGTGAGACTTTTGTAATATACAGCAAATTAAACAAGAAACCATAAAAAGTAAATATCTCTCGGAAACTTCCTTCTCAATCGTGCAAGTAGATCATGATGGAACTCGAGAAACTTTGGCTAACGCATTTGTTCAAAATAACAAAGGAAGACAAGAAAAGTCTGCTCCAGGTGAGGCTTGAACTCACAACCTCGGCATAGCTCATCAGTTACTGCTTTATAAGTACCGCGCGCTGACCGATTGCGCCACTGGAGTAGCTGCTGGGCTGCAGAATTGCATATATGAAAAAAAAACAATCAGAAATTTAAAATGAAAAATTTGCTCCGAAATGTAACTATTTGATAAAACAGGATTTGTGTTGTGGCTTTTTCCACAGTTTGAAAATACATTTTTTACCAGATCACAATCTTTATGAAGAATCAATTGAGACATTTATCACACTGGCCAATGGGCATTTTTAAACTGAAACATCCTGTTGCTTCAGGAAGTGCACATGTGCATTGGCTGGGATGAACACACGCTCTGTTGCTATATTTTATATGCTGTATTTGTAATATCGTATTTTATTATTTAGCATGGTCACACTTCTTTCAATTAAAAGTAGCAATCTTTCTTTTTTGGAGAATTTTGCAAGATCAAATTCAAACTGGTAGAAAGATTAGACAGACCATGCGCTGTTTCAGAGATAAGCAAACACCCCAGATGGGACTTGAACCCACAATCCCTGGCTTAGGAGGCCAGTGCCTTTTCCATTAGGCCACTGGGGCTTCTCAAGGTAGTTCATGCCGTGGGTTCTATTTTCTGTAGTAGGCAATTATCCGTTTTAATTGCATTTTCAAAAATGGTCTTGTAAGTTTGTACTCCAACTTGAAAACAACCATAACCACGTGCTTCTTTCTTTTCTGCTGAGAGCCAGGGCTTCCTTTGTCATGTCCTTTTCATCATGTAGTCACTCCACATTATTGATGCCAATGAAGAAAATAATATTTGGCTCCCAGAAGCCTTAAAAAAACAATTTATCTTTTACATTTCCCTTTACAATATGGTACTAGATCATGTTAAAACTGGTGAGACTTTTGTAATATACAGCAAATTAAACAAGAAACCATAAAAAGTAAATATCTCTCGGAAACTTCCTTCTCAATCGTGCAAGTAGATCATGATGGAACTCGAGAAACTTTGGCTAACGCATTTGTTCAAAATAACAAAGGAAGACAAGAAAAGTCTGCTCCAGGTGAGGCTTGAACTCACAACCTCGGCATAGCTCATCAGTTACTGCTTTATAAGTACCGCACGCTGACCGATTGCGCCACTGGAGCAGCTGCTGGGCTGCAGCATTGCATATATGAAAAAAAAACAATCAGAAATTTAAAATGAAAAATTTGCTCCGAAATGTAACTATTTGATAAAACAGGATTTGTGTTGTTGCTTTTTCCACAGTTTGAAAATACATTTTTTACCAGATCACAATCTTTATGAAGAATCAATTGAGACATTTATCACACTGGCCAATGGGCATTTTTAAATTGAAACATCCTGTTGCTTCAGGAAGTGCACATGTGCATTGGCTGGGATGAACACACGCTCTGTTGCTATATTTATATGCTGTATTTGTAATATCGTATTTTATTATTTAGCATGGTCACACTTCTTTCAATTAAAAGTAGCAATCTTTCTTTTTTGGAGAATTTTGCAAGATCAAATTCAAACTGGTAGAAAGATTAGACAGAACATGCGCTGTTTCAGAGATAAGCAAACACCCCAGATGGGACTTGAACCCACAATCCCTGGCTTAGGAGGCCAGTGCCTTATCCATTAGGCCACTGGGGCTTCTCAAGGTAGTTCATGCCGTGGGTTCTATTTTCTGTAGCAGGCAATTATCCGTTTTAATTGCATTTTCAAAAATGGTCTTGTAAGTTTGTACTCCAACTTGAAAACAACCATAACCACGTGCTTCTTTCTTTTCTGCTGAGAGCCAGGGCTTCCTTTGTCATGTCCTTTTCATCATGTAGTCACTCCACATTATTGATGCCAATGAAGAAAATAATATTTGGCTCCCAGAAGCCTTAAAAAAACAATTTATCTTTTACATTTCCCTTTACAATATGGTACTAGATCATGGTAAAACTGGTGAGACTTTTGTAATATACAGCAAATTAAACAAGAAACCATAAAAAGTAAATATCTCTCGGAAACTTCCTTCTCAATCGTTTAAGTAGATCATGATGGAACTCGAGAAACTTTGGCTAACGCATTTGTTCAAAATAACAAAGGAAGACAAGAAAAGTCTGCTCCAGGTGAGGCTTGAACTCACAACCTCGGCATAGCTCATCAGTTACTGCTTTATAAGTACCGCGCGCTGACCGATTGCGCCACTGGAGCAGCTGCTATGCTGCAGCATTGCATATATGAAAAAAAAACAATCAGAAATTTAAAATGAAAAATTTGCTCCGAAATGTAACTATTTGATAAAACAGGATTTGTGTTGTTGCTTTTTCCACAGTTTGAAAATACATTTTTTACCAGATCACAATCTTTATGAAGAATCAATTGAGACATTTATCACACTGGCCAATGGGCATTTTTAAACTGAAACATCCTGTTGCTTCAGGAAGTGCACATGTGCATTGGCTGGGATGAACACACGCTCTGTTGCTATATTTTATATGCTGTATTTGTAATATCGTATTTTATTATTTAGCATGGTCACACTTCTTTCAATTAAAAGTAGCAATCTTTCTTTTTTGGAGAATTTTGCAAGATCAAATTCAAACTAGTAGAAAGATTAGACAGACCATGCGCTGTTCCAGAGATAAGCAAACACCACAGATGGGACTTGAACCCACAATCCCTGGCTTAGGAGACCAGTGCCTTATCCATTAGGCCACTGGGGCTTCTCAAGGAAGTTCATGCCGTGGGTTCTATTTTCTGTAGCAGGCAATTATCCATTTTAATTGCATTTTCAAAAATGGTCTTGTAAGTTTGTACTCCAACTTGAAAACAACCATAACCACGTGCTTCTTTCTTTTCTGCTGAGAGCCAGGGCTTCCTTTGTCATGTCCTTTTCATCATGTAGTCACTCCACATTATTGATGCCAATGAAGGAAATAATATTTGGCTCCCAGAAGCCTTAAAAAAACAATTTATCTTTTACATTTCCCTTTACAATATGGTACTAGATCATGGTAAAACTGATGAGACTTTTGTAATATACGGCAAATTAAACAAGAAACCATAAAAAGTAAATATCTCTCGGAAACTTCCTTCTCAATCGTGCAAGTAGATCATGATGAAACTCGAGAAACTTTGGCTAACGCATTTGTTCAAAATAACAAAGGAAGACAAGAAAAGTCTGCTCCAGGTGAGGCTTGAACTCACAACCTCGGCATAGCTCATCAGTTACTGCTTTATAAGTACCGCACGCTGACCGATTGCGCCACTGGAGCAGCTGCTGGGCTGCAGCATTGCATATATGAAAAAAAAACAATCAGAAATTTAAAATGAAAAATTTGCTCCGAAATGTAACTATTTGATAAAACAGGATTTGTGTTGTTGCTTTTTCCACAGTTTTAAAATACATTTTTTACCAGATCACAATCTTTATGAAGAATCAATTGAGACATTTATCACACTGGCCAATGGGCATTTTTAAACTGAAACATCCTGTTGCTTCAGGAAGTGCACATGTGCATTGGCTGGGATGAACACACGCTCTGTTGCTATATTTTATATGCTGTATTTGTAATATCGTATTTTATTATTTAGCATGGTCACACTTCTTTCAATTAAAAGTAGCAATCTTTCTTTTTTGGAGAATTTTGCAAGATCAAATTCAAACTGGTAGAAAGATTAGACAGACCATGCGCTGTTTCAGAGATAAGCAAACACCCCAGATGGGACTTGAACCCACAATCCCTGGCTTAGAAGGCCAGTGCCTTATCCATTAGGCCACTGGGGCTTCTCAAGGTAGTTCATGCCGTGGGTTCTATTTTCTGTAGCAGGCAATTATCCGTTTTAATTGCATTTTCAAAAATGGTCTTGTAAGTTTGTACTCCAACTTGAAAACAACCATAACCACGTGCTTCTTTCTTTTCTGCTGAGAGCCAGGGCTTCCTTTGTCATGTCCTTTTCATCATGTAGTCACTCCACATTATTGATGCCAATGAAGGAAATAATATTTGGCTCCCAGAAGCCTTAAAAAAACAATTTATCTTTTACATTTCCCTTTACAATATGGTACTAGATCATGGTAAAACTGGTGAGACTTTTGTAATATACAGCAAATTAAACAAGAAACCATAAAAAGTAAATATCTCTCGGACACTTCCTTCTCAATCGTGCAAGTAGATCATGATGGAACTCGAGAAACTTTGGCTAACGCATTTGTTCAAAATAACAAAGGAAGACAAGAAAAGTCTGCTCCAGGTGAGGCTTGAACTCACAACCTCGGCATAGCTCATCAGTTACTGCTTTATAAGTACCGCGCGCTGACCGATTGTGCCACTAGAGCAGCTGCTGGGCTGCAGCATTGCATATATGAAAAAAAAACAATCAGAAATTTAAAATGAAAAATTTGCTCCGAAATGTAACTATTTGATAAAACAGGATTTGTGTTGTTGCTTTTTCCACAGTTTGAAAATACATTTTTTACCAGATCACAATCTTTATGAAGAATCAATTGAGACATTTATCACACTGGCCAATGGGCATTTTTAAACTGAAACATCCTGTTGCTTCAGGAAGTGCACATGTGCATTGGCTGGGATGAACACACGCTCTGTTGCTATATTTTATATGCTGTATTTGTAATATCGTATTTTATTATTTAGCATGGTCACACTTCTTTCAATTAAAAGTCGCAATCTTTCATTTTTGGAGAATTTTGCAAGATCAAATTCAAACTGGTAGAAAGATTAGACAGACCATGCGCTGTTTCAGAGATAAGCAAACACCCCAGATGGGACTTGAACCCACAATCCCTGGCTTAGGAGGCCAGTGCCTTATCCATTAGGCCACTGGGGCTTCTCAAGGTAGTTCACGCCGTGGGTTCTATTTTCTGTAGCAGGCAATTATCCGTTTTAATTGCATTTTCAAAAATGGTCTTGTAAGTTTGTACTCCAACGTGAAAACAACCATAACCACGTGCTTCTTTCTTTTCTGCTGAGAGCCAGGGCTTCCTTTGTCATGTCCTTTTCATCATGTAGTCACTCCACATTATTGATGCCAATGAAGAAAATAATATTTGGCTCCCAGAAGCCTTAAAAAAACAATTTATCTTTTACATTTCCCTTTACAATATGGTACTAGATCATGGTAAAACTGGTGAGACTTTTGTAATATACAGCAAATTAAACAAGAAACCATAAAAAGTAAATATCTCTCGGAAACTTCCTTCTCAATCGTGCAAGTAGATCATGATGGAACTCGAGAAACTTTGGCTAACGCATTTGTTCAAAATAACAAAGGAAGACAAGAAAAGTCTGCTCCAGGTGAGGCTTTAACTCACAACCTCGGCATAGCTCATCAGTTACTGCTTTATAAGTACCGCGCGCTGACCGATTGCGCCACTGGAGCAGCTGCTGAGCTGCAGCATTGCATATATGAAAAAAAAACAATCAGAAATTTAAAATGAAAAATTTGCTCCGAAATGTAACTATTTGATAAAACAGGATTTGTGTTGTTGCTTTTTCCACAGTTTGAAAATACATTTTTTACCAGATCACAATCTTTATGAAGAATCAATTGAGACATTTATCACACTGGCCAATGGGCATTTTTAAACTGAAACATCCTGTTGCTTCAGGAAGTGCACATGTGCATTGGCTGGGATGAACACACGCTCTGTTGCTATATTTTATATGCTGTATTTGTAATATCGTATTTTATTATTTAGCATGGTCACACTTCTTTCAATTAAAAGTAGCAATCTTTCTTTTTTGGAGAATTTTGCAAGATCAAATTCAAACTAGTAGAAAGATTAGACAGACCATGCGCTGTTCCAGAGATAAGCAAACACCACAGATGGGACTTGAACCCACAATCCCTGGCTTAGGAGACCAGTGCCTTATCCATTAGGCCACTGGGGCTTCTCAAGGAAGTTCATGCCGTGGGTTCTATTTTCTGTAGCAGGCAATTATCCATTTTAATTGCATTTTCAAAAATGGTCTTGTAAGTTTGTACTCCAACTTGAAAACAACCATAACCACGTGCTTCTTTCTTTTCTGCTGAGAGCCAGGGCTTCCTTTGTCATGTCCTTTTCATCATGTAGTCACTCCACATTATTGATGCCAATGAAGGAAATAATATTTGGCTCCCAGAAGCCTTAAAAAAACAATTTATCTTTTACATTTCCCTTTACAATATGGTACTAGATCATGGTAAAACTGATGAGACTTTTGTAATATACGGCAAATTAAACAAGAAACCATAAAAAGTAAATATCTCTCGGAAACTTCCTTCTCAATCGTGCAAGTAGATCATGATGAAACTCGAGAAACTTTGGCTAACGCATTTGTTCAAAATAACAAAGGAAGACAAGAAAAGTCTGCTCCAGGTGAGGCTTGAACTCACAACCTCGGCATAGCTCATCAGTTACTGCTTTATAAGTACCGCACGCTGACCGATTGCGCCACTGGAGCAGCTGCTGGGCTGCAGCATTGCATATATGAAAAAAAAACAATCAGAAATTTAAAATGAAAAATTTGCTCCGAAATGTAACTATTTGATAAAACAGGATTTGTGTTGTTGCTTTTTCCACAGTTTTAAAATACATTTTTTACCAGATCACAATCTTTATGAAGAATCAATTGAGACATTTATCACACTGGCCAATGGGCATTTTTAAACTGAAACATCCTGTTGCTTCAGGAAGTGCACATGTGCATTGGCTGGGATGAACACACGCTCTGTTGCTATATTTTATATGCTGTATTTGTAATATCGTATTTTATTATTTAGCATGGTCACACTTCTTTCAATTAAAAGTAGCAATCTTTCTTTTTTGGAGAATTTTGCAAGATCAAATTCAAACTGGTAGAAAGATTAGACAGACCATGCGCTGTTTCAGAGATAAGCAAACACCCCAGATGGGACTTGAACCCACAATCCCTGGCTTAGAAGGCCAGTGCCTTATCCATTAGGCCACTGGGGCTTCTCAAGGTAGTTCATGCCGTGGGTTCTATTTTCTGTAGCAGGCAATTATCCGTTTTAATTGCATTTTCAAAAATGGTCTTGTAAGTTTGTACTCCAACTTGAAAACAACCATAACCACGTGCTTCTTTCTTTTCTGCTGAGAGCCAGGGCTTCCTTTGTCATGTCCTTTTCATCATGTAGTCACTCCACATTATTGATGCCAATGAAGGAAATAATATTTGGCTCCCAGAAGCCTTAAAAAAACAATTTATCTTTTACATTTCCCTTTACAATATGGTACTAGATCATGGTAAAACTGGTGAGACTTTTGTAATATACAGCAAATTAAACAAGAAACCATAAAAAGTAAATATCTCTCGGACACTTCCTTCTCAATCGTGCAAGTAGATCATGATGGAACTCGAGAAACTTTGGCTAACGCATTTGTTCAAAATAACAAAGGAAGACAAGAAAAGTCTGCTCCAGGTGAGGCTTGAACTCACAACCTCGGCATAGCTCATCAGTTACTGCTTTATAAGTACCGCGCGCTGACCGATTGTGCCACTAGAGCAGCTGCTGGGCTGCAGCATTGCATATATGAAAAAAAAACAATCAGAAATTTAAAATGAAAAATTTGCTCCGAAATGTAACTATTTGATAAAACAGGATTTGTGTTGTTGCTTTTTCCACAGTTTGAAAATACATTTTTTACCAGATCACAATCTTTATGAAGAATCAATTGAGACATTTATCACACTGGCCAATGGGCATTTTTAAACTGAAACATCCTGTTGCTTCAGGAAGTGCACATGTGCATTGGCTGGGATGAACACACGCTCTGTTGCTATATTTTATATGCTGTATTTGTAATATCGTATTTTATTATTTAGCATGGTCACACTTCTTTCAATTAAAAGTCGCAATCTTTCATTTTTGGAGAATTTTGCAAGATCAAATTCAAACTGGTAGAAAGATTAGACAGACCATGCGCTGTTTCAGAGATAAGCAAACACCCCAGATGGGACTTGAACCCACAATCCCTGGCTTAGGAGGCCAGTGCCTTATCCATTAGGCCACTGGGGCTTCTCAAGGTAGTTCACGCCGTGGGTTCTATTTTCTGTAGCAGGCAATTATCCGTTTTAATTGCATTTTCAAAAATGGTCTTGTAAGTTTGTACTCCAACGTGAAAACAACCATAACCACGTGCTTCTTTCTTTTCTGCTGAGAGCCAGGGCTTCCTTTGTCATGTCCTTTTCATCATGTAGTCACTCCACATTATTGATGCCAATGAAGAAAATAATATTTGGCTCCCAGAAGCCTTAAAAAAACAATTTATCTTTTACATTTCCCTTTACAATATGGTACTAGATCATGGTAAAACTGGTGAGACTTTTGTAATATACAGCAAATTAAACAAGAAACCATAAAAAGTAAATATCTCTCGGAAACTTCCTTCTCAATCGTGCAAGTAGATCATGATGGAACTCGAGAAACTTTGGCTAACGCATTTGTTCAAAATAACAAAGGAAGACAAGAAAAGTCTGCTCCAGGTGAGGCTTTAACTCACAACCTCGGCATAGCTCATCAGTTACTGCTTTATAAGTACCGCGCGCTGACCGATTGCGCCACTGGAGCAGCTGCTGAGCTGCAGCATTGCATATATGAAAAAAAAACAATCAGAAATTTAAAATGAAAAATTTGCTCCGAAATGTAACTATTTGATAAAACAGGATTTGTGTTGTTGCTTTTTCCACAGTTTGAAAATACATTTTTTACCAGATCACAATCTTTATGAAGAATCAATTGAGACATTTATCACACTGGCCAATGGGCATTTTTAAACTGAAACATCCTGTTGCTTCAGGAAGTGCACATGTGCATTGGCTGGGATGAACACACGCTCTGTTGCTATATTTTATATGCTGTATTTGTAATATCGTATTTTATTATTTAGCATGGTCACACTTCTTTCAATTAAAAGTAGCAATCTTTCTTTTTTGGAGAATTTTGCAAGATCAAATTCAAACTAGTAGAAAGATTAGACAGACCATGCGCTGTTCCAGAGATAAGCAAACACCACAGATGGGACTTGAACCCACAATCCCTGGCTTAGGAGGCCAGTGCCTTATCCATTAGGCCACTGGGGCTTCTCAATGTAGTTCACGCTGTGGGTTCTATTTTCTGTAGCAGGCAATTATCCGTTTTAATTGCATTTTCAAAAATGGTCTTGTAAGTTTGTACTCCAACTTGAAAACAACCATAACCACGTGCTTCTTTCTTTTCTGCTGAGAGCCAGGGCTTCCTTTGTCATGTCCTTTTCATCATGTAGTCACTCCACATTATTGATGCCAATGAAGAAAATAATATTTGGCTCCCAGAAGCCTTAAAAAAACAATTTATCTTTTACATTTCCCTTTACAATATGGTACTAGATCATGGTAAAACTGGTGAGACTTTTGTAATATACAGCAAATTAAACAAGAAACCATAAAAAGTAAATATCTCTCGGAAACTTCCTTCTCAATCGTGCAAGTAGATCATGATGGAACTCGAGAAACTTTGGCTAACGCATTTGTTCAAAATAACAAAGGAAGACAAGAAAAGTCTGCTCCAGGTGAGGCTTTAACTCACAACCTCGGCATAGCTCATCAGTTACTGCTTTATAAGTACCGCGCGCTGACCGATTGCGCCACTGGAGCAGCTGCTGAGCTGCAGCATTGCATATATGAAAAAAAAACAATCAGAAATTTAAAATGAAAAATTTGCTCCGAAATGTAACTATTTGATAAAACAGGATTTGTGTTGTTGCTTTTTCCACAGTTTGAAAATACATTTTTTACCAGATCACAATCTTTATGAAGAATCAATTGAGACATTTATCACACTGGCCAATGGGCATTTTTAAACTGAAACATCCTGTTGCTTCAGGAAGTGCACATGTGCATTGGCTGGGATGAACACACGCTCTGTTGCTATATTTTATATGCTGTATTTGTAATATCGTATTTTATTATTTAGCATGGTCACACTTCTTTCAATTAAAAGTAGCAATCTTTCTTTTTTGGAGAATTTTGCAAGATCAAATTCAAACTAGTAGAAAGATTAGACAGACCATGCGCTGTTCCAGAGATAAGCAAACACCACAGATGGGACTTGAACCCACAATCCCTGGCTTAGGAGGCCAGTGCCTTATCCATTAGGCCACTGGGGCTTCTCAAGGTAGTTCATGCCGTGGGTTCTATTTTCTGTAGCAGGCAATTATCCATTTTAATTGCATTTTCAAAAATGGTCTTGTAAGTTTGTACTCCAACTTGAAAACAACCATAACCACGTGCTTCTTTCTTTTCTGCTGAGAGCCAGGGCTTCCTTTGTCATGTCCTTTTCATCATGTAGTCACTCCACATTATTGATGCCAATGAAGAAAATAATATTTGGCTCCCAGAAGCCTTAAAAAAACAATTTATCTTTTACATTTCCCTTTACAATATGGTACTAGATCATGGTAAAACTGGTGAGACTTTTGTAATATACGGCAAATTAAACAAGAAACCATAAAAAGTAAATATCTCTCGGAAACTTCCTTCTCAATCGTGCAAGTAGATCATGATGGAACTCGAGAAACTTTGGCTAACGCATTTGTTCAAAATAACAAAGGAAGACAAGAAAAGTCTGCTCCAGGTGAGGCTTGAACTCACAACCTCGGCATAGCTCATCAGTTACTGCTTTATAAGTACCGCACGCTGACCGATTGCGCCACTGGAGCAGCTGCTGGGCTGCAGCATTGCATATATGAAAAAAAAACAATCAGAAATTTAAAATGAAAAATTTGCTCCGAAATGTAACTATTTGATAAAACAGGATTTGTGTTGTTGCTTTTTCCACAGTTTGAAAATACATTTTTTACCAGATCACAATCTTTATGAAGAATCAATTGAGACATTTATCACACTGGCCAATGGGCATTTTTAAACTGAAACATCCTGTTGCTTCAGGAAGTGCACATGTGCATTGGCTGGGATGAACACACGCTCTGTTGCTATATTTTATATGCTGTATTTGTAATATCGTATTTTATTATTTAGCATGGTCACACTTCTTTCAATTAAAAGTAGCAATCTTTCTTTTTTGGAGAATTTTGCAAGATCAAATTCAAACTGGTAGAAAGATTAGACAGACCATGCGCTGTTTCAGAGATAAGCAAACACCCCAGATGGGACTTGAACCCACAATCCCTGGCTTAGAAGGCCAGTGCCTTATCCATTAGGCCACTGGGGCTTCTCAAGGTAGTTCATGCCGTGGGTTCTATTTTCTGTAGCAGGCAATTATCCATTTTAATTGCATTTTCAAAAATGGTCTTGTAAGTTTGTACTCCAACTTTAAAACAACCATAACCACGTGCTTCTTTCTTTTCTGCTGAGAGCCAGGGCTTCCTTTGTCATGTCCTTTTCATCATGTAGTCACTCCACATTATTGATGCCAATGAAGGAAATAATATTTGGCTCCCAGAAGCCTTAAAAAAACAATTTATCTTTTACATTTCCCTTTACAATATGGTACTAGATCATGGTAAAACTGGTGAGACTTTTGTAATATACAGCAAATTAAACAAGAAACCATAAAAAGTAAATATCTCTCGGACACTTCCTTCTCAATCGTGCAAGTAGATCATGATGGAACTCGAGAAACTTTGGCTAACGCATTTGTTCAAAATAACAAAGGAAGACAAGAAAAGTCTGCTCCAGGTGAGGCTTGAACTCACAACCTCGGCATAGCTCATCAGTTACTGCTTTATAAGTACCGCGCGCTGACCGATTGTGCCACTAGAGCAGCTGCTGGGCTGCAGCATTGCATATATGAAAAAAAAACAATCAGAAATTTAAAATGAAAAATTTGCTCCGAAATGTAACTATTTGATAAAACAGGATTTGTGTTGTTGCTTTTTCCACAGTTTGAAAATACATTTTTTACCAGATCACAATCTTTATGAAGAATCAATTGAGACATTTATCACACTGGCCAATGGGCATTTTTAAACTGAAACATCCTGTTGCTTCAGGAAGTGCACATGTGCATTGGCTGGGATGAACACACGCTCTGTTGCTATATTTTATATGCTGTATTTGTAATATCGTATTTTATTATTTAGCATGGTCACACTTCTTTCAATTAAAAGTAGCAATCTTTCTTTTTTGGAGAATTTTGCAAGATCAAATTCAAACTGGTAGAAAGATTAGACAGACCATGCGCTGTTTCAGAGATAAGCAAACACCCCAGATGGGACTTGAACCCACAATCCCTGGCTTAGAAGGCCAGTGCCTTATCCATTAGGCCACTGGGGCTTCTCAAGGTAGTTCATGCCGTGGGTTCTATTTTCTGTAGCAGGCAATTATCCATTTTAATTGCATTTTCAAAAATGGTCTTGTAAGTTTGTACTCCAACTTTAAAACAACCATAACCACGTGCTTCTTTCTTTTCTGCTGAGAGCCAGGGCTTCCTTTGTCATGTCCTTTTCATCATGTAGTCACTCCACATTATTGATGCCAATGAAGGAAATAATATTTGGCTCCCAGAAGCCTTAAAAAAACAATTTATCTTTTACATTTCCCTTTACAATATGGTACTAGATCATGGTAAAACTGGTGAGACTTTTGTAATATACAGCAAATTAAACAAGAAACCATAAAAAGTAAATATCTCTCGGACACTTCCTTCTCAATCGTGCAAGTAGATCATGATGGAACTCGAGAAACTTTGGCTAACGCATTTGTTCAAAATAACAAAGGAAGACAAGAAAAGTCTGCTCCAGGTGAGGCTTGAACTCACAACCTCGGCATAGCTCATCAGTTACTGCTTTATAAGTACCGCGCGCTGACCGATTGTGCCACTAGAGCAGCTGCTGGGCTGCAACATTGCATATATGAAAAAAAAACAATCAGAAATTTAAAATGAAAAATTTGCTCCGAAATGTAACTATTTGATAAAACAGGATTTGTGTTGTTGCTTTTTCCACAGTTTGAAAATACATTTTTTACCAGATCACAATCTTTATGAAGAATCAATTGAGACATTTATCACACTGGCCAATGGGCATTTTTAAACTGAAACATCCTGTTGCTTCAGGAAGTGCACATGTGCATTGGCTGGGATGAACACACGCTCTGTTGCTATATTTTATATGCTGTATTTGTAATATCGTATTTTATTATTTAGCATGGTCACACTTCTTTCAATTAAAAGTCGCAATCTTTCATTTTTGGAGAATTTTGCAAGATCAAATTCAAACTGGTAGAAAGATTAGACAGACCATGCGCTGTTTCAGAGATAAGCAAACACCCCAGATGGGACTTGAACCCACAATCCCTGGCTTAGGAGGCCAGTGCCTTATCCATTAGGCCACTGGGGCTTCTCAAGGTAGTTCACGCCGTGGGTTCTATTTTCTGTAGCAGGCAATTATCCGTTTTAATTGCATTTTCAAAAATGGTCTTGTAAGTTTGTACTCCAACTTGAAAACAACCATAACCACGTGCTTCTTTCTTTTCTGCTGAGAGCCAGGGCTTCCTTTGTCATGTCCTTTTCATCATGTAGTCACTCCACATTATTGATGCCAATGAAGAAAATAATATTTGGCTCCCAGAAGCCTTAAAAAAACAATTTATCTTTTACATTTCCCTTTACAATATGGTACTAGATCATGGTAAAACTGGTGAGCCTTTTGTAATATACAGCAAATTAAACAAGAAACCATAAAAAGTAAATATCTCTCGGAAACTTCCTTCTCAATCGTGCAAGTAGATCATGATGGAACTCGAGAAACTTTGGCTAACGCATTTGTTCAAAATAACAAAGGAAGACAAGAAAAGTCTGCTCCAGGTGATGCTTTAACTCACAACCTCGGCATAGCTCATCAGTTACTGCTTTATAAGTACCGCGCGCTGACCGATTGCGCCACTGGAGCAGCTGCTGAGCTGCAGCATTGCATATATGAAAAAAAAACAATCAGAAATTTAAAATGAAAAATTTGCTCCGAAATGTAACTATTTGATAAAACAGGATTTGTGTTGTTGCTTTTTCCACAGTTTGAAAATACATTTTTTACCAGATCACAATCTTTATGAAGAATCAATTGAGACATTTATCACACTGGCCAATGGGCATTTTTAAACTGAAACATCCTGTTGCTTCAGGAAGTGCACATGTGCATTGGCTGGGATGAACACACGCTCTGTTGCTATATTTTATATGCTGTATTTGTAATATCGTATTTTATTATTTAGCATGGTCACACTTCTTTCAATTAAAAGTAGCAATCTTTCTTTTTTGGAGAATTTTGCAAGATCAAATTCAAACTAGTAGAAAGATTAGACAGACCATGCGCTGTTCCAGAGATAAGCAAACACCACAGATGGGACTTGAACCCACAATCCCTGGCTTAGGAGGCCAGTGCCTTATCCATTAGGCCACTGGGGCTTCTCAATGTAGTTCACGCTGTGGGTTCTATTTTCTGTAGCAGGCAATTATCCGTTTTAATTGCATTTTCAAAAATGGTCTTGTAAGTTTGTACTCCAACTTGAAAACAACCATAACCACGTGCTTCTTTCTTTTCTGCTGAGAGCCAGGGCTTCCTTTGTCATGTCCTTTTCATCATGTAGTCACTCCACATTATTGATGCCAATGAAGAAAATAATATTTGGCTCCCAGAAGCCTTAAAAAAACAATTTATCTTTTACATTTCCCTTTACAATATGGTACTAGATCATGGTAAAACTGGTGAGACTTTTGTAATATACAGCAAATTAAACAAGAAACCATAAAAAGTAAATATCTCTCGGAAACTTCCTTCTCAATCGTGCAAGTAGATCATGATGGAACTCGAGAAACTTTGGCTAACGCATTTGTTCAAAATAACAAAGGAAGACAAGAAAAGTCTGCTCCAGGTGAGGCTTTAACTCACAACCTCGGCATAGCTCATCAGTTACTGCTTTATAAGTACCGCGCGCTGACCGATTGTGCCACTGGAGCAGCTGCTGAGCTGCAGCATTGCATATATGAAAAAAAAACAATCAGAAATTTAAAATGAAAAATTTGCTCCGAAATGTAACTATTTGATAAAACAGGATTTGTGTTGTTGCTTTTTCCACAGTTTGAAAATACATTTTTTACCAGATCACAATCTTTATGAAGAATCAATTGAGACATTTATCACACTGGCCAATGGGCATTTTTAAACTGAAACATCCTGTTGCTTCAGGAAGTGCACATGTGCATTGGCTGGGATGAACACACGCTCTGTTGCTATATTTTATATGCTGTATTTGTAATATCGTATTTTATTATTTAGCATGGTCACACTTCTTTCAATTAAAAGTAGCAATCTTTCTTTTTTGGAGAATTTTGCAAGATCAAATTCAAACTAGTAGAAAGATTAGACAGACCATGCGCTGTTCCAGAGATAAGCAAACACCACAGATGGGACTTGAACCCACAATCCCTGGCTTAGGAGGCCAGTGCCTTATCCATTAGGCCACTGGGGCTTCTCAAGGTAGTTCATGCCGTGGGTTCTATTTTCTGTAGCAGGCAATTATCCATTTTAATTGCATTTTCAAAAATGGTCTTGTAAGTTTGTACTCCAACTTGAAAACAACCATAACCACGTGCTTCTTTCTTTTCTGCTGAGAGCCAGGGCTTCCTTTGTCATGTCCTTTTCATCATGTAGTCACTCCACATTATTGATGCCAATGAAGAAAATAATATTTGGCTCCCAGAAGCCTTAAAAAAACAATTTATCTTTTACATTTCCCTTTACAATATGGTACTAGATCATGGTAAAACTGGTGAGACTTTTGTAATATACAGCAAATTAAACAAGAAACCATAAAAAGTAAATATCTCTCGGAAACTTCCTTCTCAATCGTGCAAGTAGATCATGATGGAACTCGAGAAACTTTGGCTAACGCATTTGTTCAAAATAACAAAGGAAGACAAGAAAAGTCTGCTCCAGGTGAGGCTTTAACTCACAACCTCGGCATAGCTCATCAGTTACTGCTTTATAAGTACCGCGCGCTGACCGATTGCGCCACTGGAGCAGCTGCTGAGCTGCAGCATTGCATATATGAAAAAAAAACAATCAGAAATTTAAAATGAAAAATTTGCTCCGAAATGTAACTATTTGATAAAACAGGATTTGTGTTGTTGCTTTTTCCACAGTTTGAAAATACATTTTTTACCAGATCACAATCTTTATGAAGAATCAATTGAGACATTTATCACACTGGCCAATGGGCATTTTTAAACTGAAACATCCTGTTGCTTCAGGAAGTGCACATGTGCATTGGCTGGGATGAACACACGCTCTGTTGCTATATTTTATATGCTGTATTTGTAATATCGTATTTTATTATTTAGCATGGTCACACTTCTTTCAATTAAAAGTAGCAATCTTTCTTTTTTGGAGAATTTTGCAAGATCAAATTCAAACTAGTAGAAAGATTAGACAGACCATGCGCTGTTCCAGAGATAAGCAAACACCACAGATGGGACTTGAACCCACAATCCCTGGCTTAGAAGGCCAGTGCCTTATCCATTAGGCCACTGGGGCTTCTCAAGGTAGTTCATGCCGTGGGTTCTTTTTTTGTAGCAGGCAATTATCCATTTTAATTGCATTTTCAAAAATGGTCTTGTAAGTTTGTACTCCAACTTGAAAACAACCATAACCACGTGCTTCTTTCTTTTCTGCTGAGAGCCAGGGCTTCCTTTGTCATGTCCTTTTCATCATGTAGTCACTCCACATTATTGATGCCAATGAAGAAAATAATATTTGGCTCCCAGAAGCCTTAAAAAAACAATTTATCTTTTACATTTCCCTTTACAATATGGTACTAGATCATGGTAAAACTGGTGAGACTTTTGTAATATACGGCAAATTAAACAAGAAACCATAAAAAGTAAATATCTCTCGGAAACTTCCTTCTCAATCGTGCAAGTAGATCATGATGGAACTCGAGAAACTTTGGCTAACGCATTTGTTCAAAATAACAAAGGAAGACAAGAAAAGTCTGCTCCAGGTGAGGCTTGAACTCACAACCTCGGCATAGCTCATCAGTTACTGCTTTATAAGTACCGCACGCTGACCGATTGCGCCACTGGAGCAGCTGCTGGGCTGTAGCATTGCATATATGAAAAAAAAACAATCAGAAATTTAAAATGAAAAATTTGCTCCGAAATGTAACTATTTGATAAAACAGGATTTGTGTTGTTGCTTTTTCCACAGTTTGAAAATACATTTTTTACCAGATCACAATCTTTATGAAGAATCAATTGAGACATTTATCACACTGGCCAATGGGCATTTTTAAACTGAAACATCCTGTTGCTTCAGGAAGTGCACATGTGCATTGGCTGGGATGAACACACGCTCTGTTGCTATATTTTATATGCTGTATTTGTAATATCGTATTTTATTATTTAGCATGGTCACACTTCTTTCAATTAAAAGTAGCAATCTTTCTTTTTTGGAGAATTTTGCAAGATCAAATTCAAACTGGTAGAAAGATTAGACAGACCATGCGCTGTTTCAGAGATAAGCAAACACCCCAGATGGGACTTGAACCCACAATCCCTGGCTTAGAAGGCCAGTGCCTTATCCATTAGGCCACTGGGGCTTCTCAAGGTAGTTCATGCCGTGGGTTCTATTTTCTGTAGCAGGCAATTATCCGTTTTAATTGCATTTTCAAAAATGGTCTTGTAAGTTTGTACTCCAACTTTAAAACAACCATAACCACGTGCTTCTTTCTTTTCTGCTGAGAGCCAGGGCTTCCTTTGTCATGTCCTTTTCATCATGTAGTCACTCCACATTATTGATGCCAATGAAGGAAATAATATTTGGCTCCCAGAAGCCTTAAAAAAACAATTTATCTTTTACATTTCCCTTTACAATATGGTACTAGATCATGGTAAAACTGGTGAGACTTTTGTAATATACAGCAAATTAAACAAGAAACCATAAAAAGTAAATATCTCTCGGACACTTCCTTCTCAATCGTGCAAGTAGATCATGATGGAACTCGAGAAACTTTGGCTAACGCATTTGTTCAAAATAACAAAGGAAGACAAGAAAAGTCTGCTCCAGGTGAGGCTTGAACTCACAACCTTGGCATAGCTCATCAGTTACTGCTTTATAAGTACCGCGCGCTGACCGATTGCGCCACTGGAGCAGCTGCTGGGCTGTAGCATTGCATATATGAAAAAAAAACAATCAGAAATTTAAAATGAAAAATTTGCTCCGAAATGTAACTATTTGATAAAACAGGATTTGTGTTGTTGCTTTTTCCACAGTTTGAAAATACATTTTTTACCAGATCACAATCTTTATGAAGAATCAATTGAGACATTTATCACACTGGCCAATGGGCATTTTTAAACTGAAACATCCTGTTGCTTCAGGAAGTGCACATGTGCATTGGCTGGGATGAACACACGCTCTGTTGCTATATTTTATATGCTGTATTTGTAATATCGTATTTTATTATTTAGCATGGTCACACTTCTTTCAATTAAAAGTCGCAATCTTTCATTTTTGGAGAATTTTGCAAGATCAAATTCAAACTGATAGAAAGATTAGACAGACCATGCGCTGGTCACACTTCTTTCAATTAAAAGTCGCAATCTTTCATTTTTGGAGAATTTTGCAAGATCAAATTCAAACTGGTAGAAAGATTAGACAGACCATGCGCTGTTTCAGAGATAAGCAAACACCCCAGATGGGACTTGAACCCACAATCCCTGGCTTAGGAGGCCAGTGCCTTATCCATTAGGCCACTGGGGCTTCTCAAGGTAGTTCATGCCGTGGGTTCTTTTTTTGTAGCAGGCAATTATCCGTTTTAATTGCATTTTCAAAAATGGTCTTGTAAGTTTGTACTCCAACTTGAAAACAACCATAACCACGTGCTTCTTTCTTTTCTGCTGAGAGCCAGGGCTTCCTTTGTCATGTCCTTTTCATCATGTAGTCACTCCACATTATTGATGCCAATGAAGGAAATAATATTTGGCTCCCAGAAGCCTTAAAAAAACAATTTATCTTTTACATTTCCCTTTACAATATGGTACTAGATCATGGTAAAACTGGTGAGACTTTTGTAATATACAGCAAATTAAACAAGAAACCATAAAAAGTAAATATCTCTCGGACACTTCCTTCTCAATCGTGCAAGTAGATCATGATGGAACTCGAGAAACTTTGGCTAACGCATTTGTTCAAAATAACAAAGGAAGACAAGAAAAGTCTGCTCCAGGTGAGGCTTGAACTCACAACCTCGGCATAGCTCATCAGTTACTGCTTTATAAGTACCGCGCGCTGACCGATTGTGCCACTAGAGCAGCTGCTGGGCTGCAACATTGCATATATGAAAAAAAAACAATCAGAAATTTAAAATGAAAAATTTGCTCCGAAATGTAACTATTTGATAAAACAGGATTTGTGTTGTTGCTTTTTCCACAGTTTGAAAATACATTTTTTACCAGATCACAATCTTTATGAAGAATCAATTGAGACATTTATCACACTGGCCAATGGGCATTTTTAAACTGAAACATCCTGTTGCTTCAGGAAGTGCACATGTGCATTGGCTGGGATGAACACACGCTCTGTTGCTATATTTTATATGCTGTATTTGTAATATCGTATTTTATTATTTAGCATGGTCACACTTCTTTCAATTAAAAGTCGCAATCTTTCATTTTTGGAGAATTTTGCAAGATCAAATTCAAACTGGTAGAAAGATTAGACAGACCATGCGCTGTTTCAGAGATAAGCAAACACCCCAGATGGGACTTGAACCCACAATCCCTGGCTTAGGAGGCCAGTGCCTTATCCATTAGGCCACTGGGGCTTCTCAAGGTAGTTCACGCCGTGGGTTCTATTTTCTGTAGCAGGCAATTATCCGTTTTAATTGCATTTTCAAAAATGGTCTTGTAAGTTTGTACTCCAACTTGAAAACAACCATAACCACGTGCTTCTTTCTTTTCTGCTGAGAGCCAGGGCTTCCTTTGTCATGTCCTTTTCATCATGTAGTCACTCCACATTATTGATGCCAATGAAGAAAATAATATTTGGCTCCCAGAAGCCTTAAAAAAACAATTTATCTTTTACATTTCCCTTTACAATATGGTACTAGATCATGGTAAAACTGGTGAGCCTTTTGTAATATACAGCAAATTAAACAAGAAACCATAAAAAGTAAATATCTCTCGGAAACTTCCTTCTCAATCGTGCAAGTAGATCATGATGGAACTCGAGAAACTTTGGCTAACGCATTTGTTCAAAATAACAAAGGAAGACAAGAAAAGTCTGCTCCAGGTGAGGCTTGAACTCACAACCTCGGCATAGCTCATCAGTTACTGCTTTATAAATACCGCGCGCTGACCGATTGCGCCACTGGAGCAGCTGCTGAGCTGCAGCATTGCATATATGAAAAAAAAACAATCAGAAATTTAAAATGAAAAATTTGCTCCGAAATGTAACTATTTGATAAAACAGGATTTGTGTTGTTGCTTTTTCCACAGTTTGAAAATACATTTTTTACCAGATCACAATCTTTATGAAGAATCAATTGAGACATTTATCACACTGGCCAATGGGCATTTTTAAACTGAAACATCCTGTTGCTTCAGGAAGTGCACATGTGCATTGGCTGGGATGAACACACGCTCTGTTGCTATATTTTATATGCTGTATTTGTAATATCGTATTTTATTATTTAGCATGGTCACACTTCTTTCAATTAAAAGTCGCAATCTTTCATTTTTGGAGAATTTTGCAAGATCAAATTCAAACTGATAGAAAGATTAGACAGACCATGCGCTGTTTCAGAGATAAGCAAACACCCCAGATGGGACTTGAACCCACAATCCCTGGCTTAGAAGGCCAGTGCCTTATCCATTAGGCCACTGGGGCTTCTCAAGGTAGTTCATGCCGTGGGTTCTTTTTTTGTAGCAGGCAATTATCCGTTTTAATTGCATTTTCAAAAATGGTCTTGTAAGTTTGTACTCCAACTTTAAAACAACCATAACCACGTGCTTCTTTCTTTTCTGCTGAGAGCCAGGGCTTCCTTTGTCATGTCCTTTTCATCATGTAGTCACTCCACATTATTGATGCCAATGAAGGAAATAATATTTGGCTCCCAGAAGCCTTAAAAAAACAATTTATCTTTTACATTTCCCTTTACAATATGGTACTAGATCATGGTAAAACTGGTGAGACTTTTGTAATATACAGCAAATTAAACAAGAAACCATAAAAAGTAAATATCTCTCGGACACTTCCTTCTCAATCGTGCAAGTAGATCATGATGGAACTCGAGAAACTTTGGCTAACGCATTTGTTCAAAATAACAAAGGAAGACAAGAAAAGTCTGCTCCAGGTGAGGCTTGAACTCACAACCTCGGCATAACTCATCAGTTACTGCTTTATAAGTACCGCGCGCTGACCGATTGCGCCACTGGAGCAGCTGCTGGGCTGTAGCATTGCATATATGAAAAAAAAACAATCAGAAATTTAAAATGAAAAATTTGCTCCGAAATGTAACTATTTGATAAAACAGGATTTGTGTTGTTGCTTTTTCCACAGTTTGAAAATACATTTTTTACCAGATCACAATCTTTATGAAGAATCAATTGAGACATTTATCACACTGGCCAATGGGCATTTTTAAACTGAAACATCCTGTTGCTTCAGGAAGTGCACATGTGCATTGGCTGGGATGAACACACGCTCTGTTGCTATATTTTATATGCTGTATTTGTAATATCGTATTTTATTATTTAGCATGGTCACACTTCTTTCAATTAAAAGTCGCAATCTTTCATTTTTGGAGAATTTTGCAAAATCAAATTCAAACTTATAGTAAGATTAGACAGACCATGCGCTGTTTCAGAGATAAGCAAACACCCCAGATGGGACTTGAACCCACAATCCCTGGCTTAGAAGGCCAGTGCCTTATCCATTAGGCCACTGGGGCTTCTCAAGGTAGTTCACGCCGTGGGTTCTATTTTCTGTAGCAGGCAATTATCCGTTTTAATTGCATTTTCAAAAATGGTCTTGTAAGTTTGTACTCCAACTTGAAAACAACCATAACCACGTGCTTCTTTCTTTTCTGCTGAGAGCCAGGGCTTCCTTTGTCATGTCCTTTTCATCATGTAGTCACTCCACATTATTGATGCCAATGAAGAAAATAATATTTGGCTCCCAGAAGCCTTAAAAAAACAATTTATCTTTTACATTTCCCTTTACAATATGGTACTAGATCATGGTAAAACTGGTGAGACTTTTGTAATATACAGCAAATTAAACAAGAAACCATAAAAAGTAAATATCTCTCGGAAACTTCCTTCTCAATCGTGCAAGTAGATCATGATGGAA
This sequence comes from Anomaloglossus baeobatrachus, assembly GCF_048569485.1. Taxonomy (NCBI): domain Eukaryota; kingdom Metazoa; phylum Chordata; class Amphibia; order Anura; family Aromobatidae; genus Anomaloglossus; species Anomaloglossus baeobatrachus. The sequence goes on along the minus strand of NC_134356.1, from coordinate 610,812,059 downwards.
CTCGAGAAACTTTGGCTAACGCATTTGTTCAAAATAACAAAGGAAGACAAGAAAAGTCTGCTCCAGGTGAGGCTTGAACTCACAACCTCGGCATAGCTCATCAGTTACTGCTTTATAAGTACCGCGCGCTGACCGATTGCGCCACTGGAGCAGCTGCTGGGCTGTAGCATTGCATATATGAAAAAAAAACAATCAGAAATTTAAAATGAAAAATTTGCTCCGAAATGTAACTATTTGATAAAACAGGATTTGTGTTGTTGCTTTTTCCACAGTTTGAAAATACATTTTTTACCAGATCACAATCTTTATGAAGAATCAATTGAGACATTTATCACACTGGCCAATGGGCATTTTTAAACTGAAACATCCTGTTGCTTCAGGAAGTGCACATGTGCATTGGCTGGGATGAACACACGCTCTGTTGCTATATTTTATATGCTGTATTTGTAATATCGTATTTTATTATTTAGCATGGTCACACTTCTTTCAATTAAAAGTCGCAATCTTTCATTTTTGGAGAATTTTGCAAGATCAAATTCAAACTGATAGAAAGATTAGACAGACCATGCGCTGTTTCAGAGATAAGCAAACACCCCAGATGGGACTTGAACCCACAATCCCTGGCTTAGAAGGCCAGTGCCTTATCCATTAGGCCACTGGGGCTTCTCAAGGTAGTTCATGCCGTGGGTTCTTTTTTTGTAGCAGGCAATTATCCGTTTTAATTGCATTTTCAAAAATGGTCTTGTAAGTTTGTACTCCAACTTGAAAACAACCATAACCACGTGCTTCTTTCTTTTCTGCTGAGAGCCAGGGCTTCCTTTGTCATGTCCTTTTCATCATGTAGTCACTCCACATTATTGATGCCAATGAAGGAAATAATATTTGGCTCCCAGAAGCCTTAAAAAAACAATTTATCTTTTACATTTCCCTTTACAATATGGTACTAGATCATAGTAAAACTGGTGAGACTTTTGTAATATACAGCAAATTAAACAAGAAACCATAAAAAGTAAATATCTCTCGGAAACTTCCTTCTCAATCGTGCAAGTAGATCATGATGGAACTCGAGAAACTTTGGCTAACGCATTTGTTCAAAATAACAAAGGAAGACAAGAAAAATCTGCTCCAGGTGAGGCTTGAACTCACAACCTCGGCATAGCTCATCAGTTACTGCTTTATAAGTACCGCGCGCTGACCGATTGCGCCACTGGAGCAGCTGCTGAGCTGCAGCATTGCATATATGAAAAAAAAACAATCAGAAATTTAAAATGAAAAATTTGCTCCGAAATGTAACTATTTGATAAAACAGGATTTGTGTTGTTGCTTTTTCCACAGTTTGAAAATACATTTTTTACCAGATCACAATCTTTATGAAGAATCAATTGAGACATTTATCACACTGGCCAATGGGCATTTTTAAACTGAAACATCCTGTTGCTTCAGGAAGTGCACATGTGCATTGGCTGGGATGAACACACGCTCTGTTGCTATATTTTATATGCTGTATTTGTAATATCGTATTTTATTATTTAGCATGGTCACACTTCTTTCAATTAAAAGTAGCAATCTTTCTTTTTTGGAGAATTTTGCAAGATCAAATTCAAACTGGTAGAAAGATTAGACAGACCATGCGCTGTTTCAGAGATAAGCAAACACCCCAGATGGGACTTGAACCCACAATCCCTGGCTTAGGAGGCCAGTGCCTTATCCATTAGGCCACTGGGGCTTCTCAAGGTAGTTCGTGCCGTGGGTTCTATTTTCTGTAGCAGGCAATTATCCGTTTTAATTGCATTTTCAAAAATGGTCTTGTAAGTTTGTACTCCAACTTGAAAACAACCATAACCACGTGCTTCTTTCTTTTCTGCTGAGAGCCAGGGCTTCCTTTGTCATGTCCTTTTCATCATGTAGTCACTCCACATTATTGATGCCAATGAAGGAAATAATATTTGGCTCCCAGAAGCCTTAAAAAAACAATTTATCTTTTACATTTCCCTTTACAATATGGTACTAGATCATGGTAAAACTGGTGAGACTTTTGTAATATACAGCAAATTAAACAAGAAACCATAAAAAGTAAATATCTCTCGGACACTTCCTTCTCAATCGTGCAAGTAGATCATGATGGAACTCGAGAAACTTTGGCTAACGCATTTGTTCAAAATAACAAAGGAAGACAAGAAAAGTCTGCTCCAGGTGAGGCTTGAACTCACAACCTCGGCATAGCTCATCAGTTACTGCTTTATAAGTACCGCGTGCTGACCGATTGCGCCACTGGAGCAGCTGCTGGGCTGCAGCATTGCATATATGAAAAAAAAACAATCAGAAATTTAAAATGAAAAATTTGCTCCGAAATGTAACTATTTGATAAAACAGGATTTGTGTTGTTGCCTTTTCCACAGTTTGAAAATACATTTTTTACCAGATCACAATCTTTATGAAGAATCAATTGAGACATTTATCACACTGGCCAATAGGCATTTTTAAACTGAAACATCCTGTTGCTTCAGGAAGTGCACATGTGCATTGGCTGGGATGAACACACGCTCTGTTGCTATATTTTATATGCTGTATTTGTAATATCGTATTTTATTATTTAGCATGGTCACACTTCTTTCAATTAAAAGTCGCAATCTTTCATTTTTGGAGAATTTTGCAAGATCAAATTCAAACTGATAGAAAGATTAGACAGACCATGCGCTGTTTCAGAGATAAGCAAACACCCCAGATGGGACTTGAACCCACAATCCCTGGCTTAGAAGGCCAGTGCCTTATCCATTAGGCCACTGGGGCTTCTCAAGGTAGTTCATGCCGTGGGTTCTTTTTTTGTAGCAGGCAATTATCCGTTTTAATTGCATTTTCAAAAATGGTCTTGTAAGTTTGTACTCCAACTTTAAAACAACCATAACCACGTGCTTCTTTCTTTTCTGCTGAGAGCCAGGGCTTCCTTTGTCATGTCCTTTTCATCATGTAGTCACTCCACATTATTGATGCCAATGAAGGAAATAATATTTGGCTCCCAGAAGCCTTAAAAAACAATTTATCTTTTACATTTCCCTTTACAATATGGTACTAGATCATGGTAAAACTGGTGAGACTTTTGTAATATACAGCAAATTAAACAAGAAACCATAAAAAGTAAATATCTCTCGGACACTTCCTTCTCAATCGTGCAAGTAGATCATGATGGAACTCGAGAAACTTTGGCTAACGCATTTGTTCAAAATAACAAAGGAAGACAAGAAAAGTCTGCTCCAGGTGAGGCTTGAACTCACAACCTCGGCATAGCTCATCAGTTACTGCTTTATAAGTACCGCGCGCTGACCGATTGCGCCACTGGAGCAGCTGCTGGGCTGTAGCATTGCATATATGAAAAAAAAACAATCAGAAATTTAAAATGAAAAATTTGCTCCGAAATGTAACTATTTGATAAAACAGGATTTGTGTTGTTGCTTTTTCCACAGTTTGAAAATACATTTTTTACCAGATCACAATCTTTATGAAGAATCAATTGAGACATTTATCACACTGGCCAATGGGCATTTTTAAACTGAAACATCCTGTTGCTTCAGGAAGTGCACATGTGCATTGGCTGGGATGAACACACGCTCTGTTGCTATATTTTATATGCTGTATTTGTAATATCGTATTTTATTATTTAGCATGGTCACACTTCTTTCAATTAAAAGTCGCAATCTTTCATTTTTGGAGAATTTTGCAAGATCAAATTCAAACTGATAGAAAGATTAGACAGACCATGCGCTGTTTCAGAGATAAGCAAACACCCCAGATGGGACTTGAACCCACAATCCCTGGCTTAGAAGGCCAGTGCCTTATCCATTAGGCCACTGGGGCTTCTCAAGGTAGTTCATGCCGTGGGTTCTTTTTTTGTAGCAGGCAATTATCCGTTTTAATTGCATTTTCAAAAATGGTCTTGTAAGTTTGTACTCCAACTTTAAAACAACCATAACCACGTGCTTCTTTCTTTTCTGCTGAGAGCCAGGGCTTCCTTTGTCATGTCCTTTTCATCATGTAGTCACTCCACATTATTGATGCCAATGAAGGAAATAATATTTGGCTCCCAGAAGCCTTAAAAAACAATTTATCTTTTACATTTCCCTTTACAATATGGTACTAGATCATGGTAAAACTGGTGAGACTTTTGTAATATACAGCAAATTAAACAAGAAACCATAAAAAGTAAATATCTCTCGGACACTTCCTTCTCAATCGTGCAAGTAGATCATGATGGAACTCGAGAAACTTTGGCTAACGCATTTGTTCAAAATAACAAAGGAAGACAAGAAAAGTCTGCTCCAGGTGAGGCTTGAACTCACAACCTCGGCATAACTCATCAGTTACTGCTTTATAAGTACCGCGCGCTGACCGATTGCACCACTGGAGCAGCTGCTGGGCTGTAGCATTGCATATATGAAAAAAAAAACAATCAGAAATTTAAAATGAAAAATTTGCTCCGAAATGTAACTATTTGATAAAACAGGATTTGTGTTGTTGCTTTTTCCACAGTTTGAAAATACATTTTTTACCAGATCACAATCTTTATGAAGAATCAATTGAGACATTTATCACACTGGCCAATGGGCACTTTTAAACTGAAACATCCTGTTGCTTCAGGAAGTGCACATGTGCATTGGCTGGGATGAACACACGCTCTGTTGCTATATTTTATATGCTGTATTTGTAATATCGTATTTTATTATTTAGCATGGTCACACTTCTTTCAATTAAAAGTCGCAATCTTTCATTTTTGGAGAATTTTGCAAGATCAAATTCAAACTGATAGAAAGATTAGACAGACCATGCGCTGTTTCAGAGATAAGCAAACACCCCAGATTGGACTTGAACCCACAATCCCTGGCTTAGAAGGCCAGTGCCTTATCCATTAGGCCACTGGGGCTTCTCAAGGTAGTTCATGCCGTGGGTTCTTTTTTTGTAGCAGGCAATTATCCGTTTTAATTGCATTTTCAAAAATGGTCTTGTAAGTTTGTACTCCAACTTGAAAACAACCATAACCACGTGCTTCTTTCTTTTCTGCTGAGAGCCAGGGCTTCCTTTGTCATGTCCTTTTCATCATGTAGTCACTCCACATTATTGATGCCAATGAAGGAAATAATATTTGGCTCCCAGAAGCCTTAAAAAAACAATTTATCTTTTACATTTCCCTTTACAATATGGTACTAGATCATAGTAAAACTGGTGAGGCTTTTGTAATATACAGCAAATTAAACAAGAAACCATAAAAAGTAAATATCTCTCGGAAACTTCCTTCTCAATCGTGCAAGTAGATCATGATGGAACTCGAGAAACTTTGGCTAACGCATTTGTTCAAAATAACAAAGGAAGACAAGAAAAGTCTGCTCCAGGTGAGGCTTGAACTCACAACCTCGGCATAGCTCATCAGTTACTGCTTTATAAGTACCGCGCGCTGACCGATTGCGCCACTGGAGCAGCTGATGAGCTGCAGCATTGCATATATGAAAAAAAAACAATCAGAAATTTAAAATGAAAAATTTGCTCCGAAATGTAACTATTTGATAAAACAGGATTTGTGTTGTTGCTTTTTCCACAGTTTGAAAATACATTTTTTACCAGATCACAATCTTTATGAAGAATCAATTGAGACATTTATCACACTGGCCAATGGGCATTTTTAAACTGAAACATCCTGTTGCTTCAGGAAGTGCACATGTGCATTGGCTGGGATGAACACACGCTCTGTTGCTATATTTTATATGCTGTATTTGTAATATCGTATTTTATTATTTAGCATGGTCACACTTCTTTCAATTAAAAGTAGCAATCTTTCTTTTTTGGAGAATTTTGCAAGATCAAATTCAAACTGGTAGAAAGATTAGACAGACCATGCGCTGTTTCAGAGATAAGCAAACACCCCAGATGGGACTTGAACCCACAATCCCTGGCTTAGAAGGCCAGTGCCTTATCCATTAGGCCACTGGGGCTTCTCAAGGTAGTTCATGCCGTGGGTTCTATTTTCTGTAGCAGGCAATTATCCATTTTAATTGCATTTTCAAAAATGGTCTTGTAAGTTTGTACTCCAACTTTAAAACAACCATAACCACGTGCTTCTTTCTTTTCTGCTGAGAGCCAGGGCTTCCTTTGTCATGTCCTTTTCATCATGTAGTCACTCCACATTATTGATGCCAATGAAGGAAATAATATTTGGCTCCCAGAAGCCTTAAAAAAACAATTTATCTTTTACATTTCCCTTTACAATATGGTACTAGATCATGGTAAAACTGGTGAGACTTTTGTAATATACAGCAAATTAAACAAGAAACCATAAAAAGTAAATATCTCTCGGACACTTCCTTCTCAATCGTGCAAGTAGATCATGATGGAACTCGAGAAACTTTGGCTAACGCATTTGTTCAAAATAACAAAGGAAGACAAGAAAAGTCTGCTCCAGGTGAGGCTTGAACTCACAACCTCGGCATAGCTCATCAGTTACTGCTTTATAAGTACCGCGCGCTGACCGATTGCGCCACTGGAGCAGCTGCTGGGCTGTAGCATTGCATATATGAAAAAAAAACAATCAGAAATTTAAAATGAAAAATTTGCTCCGAAATGTAACTATTTGATAAAACAGGATTTGTGTTGTTGCTTTTTCCACAGTTTGAAAATACATTTTTTACCAGATCACAATCTTTATGAAGAATCAATTGAGACATTTATCACACTGGCCAATGGGCATTTTTAAACTGAAACATCCTGTTGCTTCAGGAAGTGCACATGTGCATTGGCTGGGATGAACACACGCTCTGTTGCTATATTTTATATGCTGTATTTGTAATATCGTATTTTATTATTTAGCATGGTCACACTTCTTTCAATTAAAAGTCGCAATCTTTCATTTTTGGAGAATTTTGCAAGATCAAATTCAAACTGATAGAAAGATTAGACAGACCATGCGCTGTTTCAGAGATAAGCAAACACCCCAGATGGGACTTGAACCCACAATCCCTGGCTTAGAAGGCCAGTGCCTTATCCATTAGGCCACTGGGGCTTCTCAAGGTAGTTCATGCCGTGGGTTCTTTTTTGTAGCAGGCAATTATCCGTTTTAATTGCATTTTCAAAAATGGTCTTGTAAGTTTGTACTCCAACTTGAAAACAACCATAACCACGTGCTTCTTTCTTTTCTGCTGAGAGCCAGGGCTTCCTTTGTCATGTCCTTTTCATCATGTAGTCACTCCACATTATTGATGCCAATGAAGGAAATAATATTTGGCTCCCAGAAGCCTTAAAAAAACAATTTATCTTTTACATTTCCCTTTACAATATGGTACTAGATCATAGTAAAACTGGTGAGACTTTTGTAATATACAGCAAATTAAACAAGAAACCATAAAAAGTAAATATCTCTCGGAAACTTCCTTCTCAATCGTGCAAGTAGATCATGATGGAACTCGAGAAACTTTGGCTAACGCATTTGTTCAAAATAACAAAGGAAGACAAGAAAAGTCTGCTCCAGGTGAGGCTTGAACTCACAACCTCGGCATAGCTCATCAGTTACTGCTTTATAAGTACCGCGCGCTGACCGATTGCGCCACTGGAGCAGCTGCTGAGCTGCAGCATTGCATATATGAAAAAAAAACAATCAGAAATTTAAAATGAAAAATTTGCTCCGAAATGTAACTATTTGATAAAACAGGATTTGTGTTGTTGCTTTTTCCACAGTTTGAAAATACATTTTTTACCAGATCACAATCTTTATGAAGAATCAATTGAGACATTTATCACACTGGCCAATGGGCATTTTTAAACTGAAACATCCTGTTGCTTCAGGAAGTGCACATGTGCATTGGCTGGGATGAACACACGCTCTGTTGCTATATTTTATATGCTGTATTTGTAATATCGTATTTTATTATTTAGCATGGTCACACTTCTTTCAATTAAAAGTAGCAATCTTTCTTTTTTGGAGAATTTTGCAAGATCAAATTCAAACTGGTAGAAAGATTAGACAGACCATGCGCTGTTTCAGAGATAAGCAAACACCCCAGATGGGACTTGAACCCACAATCCCTGGCTTAGGAGGCCAGTGCCTTATCCATTAGGCCACTGGGGCTTCTCAAGGTAGTTCGTGCCGTGGGTTCTATTTTCTGTAGCAGGCAATTATCCGTTTTAATTGCATTTTCAAAAATGGTCTTGTAAGTTTGTACTCCAACTTGAAAACAACCATAACCACGTGCTTCTTTCTTTTCTGCTGAGAGCCAGGGCTTCCTTTGTCATGTCCTTTTCATCATGTAGTCACTCCACATTATTGATGCCAATGAAGGAAATAATATTTGGCTCCCAGAAGCCTTAAAAAAACAATTTATCTTTTACATTTCCCTTTACAATATGGTACTAGATCATGGTAAAACTGGTGAGACTTTTGTAATATACAGCAAATTAAACAAGAAACCATAAAAAGTAAATATCTCTCGGACACTTCCTTCTCAATCGTGCAAGTAGATCATGATGGAACTCGAGAAACTTTGGCTAACGCATTTGTTCAAAATAACAAAGGAAGACAAGAAAAGTCTGCTCCAGGTGAGGCTTGAACTCACAACCTCGGCATAGCTCATCAGTTACTGCTTTATAAGTACCGCGTGCTGACCGATTGCGCCACTGGAGCAGCTGCTGGGCTGCAGCATTGCATATATGAAAAAAAAACAATCAGAAATTTAAAATGAAAAATTTGCTCCGAAATGTAACTATTTGATAAAACAGGATTTGTGTTGTTGCCTTTTCCACAGTTTGAAAATACATTTTTTACCAGATCACAATCTTTATGAAGAATCAATTGAGACATTTATCACACTGGCCAATAGGCATTTTTAAACTGAAACATCCTGTTGCTTCAGGAAGTGCACATGTGCATTGGCTGGGATGAACACACGCTCTGTTGCTATATTTTATATGCTGTATTTGTAATATCGTATTTTATTATTTAGCATGGTCACACTTCTTTCAATTAAAAGTCGCAATCTTTCATTTTTGGAGAATTTTGCAAGATCAAATTCAAACTGATAGAAAAATTGGACAGACCATGCGCTGTTCCAGAAATAAGCAAACACCCCAGATGGGACTTGAACCCACAATCCCTGGCTTAGGAGGCCAGTGCCTTATCCATTAGGCCACTGGGGCTTCTCAAGGTAGTTCATGCCGTGGGTTCTATTTTCTGTAGCAGGCAATTATCCGTTTTAATTGCATTTTCAAAAATGGTCTTGTAAGTTTGTACTCCAACTTGAAAACAACCATAACCACGTGCTTCTTTCTTTTCTGCTGAGAGCCAGGGCTTCCTTTGTCATGTCCTTTTCATCATGTAGTCACTCCACATTATTGATGCCAATGAAGGAAATAATATTTGGCTCCCAGAAGCCTTAAAAAAACAATTTATCTTTTACATTTCCCTTTACAATATGGTACTAGATCATGGTAAAACTGGTGAGACTTTTGTAATATACAGCAAATTAAACAAGAAACCATAAAAAGTAAATATCTCTCGGACACTTCCTTCTCAATCGTGCAAGTAGATCATGATGGAACTCGAGAAACTTTGGCTAACGCATTTGTTCAAAATAACAAAGGAAGACAAGAAAAGTCTGCTCCAGGTGAGGCTTGAACTCACAACCTCTGCATAGCTCATCAGTTACTGCTTTATAAGTACCGCGTGCTGACCGATTGCGCCACTGGAGCAGCTGCTGGGCTGCAGAATTGCATATATGAAAAAAAAACAATCAGAAATTTAAAATGAAAAATTTGCTCCGAAATGTAACTATTTGATAAAACAGGATTTGTGTTGTTGCTTTTTCCACAGTTTGAAAATACATTTTTTACCAGATCACAATCTTTATGAAGAATCAATTGAGACATTTATCACACTGGCCAATGGGCATTTTTAAACTGAAACATCCTGTTGCTTCAGGAAGTGCACATGTGCATTGGCTGGGATGAACACACGCTCTGTTGCTATATTTTATATGCTGTATTTGTAATATCGTATTTTATTATTTAGCATGGTCACACTTCTTTCAATTAAAAGTCGCAATCTTTCATTTTTGGAGAATTTTGCAAGATCAAATTCAAACTGATAGAAAGATTAGACAGACCATGCGCTGTTTCAGAGATAAGCAAACACCCCAGATGGGACTTGAACCCACAATCCCTGGTTTAGAAGGCCAGTGCCTTATCCATTAGGCCACTGGGGCTTCTCAAGGTAGTTCATGCCGTGGGTTCTTTTTTCTGTAGCAGGCAATTATCCGTTTTAATTGCATTTTCAAAAATGGTCTTGTAAGTTTGTACTCCAACTTGAAAACAACCATAACCACGTGCTTCTTTCTTTTCTGCTGAGAGCCAGGGCTTCCTTTGTCATGTCCTTTTCATCATGTAGTCACTCCACATTATTGATGCCAATGAAGGAAATAATATTTGGCTCCCAGAAGCCTTAAAAAAACAATTTATCTTTTACATTTCCCTTTACAATATGGTACTAGATCATAGTAAAACTGGTGAGACTTTTGTAATATACAGCAAATTAAACAAGAAACCATAAAAAGTAAATATCTCTCGGAAACTTCCTTCTCAATCGTGCAAGTAGATCATGATGGAACTCGAGAAACTTTGGCTAACGCATTTGTTCAAAATAACAAAGGAAGACAAGAAAAGTCTGCTCCAGGTGAGGCTTGAACTCACAACCTCAGCATAGCTCATCAGTTACTGCTTTATGAGTACCGCGCGCTGACCGATTGCGCCACTGGAGCAGCTGCTGAGCTGTAGCATTGCATATATGAAAAAAAAACAATCAGAAATTTAAAATGAAAAATTTGCTCCGAAATGTAACTATTTGATAAAACAGGATTTGTGTTGTTGCTTTTTCCACAGTTTGAAAATACATTTTTTACCAGATCACAATCTTTATGAAGAATCAATTGAGACATTTATCACACTGGCCAATGGGCATTTTTAAACTGAAACATCCTGTTGCTTCAGGAAGTGCACATGTGCATTGGCTGGGATGAACACACGCTCTGTTGCTATATTTTATATGCTGTATTTGTAATATCGTATTTTATTATTTAGCATGGTCACACTTCTTTCAATTTTAAGTAGCAATCTTTCTTTTTTGGAGAATTTTGCAAGATCAAATTCAAACTGGTAGAAAAATTGGACAGACCATGCGCTGTTCCAGAGATAAGCAAACACCCCAGATGGGACTTGAACCCACAATCCCTGGCTTAGGAGGCCAGTGCCTTATCCATTAGGCCACTGGGGCTTCTCAAGGTAGTTCATGCCGTGGGTTCTATTTTCTGTAGCAGGCAATTATCCGTTTTAATTGCATTTTCAAAAATGGTCTTGTAAGTTTGTACTCCAACTTGAAAACAACCATAACCACGTGCTTCTTTCTTTTCTGCTGAGAGCCAGGGCTTCCTTTGTCATGTCCTTTTCATCATGTAGTCACTCCACATTATTGATGCCAATGAAGGAAATAATATTTGGCTCCCAGAAGCCTTAAAAAAACAATTTATCTTTTACATTTCCCTTTACAATATGGTACTAGATCATGGTAAAACTGGTGAGACTTTTGTAATATACAGCAAATTAAACAAGAAACCATAAAAAGTAAATATCTCTCGGACACTTCCTTCTCAATCGTGCAAGTAGATCATGATGGAACTCGAGAAACTTTGGCTAACGCATTTGTTCAAAATAACAAAGGAAGACAAGAAAAGTCTGCTCCAGGTGAGGCTTGAACTCACAACCTCTGCATAGCTCATCAGTTACTGCTTTATAAGTACCGCGTGCTGACCGATTGCGCCACTGGAGCAGCTGCTGGGCTGCAGAATTGCATATATGAAAAAAAAACAATCAGAAATTTAAAATGAAAAATTTGCTCCGAAATGTAACTATTTGATAAAACAGGATTTGTGTTGTTGCTTTTTCCACAGTTTGAAAATACATTTTTTACCAGATCACAATCTTTATGAAGAATCAATTGAGACATTTATCACACTGGCCAATGGGCATTTTTAAACTGAAACATCCTGTTGCTTCAGGAAGTGCACATGTGCATTGGCTGGGATGAACACACGCTCTGTTGCTATATTTTATATGCTGTATTTGTAATATCGTATTTTATTATTTAGCATGGTCACACTTCTTTCAATTAAAAGTCGCAATCTTTCTTTTTTGGAGAATTTTGCAAGATCAAATTCAAACTGGTAGAAAGATTAGACAGACCATGCGCTGTTTCAGAGATAAGCAAACACCCCAGATGGGACTTGAACCCACAATCCCTGGCTTAGGAGGCCAGTGCCTTATCCATTAGGCCACTGGGGCTTCTCAAAGTAGTTCATGCCATGGGTTCTATTTTCTGTAGCAGGCAATTATCCGTTTTAATTGCATTTTCAAAAATGGTCTTGTAAGTTTGTACTCCAACTTGAAAACAACCATAACCACGTGCTTCTTTCTTTTCTGCTGAGAGCCAGGGCTTCCTTTGTCATGTCCTTTTCATCATGTAGTCACTCCACATTATTGATGCCAATGAAGAAAATAATATTTGGCTCCCAGAAGCCTTAAAAAAACAATTCATCTTTTACATTTCCCTTTACAATATGGTACTAGATCATGGTAAAACTGGTGAGACTTTTGTAATATACAGCAAATTAAACAAGAAACCATAAAAAGTAAATATTTCTCGGACACTTCCTTCTCAATCGTGCAAGTAGATCATGATGGAACTCGAGAAACTTTGGCTAACTCATTTGTTCAAAATAACAAAGGAAGACAAGAAAAGTCTGCTCCAGGTGAGGCTTGAACTCACAACCTCGGCATAGCTCATCAGTTACTGCTTTATAAGTACCGCGCACTGACCGATTGCGCCACTGGAGCAGCTGCTGGGCTGCAGCATTGCATATATGAAAAAAAACAATCAGAAATTTAAAATGAAAAATTTGCTCCGAAATGTAACTATTTGATAAAACAGGATTTGTGTTGTTGCTTTTTCCACAGTTTGAAAATACATTTTTTACCAGATCACAATCTTTATGAAGAATCAATTGAGACATTTATCACACTGGCCAATGGGCATTTTTAAACTGAAACATCCTGTTGCTTCAGGAAGTGCACATGTGCATTGGCTGGGATGAACACACGCTCTGTTGCTATATTTTATATGCTGTATTTGTAATATCGTATTTTATTATTTAGCATGGTCACACTTCTTTCAATTAAAAGTAGCAATCTTTCTTTTTTGGAGAATTTTGCAAGATCAAATTCAAACTGGTAGAAAGATTAGACAGACCATGCGCTGTTCCAGAGATAAGCAAACACCCTAGATGGGACTTGAACCCACAATCCCTGGCTTAGGAGGCCAGTGCCTTATCCATTAGGCCACTGGGGCTTCTCAAGGTAGTTCATGCCGTGGGTTCTATTTTCTGTAGCAGGCAATTATCCGTTTTAATTGCATTTTCAAAAATGGTCTTGTAAGTTTGTACTCCAACTTGAAAACAACCATAACCACGTGCTTCTTTCTTTTCTGCTGAGAGCCAGGGCTTCCGTTGTCATGTCCTTTTCATCATGTAGTCACTCCACATTATTGATGCCAATGAAGAAAATAATATTTGGCTCCCAGAAGCCTTAAAAAAACAATTTATCTTTTACATTTCCCTTTACAATATGGTACTAGATCATGGTAAAACTGGTGAGACTTTTGTAATATACAGCAAATTAAACAAGAAACCATAAAAAGTAAATATCTCTCGGAAACTTCCTTCTCAATCGTGCAAGTAGATCATGATGGAACTCGAGAAACTTTGGCTAACGCATTTGTTCAAAATAACAAAGGAAGACAAGAAAAGTCTGCTCCAGGTGAGGCTTGAACTCACAACCTCGGCATAGCTCATCAGTTACTGCTTTATAAGTACCGCGCGCTGACCGATTGCGCCACTGGAGCAGCTGCTGGGCTGCAGCATTGCATATATGAAAAAAAAAACAATCAGAAATTTAAAATGAAAAATTTGCTCCGAAATGTAACTATTTGATAAAACAGGATTTGTGTTGTTGCTTTTTCCACAGTTTGAAAATACATTTTTTACCAGATCACAATCTTTATGAAGAATCAATTGAGACATTTATCACACTGGCCAATGGGCATTTTTAAACTGAAACATCCTGTTGCTTCAGGAAGTGCACATGTGCATTGGCTGGGATGAACACACGCTCTGTTGCTATATTTTATATGCTGTATTTGTAATATCGTATTTTATTATTTAGCATGGTCACACTTCTTTCAATTAAAAGTAGCAATCTTTCTTTTTTGTAGAATTTTGCAAGATCAAATTCAAACTGGTAGAAAAATTGGACAGACCATGCGCTGTTTCAGAGATAAGCAAACACCCCAGATGGGACTTGAACCCACAATCCCTGGCTTATGAGGCCAGTGCCTTATCCATTAGGCCACTGGGGCTTCTCAAGGTAGTTCATGCCGTGGGTTCTATTTTCTGTAGCAGGCAATTATCCGTTTTAATTGCATTTTCAAAAATGGTCTTGTAAGTTTGTACTCCAACTTGAAAACAACCATAACCACGTGCTTCTTTCTTTTCTGCTGAGAGCCAGGGCTTCCTTTGTCATGTCCTTTTCATCATGTAGTCACTCCACATTTTTGATGCCAATGAAGGAAATAATATTTGGCTCCCAGAAGCCTTAAAAAAACAATTTATCTTTTACATTTCCCTTTACAATATGGTACTAGATCATGGTAAAACTGGTGAGACTTTTGTAATATACAGCAAATTAAACAAGAAACCATAAAAAGTAAATATCTCTCGGAAACTTCCTTCTCAATCGTGCAAGTAGATCATGATGGAACTCGAGAAACTTTGGCTAACGCATTTGTTCAAAATAACAAAGGAAGACAAGAAAAGTCTGCTCCAGGTGAGGCTTGAACTCACAACCTCGGCATAGCTCATCAGTTACTGCTTTATAAGTACCGCACGCTGACCGATTGCGCCACTGGAGCAGCTGCTGGGCTGCAGCATTGCATATATGAAAAAAAAACAATCAGAAATTTAAAATGAAAAATTTGCTCCGAAATGTAACTATTTGATAAAACAGGATTTGTGTTGTTGCTTTTTCCACAGTTTGAAAATACATTTTTTACCAGATCACAATCTTTATGAAGAATCAATTGAGACATTTATCACACTGGCCAATGGTCATTTTTAAACTGAAACATCCTGTTGCTTCAGGAAGTGCACATGTGCATTGGCTGGGATGAACACACGCTCTGTTGCTATATTTTATATGCTGTATTTGTACTATCGTATTTTATTATTTAGCATGGTCACACTTCTTTCAATTAAAAGTCGCAATCTTTCTTTTTTGGAGAATTTTGCAAGATCAAATTCAAACTGATAGAAAGATTAGACAGACCATGCGCTGTTTCAGAGATAAGCAAACACCCCAGATGGGACTTGAACCCACAATCCCTGGCTTAGAAGGCCAGTGCCTTATCCATTAGGCCACTGGGGCTTCTCAAGGTAGTTCATGCCGTGGGTTCTTTTTTTCTGTAGCAGGCAATTATCCGTTTTAATTGCATTTTCAAAAATGGTCTTGTAAGTTTGTACTCCAACTTGAAAACAACCATAACCACATGCTTCTTTCTTTTCTGCTGAGAGCCAGGGCTTCCTTTGTCATGTCCTTTTCATCATGTAGTCACTCCACATTATTGATGCCAATGAAGGAAATAATATTTGGCTCCCAGAAGCCTTAAAAAAACAATTTATCTTTTACATTTCCCTTTACAATATGGTACTAGATCATGGTAAAACTGGTGAGACTTTTGTAATATACAGCAAATTAAACAAGAAACCATAAAAAGTAAATATCTCTCGGAAACTTCCTTCTCAATCGTGCAAGTAGATCATGATGGAACTCGAGAAACTTTGGCTAACGCATTTGTTCAAAATAACAAAGGAAGACAAGAAAAGTCTGCTCCAGGTGAGGCTTGAACTCACAACCTCGGCATAGCTCATCAGTTACTGCTTTATAAGTACCGCGCGCTGACCGATTGCGCCACTGGAAAAAAAACAATCAGAAATTTAAAATGAAAAATTTGCTCCGAAATGTAACTATTTGATAAAACAGGATTTGTGTTGTTGCTTTTTCCACAGTTTGAAAATACATTTTTTACCAGATCACAATCTTTATGAAGAATCAATTGAGACATTTATCACACTGGCCAATGGGCATTTTTAAACTGAAACATCCTGTTGCTTCAGGAAGTGCACATGTGCATTGGCTGGGATGAACACACGCTCTGTTGCTATATTTTATATGCTGTATTTGTAATATCGTATTTTATTATTTAGCATGGTCACACTTCTTTCAATTAAAAGTAGCAATCTTTCTTTTTTGGAGAATTTTGCAAGATCAAATTCAAACTGGTAGAAAGATTAGACAGACCATGCGCTGTTTCAGAGATAAGCAAACACCCCAGATGGGACTTGAACCCACAATCCCTGGCTTAGGAGGCCAGTGCCTTATCCATTAGGCCACTGGGGCTTCTCAAGGTAGTTCATGCCGTGGGTTCTATTTTCTGTAGCAGGCAATTATCCGTTTTAATTGCATTTTCAAAAATGGTCTTGTAAGTTTGTACTCCAACTTGAAAACAACCATAACCACGTGCTTCTTTCTTTTCTGCTGAGAGCCAGGGCTTCCTTTGTCATGTCCTTTTCATCATGTAGTCACTCCACATTATTGATGCCAATGAAGGAAATAATATTTGGCTCCCAGAAGCCTTAAAAAAACAATTTATCTTTTATATTTCCCTTTACAATATGGTACTAGATCATGGTAAAACTGGTGAGACTTTTGTAATATACAGCAAATTAAACAAGAAACCATAAAAAGTAAATATCTCTCGGAAACTTCCTTCTCAATCGTGCAAGTAGATCATGATGGAACTCGAGAAACTTTGGCTAACGCATTTGTTCAAAATAACAAAGGAAGACAAGAAAAGTCTGCTCCAGGTGAGGCTTGAACTCACAACCTCGGCATAGCTCATCAGTTACTGCTTTATAAGTACCGCGTGCTGACCGATTGCGCCACTGGAGCAGCTGCTGGGCTGTAGCATTGCATATATGAAAAAAAAACAATCAGAAATTTAAAATGAAAAATTTGCTCCGAAATGTAACTATTTGATAAAACAGGATTTGTGTTGTTGCTTTTTCCACAGTTTGAAAATACATTTTTTACCAGATCACAATCTTTCTGAAGAATCAATTGAGACATTTATCACACTGGCCAATGGGCATTTTTAAACTGAAACATCCTGTTGCTTCAGGAAGTGCACATGTGCATTGGCTGGGATGAACACACGCTCTGTTGCTATATTTTATATGCTGTATTTGTAATATCGTATTTTATTATTTAGCATGGTCACACTTCTTTCAATTAAAAGTCGCAATCTTTCTTTTTTGGAGAATTTTGCAATATCAAATTCAAACTGATAGAAAGATTAGACAGACCATGCGCTGTTTCAGAGATAAGCAAACACCCCAGATGGGACTTGAACCCACAATCCCTGGCTTAGAAGGCCAGTGCCTTATCCATTAGGCCACTGAGGCTTCTCAAGGTAGTTATGCCGTGGGTTCTTTTTTTCTGTAGCAGGCAATTATCCGTTTTAATTGCATTTTCAAAAATGGTCTTGTAAGTTTGTACTCCAACTTGAAAACAACCATAACCACATGCTTCTTTCTTTTCTGCTGAGAGCCAGGGCTTCCTTTGTCATGTCCTTTTCATCATGTAGTCACTCCACATTATTGATGCCAATGAAGAAAATAATATTTGGCTCCCAGAAGCCTTAAAAAACAATTTATCTTTTACATTTCCCTTTACAATATGGTACTAGATCATGGTAAAACTGGTGTGACTTTTGTAATATACAGCAAATTAAACAAGAAACCATAAAAAGTAAATATCTCTCGGAAACTTCCTTCTCAATCGTGCAAGTAGATCATGATGGAACTCGAGAAACTTTGGCTAACGCATTTGTTCAAAATAACAAAGGAAGACAAGAAAAGTCTGCTCCAGGTGAGGCTTGAACTCACAACCTCGGCATAGCTCATCAGTTACTGCTTTATAAGTACCGCGCGCTGACCGATTGCGCCACTGGAGCAGCTGCTGGGCTGTAGCATTGCATATATGAAAAAAAAACAATCAGAAATTTAAAATGAAAAATTTGCTCCGAAATGTAACTATTTGATAAAACAGGATTTGTGTTGTTGCTTTTTCCACAGTTTGAAAATACATTTTTTACCAGATCACAATCTTTATGAAGAATCAATTGAGACATTTATCACACTGGCCAATGGGCATTTTTAAACTGAAACATCCTGTTGCTTCAGGAAGTGCACATGTGCATTGGCTGGGATGAACACACGCTCTGTTGCTATATTTTATATGCTGTATTTGTAATATCGTATTTTATTATTTAGCATGGTCACACTTCTTTCAATTAAAAGTAGCAATCTTTCTTTTTTGGAGAATTTTGCAATATCAAATTCAAACAGGTAGAAAGATTAGACAGACCATGCGCTGTTCCAGAGATAAGCAAACACCCCAGATGGGACTTGAACCCACAATCCCTGGCTTAGGAGGCCAGTGCCTTATCCATTAGGCCACTGGGGCTTCTCAAGGTAGTTCATGCCGTGGGTTCTTTTTTCTGTAGCAGGCAATTATCCGTTTTAATTGCATTTTCAAAAATGGTCTTGTAAGTTTGTACTCCAACTTGAAAACAACCATAACCACGTGCTTCTTTCTTTTCTGCTGAGAGCCAGGGCTTCCTTTGTCATGTCCTTTTCATCATGTAGTCACTCCACATTATTGATGCCAATGAAGGAAATAATATTTGGCGCCCAGAAGCCTTAAAAAAACAATTTATCTTTTACATTTCCCTTTACAATATGGTACTAGATCATGGTAAAACTGGTGAGACTTTTGTAATATACCGCAAATTAAACAAGAAACCATAAAAAGTAAATATCTCTCGGAAACTTCCTTCTCAATCGTGCAAGTAGATCATGATGGAACTCGAGAAACTTTGGCTAACGCATTTGTTCAAAATAACAAAGGAAGACAAGAAAAGTCTGCTCCAGGTTTGGCTTGAACTCACAACCTCGGCATAGCTCATCAGTTACTGCTTTATAAGTACCGCGCGCTGACCGATTGCGCCACTGGAGCAGCTGCTGGGCTGCAGCATTGCATATATGAAAAAAAAACAATCAGAAATTTAAAATGAAAAATTTGCTCCGAAATGTAACTATTTGAAAAAACAGGATTTGTGTTGTTGCTTTTTCCACAGTTTGAAAATACATTTTTTACCAGATCACAATCTTTATGAAGAATCAATTGAGACATTTATCACACTGGCCAATGGGCATTTTTAAACTGAAACATCCTGTTGCTTCAGGAAGTGCACATGTGCATTGGCTGGGATGAACACACGCTCTGTTGCTATATTTTATATGCTGTATTTGTAATATCGTATTTTATTATTTAGCATGGTCACACTTCTTTCAATTAAAAGTAGCAATCTTTCTTTTTTGGAGAATTTTGCAAGATCAAATTCAAACTGGTGGAAAGATTAGACAGACCATGCGCTTTTCCAGAGATAAGCAAACACCCCAGATGGGACTTGAACTCACAATCCCTGGCTTAGGAGGCCAGTGCCTTATCCATTAGGCCACTGGGGCTTCTCAAGGTAGTGCATGCCGTGGGTTCTATTTTCTGTAGCAGGCAATTATCCGTTTTAATTGCATTTTCAAAAATGGTCTTGTAAGTTTGTACTCCAACTTGAAAACAACCATAACCACGTGCTTCTTTCTTTTCTGCTGAGAGCCAGGGCTTCCTTTGTCATGTCCTTTTCATCATGTAGTCACTCCACATTATTGATGCCAATGAAGAAAATAATATTTGGCTCCCAGAAGCCTTAAAAAAACAATTTATCTTTTACATTTCCCTTTACAATATGGTACTAGATCATGGTAAAACTGGTGAGACTTTTGTAATATACAGCAAATTAAACAAGAAACCATAAAAAGTAAATATCTCTCGGAAACTTCCTTCTCAATCGTGCAAGTAGATCATGATGGAACTCGAGAAACTTTGGCTAACGCATTTGTTCAAAATAACAAAGGAAGACAAGAAAAGTCTGCTCCAGGTGAGGCTTGAACTCACAACCTCGGCATAGCTCATCAGTTACTGCTTTGTAAGTACCGCGCGCTGACTGATTGCGCCACTGGAGCAGCTGCTGGGCTGCAGCATTGCATATATGAAAAAAAAACAATCAGAAATTTAAAATGAAAAATTTGCTCCGAAATGTAACTATTTGATAAAACAGAATTTGTGTTGTTGCTTTTTCCACAGTTTGAAAATACATTTTTTACCAGATCACAATCTTTATGAAGAATCAATTGAGACATTTATCACACTGGCCAATGGGCATTTTTAAACTGAAACATCCTGTTGCTTCAGGAAGTGCACATGTGCATTGGCTGGAATGAACACACGCTCTGTTGCTATATTTTATATGCTGTATTTGTAATATCGTATTTTATTATTTAGCATGGTCACACTTCTTTCAATTAAAAGTTGCAATCTTTCTTTTTTGGAGAATTTTGCAAGATCAAATTCAAACTGTTAGAAAGATTAGACAGACCATGCGCTGTTCCAGAGATAAGCAATCACCCCAGATGGGACTTGAACCCACAATCCTTGGCTTAGGAGGCCAGTGCCTTATCCATTAGGCCACTGGAACTTCTCAAGGTAGTTCATGCCGTGGGTTCTATTTTCTGTAGCAGGCAATTATCCGTTTTAATTGCATTTTCAAAAATGGTCTTGTAAGTTTGTACTCCAACTTGAAAACAACCATAACCACGTGCTTCTTTCTTTTCTGCTGAGAGCCAGGGCTTCCTTTGTCATGTCCTTTTCATCATGTAGTCACTCCACATTATTGATGCCAATGAAGAAAATAATATTTGGCTCCCAGAAGCCTTAAAAAAACAATTTATCTTTTACATTTCCCTTTACAATATGGTACTAGATCATGGTAAAACTGGTGAGACTTTTGTAATATACAGCAAATTAAACAAGAAACCATAAAAAGTAAATATCTCTCGGAAACTTCCTTCTCAATCGTGCAAGTAGATCATGATGGAACTCGAGAAACTTTGGCTAACGCATTTGTTCAAAATAACAAAGGAAGACAAGAAAATTCTGCTCCAGGTGAGGCTTGAACTCACAACCTCGGCATAGCTCATCAGTTACTGCTTTATAAGTACCGCGCGCTGACCGATTGCGCCACTGGAGCAGCTGCTGGGCTGTAGCATTGCATATATGAAAAAAAAACAATCAGAAATTTAAAATGAAAAATTTGCTCCGAAATGTAACTATTTGATAAAACAGGATTTGTGTTGTTGCTTTTTCCACAGTTTGAAAATACATTTTTTACCAGATCACAATCTTTATGAAGAATCAATTGAGACATTTATCACACTGGCCAATGGGCATTTTTAAACTGAAACATCCTGTTGCTTCAGGAAGTGCACATGTGCATTGGCTGGGATGAACACACGCTCTGTTGCTATATTTTATATGCTGTATTTGTAATATCGTATTTTATTATTTAGCATGGTTACACTTCTTTCAATTAAAAGTAGCAATCTTTCTTTTTTGGAGAATTTTGCAAGATCAAATTCAAACTGGTAGAAAGATTAGACAGACCATGCGCTGTTTCAGAGATAAGCAAACACCCCAGATGGGACTTGAACCCACAATCCCTAGCTTAGGAAGCCAGTGCCTTATCCATTAGGCCACTGGGGCTTCTCAAGGTAGTTCATGCCGTGGGTTCTATTTTCTGTAGCAGGCAATTATCCGTTTTAATTGCATTTTCAAAAATGGTCTTGTAAGTTTGTACTCCAACTTGATAACAACCATAACCACGTGCTTCTTTCTTTTCTGCTGAGAGCCAGGGCTTCCTTTGTCATGTCCTTTTCATCATGTAGTCACTCCACATTATTGATGCCAATGAAGGAAATAATATTTGGCTCCCAGAAGCCTTAAAAAAACAATTTATCTTTTACATTTCCCTTTACAATATGGTACTAGATCATGGTAAAACTGGTGAGACTTTTGTAATATACAGCAAATTAAACAAGAAACCATAAAAAGTAAATATCTCTCGGAAACTTCCTTCTCAATCGTGCAAGTAGATCATGATGGAACTCGAGAAACTTTGGCTAACGCATTTGTTCAAAATAACAAAGGAAGACAAGAAAAGTCTGCTCCAGGTGAGGCTTGAACTCACAACCTCGGCATAGCTCATCAGTTACTGCTTTATAAGTACCGCGCGCTGACCGATTGCGCCACTGGAGCAGCTGCTGAGCTGCAGCATTGCATATATGAAAAAAAAACAATCAGAAATTTAAAATGAAAAATTTGCTCCGAAATGTAACTATTTGATAAAACAGGATTTGTGTTGTTGCTTTTTCCACAGTTTGAAAATACATTTTTTACCAGATCACAATCTTTATGAAGAATCAATTGAGACATTTATCACACTGGCCAATGGGCATTTTTAAACTGAAACATCCTGTTGCTTCAGGAAGTGCACATGTGCATTGGCTGGGATGAACACACGCTCTGTTGCTATATTTTATATGCTGTATTTGTAATATCGTATTTTATTATTTAGCATGGTCACACTTCTTTCAATTAAAAGTTGCAATCTTTCTTTTTTGGAGAATTTTGCAAGATCAAATTCAAACTGTTAGAAAGATTAGACAGACCATGCGCTGTTCCAGAGATAAGCAAACACCCCAGATGGGACTTGAACCCACAATCCTTGGCTTAGGAGGCCAGTGCCTTATCCATTAGGCCACTGGAACTTCTCAAGGTAGTTCATGCCGTGGGTTCTATTTTCTGTAGCAGGCAATTATCCGTTTTAATTGCATTTTCAAAAATGGTCTTGTAAGTTTGTACTCCAACTTGAAAACAACCATAACCACGTGCTTCTTTCTTTTCTGCTGAGAGCCAGGGCTTCCTTTGTCATGTCCTTTTCATCATGTAGTCACTCCACATTATTGATGCCAATGAAGAAAATAATATTTGGCTCCCAGAAGCCTTAAAAAAACAATTTATCTTTTACATTTCCCTTTACAATATGGTACTAGATCATGGTAAAACTGGTGAGACTTTTGTAATATACAGCAAATTAAACAAGAAACCATAAAAAGTAAATATCTCTCGGAAACTTCCTTCTCAATCGTGCAAGTAGATCATGATGGAACTCGAGAAACTTTGGCTAACGCATTTGTTCAAAATAACAAAGGAAGACAAGAAAATTCTGCTCCAGGTGAGGCTTGAACTCACAACCTCGGCATAGCTCATCAGTTACTGCTTTATAAGTACCGCGCGCTGACCGATTGCGCCACTGGAGCAGCTGCTGGGCTGCAGCATTGCATATATGAAAAAAAAACAATCAGAAATTTAAAATGAAAAATTTGCTCCGAAATGTAACTATTTGATAAAACAGGATTTGTGTTGTTGCTTTTTCCACAGTTTGAAAATACATTTTTTACCAGATCACAATCTTTATGAAGAATCAATTGAGACATTTATCACACTGGCCAATGGGCATTTTTAAACTGAAACATCCTGTTGCTTCAGGAAGTGCACATGTGCATTGGCTGGGATGAACACACGCTCTGTTGCTATATTTTATATGCTGTATTTGTAATATCGTATTTTATTATTTAGCATGGTTACACTTCTTTCAATTAAAAGTAGCAATCTTTCTTTTTTGGAGAATTTTGCAAGATCAAATTCAAACTGGTAGAAAGATTAGACAGACCATGCGCTGTTTCAGAGATAAGCAAACACCCCAGATGGGACTTGAACCCACAATCCCTAGCTTAGGAGGCCAGTGCCTTATCCATTAGGCCACTGGGGCTTCTCAAGGTAGTTCATGCCGTGGGTTCTATTTTCTGTAGCAGGCAATTATCCGTTTTAATTGCATTTTCAAAAATGGTCTTGTAAGTTTGTACTCCAACTTGAAAACAACCATAACCACGTGCTTCTTTCTTTTCTGCTGAGAGCCAGGGCTTCCTTTGTCATGTCCTTTTCATCATGTAGTCACTCCACATTATTGATGCCAATGAAGGAAATAATATTTGGCTCCCAGAAGCCTTAAAAAAACAATTTATCTTTTACATTTCCCTTTACAATATGGTACTAGATCATGGTAAAACTGGTGAGACTTTTGTAATATACAGCAAATTAAACAAGAAACCATAAAAAGTAAATATCTCTCGGAAACTTCCTTCTCAATCGTGCAAGTAGATCATGATGGAACTCGAGAAACTTTGGCTAACGCATTTGTTCTATTTTCTGTAGCAGGCAATTATCCGTTTTAATTGCATTTTCAAAAATGGTCTTGTAAGTTTGTACTCCAACTTGAAAACAACCATAACCACGTGCTTCTTTCTTTTCTGCTGAGAGCCAGGGCTTCCTTTGTCATGTCCTTTTCATCATGTAGTCACTCCACATTATTGATGCCAATGAAGGAAATAATATTTGGCTCCCAGAAGCCTTAAAAAAACAATTTATCTTTTACATTTCCCTTTACAATATGGTACTAGATCATGGTAAAACTGGTGAGACTTTTGTAATATACAGCAAATTAAACAAGAAACCATAAAAAGTAAATATCTCTCGGAAACTTCCTTCTCAATCGTGCAAGTAGATCATGATGGAACTCGAGAAACTTTGGCTAACGCATTTGTTCAAAATAACAAAGGAAGACAAGAAAAGTCTGCTCCAGGTGAGGCTTGAACTCACAACCTCGGCATAGCTCATCAGTTACTGCTTTATAAGTACCGTGCGCTGACCGATTGCGCCACTGGAGCAGCTGCTGAGCTGCAGCATTGCATATATGAAAAAAAAACAATCAGAAATTTAAAATGAAAAATTTGCTCCGAAATGTAACTATTTGATAAAACAGGATTTGTGTTGTTGCTTTTTCCACAGTTTGAAAATACATTTTTTACCAGATCACAATCTTTATGAAGAATCAATTGAGACATTTATCACACTGGCCAATGGGCATTTTTAAACTGAAACATCCTGTTGCTTCAGGAAGTGCACATGTGCATTGGCTGGGATGAACACACGCTCTGTTGCTATATTTTATATGCTGTATTTGTAATATCGTATTTTATTATTTAGCATGGTCACACTTCTTTCAATTAAAAGTCGCAATCTTTCTTTTTTGGAGAATTTTGCAAGATCAAAGTCAAACTGTTAGAAAGATTAGACAGACCATGCGCTGTTTCAGAGATAAGCAAACACCCCAGATGGGACTTGAACCCACAATCCTTGGCTTAGGAGGCCAGTGCCTTATCCATTAGGCCACTGGAACTTCTCAAGGTAGTTCATGCCGTGGGTTCTATTTTCTGTAGCAGGCAATTATCCGTTTTAATTGCATTTTCAAAAATGGTCTTGTAAGTTTGTACTCCAACTTGAAAACAACCATAACCACGTGCTTCTTTCTTTTCTGCTGAGAGCCAGGGCTTCCTTTGTCATGTCCTTTTCATCATGTAGTCACTCCACATTATTGATGCCAATGAAGAAAATAATATTTGGCTCCCAGAAGCCTTAAAAAACAATTTATCTTTTACATTTCCCTTTACAATATGGTACTAGATCATGGTAAAACTGGTGAGACTTTTGTAATATATAGAAAATTAAACAAGAAACCATAAAAAGTAAATATCTCTCGGAAACCTCCTTCTCAATCGTGCAAGTAGATCATGATGGAACTCGAGAAACTTTGGCTAACGCATTTGTTCAAAATAACAAAGGAAGACAAGAAAAGTCTGCTCCAGGTGAGGCTTGAACTCACAACCTCGGCATAGCTCATCAGTTACTGCTTTATAAGTACCGCGCGCTGACCGATTGCGCCACTGGAGCAGCTGCTGGGCTGCAGCATTGCATATATGAAAAAAAAACAATCAGAAATTTAAAATGAAAAATTTGCTCCGAAATGTAACTATTTGATAAAACAGGATTTGTGTTGTTGCTTTTTCCACAGTTTGAAAATACATTTTTTACCAGATCACAATCTTTATGAAGAATCAATTGAGACATTTATCACACTGGCCAATGGGCATTTTTAAACTGAAACATCCTGTTGCTTCAGGAAGTGCACATGTGCATTGGCTGGGATGAACACACGCTCTGTTGCTATATTTTATATGCTGTATTTGTAATATCGTATTTTATTATTTAGCATGGTTACACTTCTTTCAATTAAATGTAGCAATCTTTCTTTTTTGGAGAATTTTGCAAGATCAAATTCAAACTGGTAGAAAGATTAGACAGACCATGCGCTGTTTCAGAGATAAGCAAACACCCCAGATGGGACTTGAACCCACAATCCCTGGCTTAGGAGGCCAGTGCCTTATCCATTAGGCCACTGGGGCTTCTCAAGGTAGTTCATGCCGTGGGTTCTATTTTCTGTAGCAGGCAATTATCCGTTTTAATTGCATTTTCAAAAATGGTCTTGTAAGTTTGTACTCCAACTTGAAAACAACCATAACCACGTGCTTCTTTCTTTTCTGCTGAGAGCCAGGGCTTCCTTTGTCATGTCCTTTTCATCATGTAGTCACTCCACATTATTGATGCCAATGAAGGAAATAATATTTGGCTCCCAGAAGCCTTAAAAAACAATTTATCTTTTACATTTCCCTTTACAATATGGTACTAGATCATGGTAAAACTGGTGAGACTTTTGTAATATACAGCAAATTAAACAAGAAACCATAAAAAGTAAATATCTCTCGGAAACTTCCTTCTCAATCGTGCAAGTAGATCATGATGGAACTCGAGAAACTTTGGCTAACGCATTTGTTCTATTTTCTGTAGCAGGCAATTATCCGTTTTAATTGCATTTTCAAAAATGGTCTTGTAAGTTTGTACTCCAACTTGAAAACAACCATAACCACGTGCTTCTTTCTTTTCTGCTGAGAGCCAGGGCTTCCTTTGTCATGTCCTTTTCATCATGTAGTCACTCCACATTATTGATGCCAATGAAGGAAATAATATTTGGCTCCCAGAAGCCTTAAAAAAACAATTTATCTTTTACATTTCCCTTTACAATATGGTACTAGATCATGGTAAAACTGGTGAGACTTTTGTAATATACAGCAAATTAAACAAGAAACCATAAAAAGTAAATATCTCTCGGAAACTTCCTTCTCAATCGTGCAAGTAGATCATGATGGAACTCGAGAAACTTTGGCTAACGCATTTGTTCAAAATAACAAAGGAAGACAAGAAAAGTCTGCTCCAGGTGAGGCTTGAACTCACAACCTCGGCATAGCTCATCAGTTACTGCTTTATAAGTACCGCGCGCTGACCGATTGTGCCACTGGAGCAGCTGCTGGGCTGCAGCATTGCATATATGAAATAAAAACAATCAGAAATTTAAAATGAAAAATTTGCTCCGAAATGTAACTATTTGATAAAACAGGATTTGTGTTGTTGCTTTTTCCACAGTTTGAAAATACATTTTTTACCAGATCACAATCTTTATGAAGAATCAATTGAGACATTTATCACACTGGCCAATGGGCATTTTTAAACTGAAACATCCTGTTGCTTCAGGAAGTGCACATGTGCATTGGCTGGGATGAACACACGCTCTGTTGCTATATTTTATATGCTGTATTTGTAATATCGTATTTTATTATTTAGCATGGTCACACTTCTTTCAATTAAAAGTCGCAATCTTTCTTTTTTGGAGAATTTTGCAAGATCAAATTCAAACTGGTAGAAAGATTAGACAGACCATGCGCTGTTTCAGAGATAAGCAAACACCCCAGATGGGACTTGAACCCACAATCCCTGGCTTAGGAGGCCAGTGCCTTATCCATTAGGCCACTGGGGCTTCTCAAGGTAGTTCATGCCGTGGGTTCTTTTTTCTGTAGCAGGCAATTATCCGTTTTAATTGCATTTTCAAAAATGGTCTTGTAAGTTTGTACTCCAACTTGAAAACAACCATAACCACGTGCTTCTTTCTTTTCTGCTGAGAGCCAGGGCTTCCTTTGTCATGTCCTTTTCATCATGTAGTCACTCCACATTATTGATGCCAATGAAGAAAATAATATTTGGCTCCCAGAAGCCTTAACAAAACAATTTATCTTTTACATTTCCCTTTACAATATGGTACTAGATCATGGTAAAACTGGTGAGACTTTTGTAATATACAGCAAATTAAACAAGAAACCATAAAAAGTAAATATCTCTCGGAAACTTCCTTCTCAATCGTGCAAGTAGATCATGATGGAACTCGAGAAACTTTGGCTAACGCATTTGTTCAAAATAACAAAGGAAGACAAGAAAAGTCTGCTCCAGGTGAGGCTTGAACTCACAACCTCGGCATAGCTCATCAGTTACTGCTTTATAAGTACCGCGCACTGACCGATTGCGCCACTGGAGCAGCTGCTGAGCTGCAGCATTGCATATATGAAAAAAAAACAATCAAAAATTTAAAATGAAAAATTTGCTCCGAAATGTAACTATTTGATAAAACAGGATTTGTGTTGTTGCTTTTTCCACAGTTTGAAAATACATTTTTTACCAGATCACAATCTTTATGAAGAATCAATTGAGACATTTATCACACTGGCCAATGGGCATTTTTAAACTGAAACATCCTGTTGCTTCAGGAAGTGCACATGTGCATTGGCTGGGATGAACACACGCTCTGTTGCTATATTTTATATGCTGTATTTGTAATATCGTATTTTATTATTTAGCATGGTCACACTTCTTTCAATTAAAAGTCGCAATCTTTCTTTTTTGGAGAATTTTGCAAGATCAAATTCAAACTGGTAGAAAGATTAGACAGACCATGCGCTGTTTCAGAGATAAGCAAACACCCCAGATGGGACTTGAACCCACAATCCCTGGCTTAGGAGGCCAGTGCCTTATCCATTAGGCCACTGGGGCTTCTCAAGGTAGTTCATGCCGTGGGTTCTTTTTTCTGTAGCAGGCAATTATCCGTTTTAATTGCATTTTCAAAAATGGTCTTGTAAGTTTGTACTCCAACTTGAAAACAACCATAACCACGTGCTTCTTTCTTTTCTGCTGAGAGCCAGGGCTTCCTTTGTCATGTCCTTTTCATCATGTAGTCACTCCACATTATTGATGCCAATGAAGGAAATAATATTTGGCGCCCAGAAGCCTTAAAAAAACAATTTATCTTTTACATTTCCCTTTACAATATGGTACTAGATCATGGTAAAACTGGTGAGACTTTTGTAATATACCGCAAATTAAACAAGAAACCATAAAAAGTAAATATCTCTCGGAAACTTCCTTCTCAATCGTGCAAGTAGATCATGATGGAACTCGAGAAACTTTGGCTAACGCATTTGTTCAAAATAACAAAGGAAGACAAGAAAAGTCTGCTCCAGGTGAGGCTTGAACTCACAACCTCAGCATAGCTCATCAGTTACTGCTTTATAAGTACCGCGCGCTGACCGATTGCGCCACTGGAGCAGCTGCTGGGCTGCAGCATTGCATATATGAAAAAAAAACAATCAGAAATTTAAAATGAAAAATTTGCTCCGAAATGTAACTATTTGAAAAAACAGGATTTGTGTTGTTGCTTTTTCCACAGTTTGAAAATACATTTTTTACCAGATCACAATCTTTATGAAGAATCAATTGAGACATTTATCACACTGGCCAATGGGCATTTTTAAACTGAAACATCCTGTTGCTTCAGGAAGTGCACATGTGCATTGGCTGGGATGAACACACGCTCTGTTGCTATATTTTATATGCTGTATTTGTAATATCGTATTTTATTATTTAGCATGGTCACACTTCTTTCAATTAAAAGTAGCAATCTTTCTTTTTTGGAGAATTTTGCAAGATCAAATTCAAACTGGTAGAAAGATTAGACAGACCATGCGCTTTTCCAGAGATAAGCAAACACCCCAGATGGGACTTGAACTCACAATCCCTGGCTTAGGAGGCCAGTGCCTTATCCATTAGGCCACTGGGGCTTCTCAAGGTAGTGCATGCCGTGGGTTCTATTTTCTGTAGCAGGCAATTATCCGTTTTAATTGCATTTTCAAAAATGGTCTTGTAAGTTTGTACTCCAACTTGAAAACAACCATAACCACGTGCTTCTTTCTTTTCTGCTGAGAGCCAGGGCTTCCTTTGTCATGTCCTTTTCATCATGTAGTCACTCCACATTATTGATGCCAATGAAGAAAATAATATTTGGCTCCCAGAAGCCTTAAAAAAACAATTTATCTTTTACATTTCCCTTTACAATATGGTACTAGATCATGGTAAAACTGGTGAGACTTTTGTAATATACAGCAAATTAAACAAGAAACCATAAAAAGTAAATATCTCTCGGGAACTTCCTTCTCAATCGTGCAACTAGATCATGATGGAACTCGAGAAACTTTGGCTAATGCATTTGTTCAAAATAACAAAGGAAGACAAGAAAAGTCTGCTCCAGGTGAGGCTTGAACTCACAACCTTGGCATAGCTCATCAGTTACTGCTTTATAAGTACCGCGCGCTGACCGTTTGCGCCACTGGAGCAGCTGCTGGGCTGCAGCATTGCATATATGAAAAAAAAACAATCAGAAATTTAAAATGAAAAATTTGTTTCGAAATGTAACTATTTGATAAAACAGGATTTGTGTTGTTGCTTTTTCCACAGTTTGAAAATACATTTTTTACCAGATCACAATCTTTATGAAGAATCAATTGAGACATTTATCACACTGGCCAATGGGCATTTTTAAACTGAAACATCCTGTTGCTTCAGGAAGTGCACATGTGCATTGGCTGGGATGAACACACGCTCTGTTGCTATATTTTATATGCTGTATTTGTAATATCGTATTTTATTATTTAGCATGGTCACACTTCTTTCAATTAAAAGTAGCAATCTTTATTTTTTGGAGAATTTTGCAAGATCAAATTCAAACTGGTAGAAAGATTAGACAGACCATGCGCTGTTTCAGAGATAAGCAAACACCCCAGATGGGACTTGAACCCACAATCCCTGGCTTAGGAGGCCAGTGCCTTATCCATTAGGCCACTGGGGCTTCTCAAGGTAGTTCATGCAGTGGGTTCTATTTTCTGTAGCAGGCAATTATCCGTTTTAATTGCATTTTCAAAAATGGTCTTGTAAGTTTGTACTCCAACTTGAAAACAACCATAACCATGTGCTTCTTTCTTTTCTGCTGAGAGCCAGGGCTTCCTTTGTCATGTCCTTTTCATCATGTAGTCACTCCACATTATTAATGCCAATGAAGGAAATAATATTTGGCTCCCAGAAGCCTTAAAAAAACAATTTATCTTTTACATTTCCCTTTACAATATGGTACTAGATCATGGTAAAACTGGTGAGACTTTTGTAATATACAGCAAATTAAACAAGAAACCATAAAAAGTAAATATCTCTCGGGAACTTCCTTCTCAATCGTGCAAGTAGATCATGATGGAACTCGAGAAACTTTGGCTAATGCATTTGTTCAAAATAACAAAGGAAGACAAGAAAAGTCTGCTCCAGGTGAGGCTTGAACTCACAACCTCGGCATAGCTCATCAGTTACTGCTTTATAAGTACCGCGCGCTGACCGTTTGCGCCACTGGAGCAGCTGCTGGGCTGCAGCATTGCATATATGAAAAAAAAACAATCAGAAATTTAAAATGAAAAATTTGTTTCGAAATGTAACTATTTGATAAAACAGGATTTGTGTTGTTGCTTTTTCCACAGTTTGAAAATACATTTTTTACCAGATCACAATCTTTATGAAGAATCAATTGAGACATTTATCACACTGGCCAATGGGCATTTTTAAACTGAAACATCCTGTTGCTTCAGGAAGTGCACATGTGCATTGGCTGGGATGAAGACACGCTCTGTTGCTATATTTTATATGCTGTATTTGTAATATCGTATTTTATTATTTAGCATGGTCACACTTCTTTCAATTAAAAGTAGCAATCTTTATTTTTTGGAGAATTTTGCAAGATCAAATTCAAACTGGTAGAAAGATTAGACAGACCATGCGCTGTTTCAGAGATAAGCAAACACCCCAGATGGGACTTGAACCCACAATCCCTGGCTTAGGAGGCCAGTGCCTTATCCATTAGGCCACTGGGGCTTCTCAAGGTAGTTCATGCAGTGGGTTCTATTTTCTGTAGCAGGCAATTATCCGTTTTAATTGCATTTTCAAAAATGGTCTTGTAAGTTTGTACTCCAACTTGAAAACAACCATAACCACATGCTTCTTTCTTTTCTGCTGAGAGCCAGGGCTTCCTTTGTCATGTCCTTTTCATCATGTAGTCACTCCACATTATTGATGCCAATGAAGGAAATAATATTTGGCTCCCAGAAGCCTTAAAAAAACAATTTATCTTTTACATTTCCCTTTACAATATGGTACTAGATCATGGTAAAACTGGTGAGACTTTTGTAATATACAGCAAATTAAACAAGAAACCATAAAAAGTAAATATCTCTCGGAAACTTCCTTCTCAATCGTGCAAGTAGATCATGATGGAACTCGAGAAACTTTGGCTAACGCATTTGTTCAAAATTACAAAGGAAGACATGAAAAGTCTGCTCCAGGTGAGGCTTGAACTCACAACATCGGCATAGCTCATTAGTTACTGCTTCATAAGTACCGCGCGCTGACCGATTGCGCCACTGAAGCAGCTGCTGGGCTGCAGCATTGCATATATGAAAAAAAATCAATCAGAAATTTAAAATGAAAAATTTGCTCCGAAATGTAACTATGTGAGAAAACAGGATTTGTGTTGTTGCTTTTTCCACAGTTTGAAAATACATTTTTTACCAGATCACAATCTTTCTGAAGAATTAATTGAGACATTTATCACACTGGCCAATGGGCATTTTTAAACTGAAACATCCTGTTGCTTCAGGAAGTGCACATGTGCATTGGCTGGGATGAACACACGCTCTGTTGCTATATTTTATATGCTGTATTTGTAATATCGTATTTTATTATTTAGCATGGTCACACTTCTTTCAATTAAAAGTAGCAATCTTTCTTTTTTGGAGAATTTTGCAAGATCAAATTCAAACTGGTTGAGAGATTAGACAGACCAAGCTCTGTTTCAGAGATAAGCAAACACCCCAGATGGGACTTGAACCCACAATCCCTGGCTTAGGAGGCCAGTGCTTTATCCATTCGGCCACTGGGGCTTCTCAAGTTAGTTCATGCCGTGAGTTCTATTTTCTGTAGCAGGCAATTATCCGTTTTAATTGCATTTTCAAAAATGGTCTTGTAAGTTTGTACTCCAACTTGAAAACAACCATAACCACGTGCTTCTTTCTTTTCTGCTGAGAGCCAGGGCTTCCTTTGTCATGTCCTTTTCATCATGTAGTCACTCCACATTATTAATGCCAATGAAGGAAATAATATTTAGCTCCCAGAAGCCTTAAAAAAACAATTTATCTTTTACATTTCCCTTTACAATATGGTACTAGATCATGGTAAAACTGGTGAGACTTTTGTAATATACCGCAAATTAAACAAGAAACCATAAAAAGTAAATATCTCTCGGAAACTTCCTTCTCAATCGTGCAAGTAGATCATGATGGAACTCGAGAAACTTTGGCTAACGCATTTGTTCAAAATAACAAAGGAAGACAAGAAAAGTCTGCTCCAGGTGAGGCTTGAACTCACAACCTCGGCATAGCTCATCAGTTACTGCTTTATAAGTACCGCGCGCTGACCGATTGCGCCACTGGAGCAGCTGCTGGGCTGCAGCATTGCATATATGAAAAAAAAACAATCAGAAATTTAAAATGAAAAATTTGCTCCGAAATGTAACTATTTGAAAAAACAGGATTTGTGTTGTTGCTTTTTCCACAGTTTGAAAATACATTTTTTACCAGATCACAATCTTTATGAAGAATCAATTGAGACATTTATCACACTGGCCAATGGGCATTTTTAAACTGAAACATCCTGTTGCTTCAGGAAGTGCACATGTGCATTGGCTGGGATGAACACACGCTCTGTTGCTATATTTTATATGCTGTATTTGTAATATCGTATTTTATTATTTAGCATGGTCACACTTCTTTCAATTAATAGTAGCAATCTTTCTTTTTTGGAGAATTTTGCAAGATCAAATTCAAACTGGTAGAAAGATTAGACAGACCATGCGCTGTTTCAGAGATAAGCAAACACCCCAGATGGGACTTGAACCCACAATCCCTGGCTTAGGAGGCCAGTGCCTTATCCATTAGGCCACTGGGGCTTCTCAAGGTAGTTCATGCAGTGGGTTCTATTTTCTGTAGCAGGCAATTATCCGTTTTAATTGCATTTTCAAAAATGGTCTTGTAAGTTTGTACTCCAACTTGAAAACAACCATAACCATGTGCTTCTTTCTTTTCTGCTGAGAGCCAGGGCTTCCTTTGTCATGTCCTTTTCATCATGTAGTCACTCCACATTATTAATGCCAATGAAGGAAATAATATTTGGCTCCCAGAAGCCTTAAAAAAACAATTTATCTTTTACATTTCCCTTTACAATATGGTACTAGATCATGGTAAAACTGGTGAGACTTTTGTAATATACAGCAAATTAAACAAGAAACCATAAAAAGTAAATATCTCTCGGGAACTTCCTTCTCAATCGTGCAAGTAGATCATGATGGAACTCGAGAAACTTTGGCTAATGCATTTGTTCAAAATAACAAAGGAAGACAAGAAAAGTCTGCTCCAGGTGAGGCTTGAACTCACAACCTCGGCATAGCTCATCAGTTACTGCTTTATAAGTACCGCGCGCTGACCGTTTGCGCCACTGGAGCAGCTGCTGGGCTGCAGCATTGCATATATGAAAAAAAAACAATCAGAAATTTAAAATGAAAAATTTGTTTCGAAATGTAACTATTTGATAAAACAGGATTTGTGTTGTTGCTTTTTCCACAGTTTGAAAATACATTTTTTACCAGATCACAATCTTTATGAAGAATCAATTGAGACATTTATCACACTGGCCAATGGGCATTTTTAAACTGAAACATCCTGTTGCTTCAGGAAGTGCACATGTGCATTGGCTGGGATGAAGACACGCTCTGTTGCTATATTTTATATGCTGTATTTGTAATATCGTATTTTATTATTTAGCATGGTCACACTTCTTTCAATTAAAAGTAGCAATCTTTATTTTTTGGAGAATTTTGCAAGATCAAATTCAAACTGGTAGAAAGATTAGACAGACCATGCGCTGTTTCAGAGATAAGCAAACACCCCAGATGGGACTTGAACCCACAATCCCTGGCTTAGGAGGCCAGTGCCTTATCCATTAGGCCACTGGGGCTTCTCAAGGTAGTTCATGCAGTGGGTTCTATTTTCTGTAGCAGGCAATTATCCGTTTTAATTGCATTTTCAAAAATGGTCTTGTAAGTTTGTACTCCAACTTGAAAACAACCATAACCACATGCTTCTTTCTTTTCTGCTGAGAGCCAGGGCTTCCTTTGTCATGTCCTTTTCATCATGTAGTCACTCCACATTATTGATGCCAATGAAAGAAATAATATTTGGCTCCCAGAAGCCTTAAAAAAACAATTTATCTTTTACATTTCCCTTTACAATATGGTACTAGATCATGGTAAAACTGGTGAGACTTTTGTAATATACAGCAAATTAAACAAGAAACCATAAAAAGTAAATATCTCTCGGAAACTTCCTTCTCAATCGTGCAAGTAGATCATGATGGAACTCGAGAAACTTTGGCTAACGCATTTGTTCAAAATTACAAAGGAAGACATGAAAAGTCTGCTCCAGGTGAGGCTTGAACTCACAACATCGGCATAGCTCATTAGTTACTGCTTCATAAGTACCGCGCGCTGACCGATTGCGCCACTGAAGCAGCTGCTGGGCTGCAGCATTGCATATATGAAAAAAAATCAATCAGAAATTTAAAATGAAAAATTTGCTCCGAAATGTAACTATGTGAGAAAACAGGATTTGTGTTGTTGCTTTTTCCACAGTTTGAAAATACATTTTTTACCAGATCACAATCTTTATGAAGAATCAATTGAGACATTTATCACACTGGCCAATGGGCATTTTTAAACTGAAACATCCTGTTGCTTCAGGAAGTGCACATGTGCATTGGCTGGGATGAACACACGCTCTGTTGCTATATTTTATATGCTGTATTTGTAATATCGTATTTTATTATTTAGCATGGTCACACTTCTTTCAATTAAAAGTAGCAATCTTTCTTTTTTGGAGAATTTTGCAAGATCAAATTCAAACTGGTAGAAAGATTAGACAGACCATGCGCTTTTCCAGAGATAAGCAAACACCCCAGATGGGACTTGAACTCACAATCCCTGGCTTAGGAGGCCAGTGCCTTATCCATTAGGCCACTGGGGCTTCTCAAGGTAGTGCATGCCGTGGGTTCTATTTTCTGTAGCAGGCAATTATCCGTTTTAATTGCATTTTCAAAAATGGTCTTGTAAGTTTGTACTCCAACTTGAAAACAACCATAACCACGTGCTTCTTTCTTTTCTGCTGAGAGCCAGGGCTTCCTTTGTCATGTCCTTTTCATCATGTAGTCACTCCACATTATTAATGCCAATGAAGGAAATAATATTTGGCTCCCAGAAGCCTTAAAAAAACAATTTATCTTTTACATTTCCCTTTACAATATGGTACTAGATCATGGTAAAACTGGTGAGACTTTTGTAATATACAGCAAATTAAACAAGAAACCATAAAAAGTAAATATCTCTCGGGAACTTCCTTCTCAATCGTGCAAGTAGATCATGATGGAACTCGAGAAACTTTGGCTAATGCATTTGTTCAAACTAACAAAGGAAGACAAGAAAAGTCTGCTCCAGGTGAGGCTTGAACTCACAACCTCGGCATAGCTCATCAGTTACTGCTTTATAAGTACCGCGCGCTGACCGTTTGCGCCACTGGAGCAGCTGCTGGGCTGCAGCATTGCATATATGAAAAAAAAACAATCAGAAATTTAAAATGAAAAATTTGTTTCGAAATGTAACTATTTGATAAAACAGGATTTGTGTTGTTGCTTTTTCCACAGTTTGAAAATACATTTTTTACCAGATCACAATCTTTATGAAGAATCAATTGAGACATTTATCACACTGGCCAATGGGCATTTTTAAACTGAAACATCCTGTTGCTTCAGGAAGTGCACATGTGCATTGGCTGGGATGAAGACACGCTCTGTTGCTATATTTTATATGCTGTATTTGTAATATCGTATTTTATTATTTAGCATGGTCACACTTCTTTCAATTAAAAGTAGCAATCTTTATTTTTTGGAGAATTTTGCAAGATCAAATTCAAACTGGTAGAAAGATTAGACAGACCATGCGCTGTTTCAGAGATAAGCAAACACCCCAGATGGGACTTGAACCCACAATCCCTGGCTTAGGAGGCCAGTGCCTTATCCATTAGGCCACTGGGGCTTCTCAAGGTAGTTCATGCAGTGGGTTCTATTTTCTGTAGCAGGCAATTATCCGTTTTAATTGCATTTTCAAAAATGGTCTTGTAAGTTTGTACTCCAACTTGAAAACAACCATAACCACATGCTTCTTTCTTTTCTGCTGAGAGCCAGGGCTTCCTTTGTCATGTCCTTTTCATCATGTAGTCACTCCACATTATTGATGCCAATGAAGGAAATAATATTTGGCTCCCAGAAGCCTTAAAAAAACAATTTATCTTTTACATTTCCCTTTACAATATGGTACTAGATCATGGTAAAACTGGTGAGACTTTTGTAATATACAGCAAATTAAACAAGAAACCATAAAAAGTAAATATCTCTCGGAAACTTCCTTCTCAATCGTGCAAGTAGATCATGATGGAACTCGAGAAACTTTGGCTAACGCATTTGTTCAAAATTACAAAGGAAGACATGAAAAGTCTGCTCCAGGTGAGGCTTGAACTCACAACATCGGCATAGCTCATTAGTTACTGCTTCATAAGTACCGCGCGCTGACCGATTGCGCCACTGAAGCAGCTGCTGGGCTGCAGCATTGCATATATGAAAAAAAATCAATCAGAAATTTAAAATGAAAAGTTTGCTCCGAAATGTAACTATGTGAGAAAACAGGATTTGTGTTGTTGCTTTTTCCCCAGTTTGAAAATACATTTTTTACCAGATCACAATCTTTATGAAGAATCAATTGAGACATTTATCACACTGGCCAATGGGCATTTTTAAACTGAAACATCCTGTTGCTTCAGGAAGTGCACATGTGCATTGGCTGGGATGAACACACGCTCTGTTGCTATATTTTATATGCTGTATTTGTAATATCGTATTTTATTATTTAGCATGGTCACACTTCTTTCAATTAAAAGTAGCAATCTTTCTTTTTTGGAGAATTTTGCAAGATCAAATTCAAACTGGTAGAAAGATTAGACAGACCATGCGCTTTTCCAGAGATAAGCAAACACCCCAGATGGGACTTGAACTCACAATCCCTGGCTTAGGAGGCCAGTGCCTTATCCATTAGGCCACTGGGGCTTCTCAAGGTAGTGCATGCCGTGGGTTCTATTTTCTGTAGCAGGCAATTATCCGTTTTAATTGCATTTTCAAAAATGGTCTTGTAAGTTTGTACTCCAACTTGAAAACAACCATAACCACGTGCTTCTTTCTTTTCTGCTGAGAGCCAGGGCTTCCTTTGTCATGTCCTTTTCATCATGTAGTCACTCCACATTATTGATGCCAATGAAGAAAATAATATTTGGCTCCCAGAAGCCTTAAAAAAACAATTTATCTTTTACATTTCCCTTTACAATATGGTACTAGATCATGGTAAAACTGGTGAGACTTTTGTAATATACAGCAAATTAAACAAGAAACCATAAAAAGTAAATATCTCTCGGAAACTTCCTTCTCAATCGTGCAAGTAGATCATGATGGAACTCGAGAAACTTTGGCTAACGCATTTGTTCAAACTAACAAAGGAAGACAAGAAAAGTCTGCTCCAGGTGAGGCTTGAACTCACAACCTCGGCATAGCTCATCAGTTACTGCTTTGTAAGTACCGCGCGCTGACCGATTGCGCCACTGGAGCAGCTGCTGGGCTGCAGCATTGCATATATGAAAAAAAAACAATCAGAAATTTAAAATGAAAAATTTGCTCCGAAATGTAACTATTTGATAAAACAGAATTTGTGTTGTTGCTTTTTCCACAGTTTGAAAATACATTTTTTACCAGATCACAATCTTTATGAAGAATCAATTGAGACATTTATCACACTGGCCAATGGGCATTTTTAAACTGAAACATCCTGTTGCTTCAGGAAGTGCACATGTGCATTGGCTGGGATGAACACACGCTCTGTTGCTATATTTTATATGCTGTATTTGTAATATCGTATTTTATTATTTAGCATGGTCACACTTCTTTCAATTAAAAGTAGCAATCTTTCTTTTTTGGAGAATTTTGCAAGATCAAATTCAAACTGGTAGAAAAATTGGACAGACCATGCGCTGTTT
Organism: Anomaloglossus baeobatrachus; assembly: GCF_048569485.1. Classification (NCBI taxonomy): domain Eukaryota; kingdom Metazoa; phylum Chordata; class Amphibia; order Anura; family Aromobatidae; genus Anomaloglossus; species Anomaloglossus baeobatrachus. The sequence continues at coordinate 610,772,415 of NC_134356.1, read as the reverse complement.
CAGAGATAAGCAAACACCCCAGATGGGACTTGAACCCACAATCCCTGGCTTAGGAGGCCAGTGCCTTATCCATTGGGCCACTGGGGCTTCTCAAGGTAGTTCATGCCGTGGGTTCTATTTTCTGTAGCAGGCAATTATCCATTTTAATTGCATTTTCAAAAATGGTCTTGTAAGTTTGTACTCCAACTTGAAAACAACCATAACCACGTGCTTCTTTCTTTTCTGCTGAGAGCCAGGGCTTCCTTTGTCATGTCCTTTTCATCATGTAGTCACTCCACATTATTGATGCCAATGAAGGAAATAATATTTGGCTCCCAGAAGCCTTAAAAAAACAATTTATCTTTTACATTTCCCTTTACAATATGGTACTAGATCATGGTAAAACTGGTGAGACTTTTGTAATATACAGCAAATTAAACAAGAAACCATAAAAAGTAAATATCTCTCGGGAACTTCCTTCTCAATCGTGCAAGTAGATCATGATGGAACTCGAGAAACTTTGGCTAATGCATTTGTTCAAAATAACAAAGGAAGACAAGAAAAGTCTGCTCCAGGTGAGGCTTGAACTCACAACCTTGGCATAGCTCATCAGTTACTGCTTTATAAGTACCGCGCGCTGACCGTTTGCGCCACTGGAGCAGCTGCTGGGCTGCAGCATTGCATATATGAAAAAAAAACAATCAGAAATTTAAAATGAAAAATTTGTTTCGAAATGTAACTATTTGATAAAACAGGATTTGTGTTGTTGCTTTTTCCACAGTTTGAAAATACATTTTTTACCAGATCACAATCTTTATGAAGAATCAATTGAGACATTTATCACACTGGCCAATGGGCATTTTTAAACTGAAACATCCTGTTGCTTCAGGAAGTGCACATGTGCATTGGCTGGGATGAACACACGCTCTGTTGCTATATTTTATATGCTGTATTTGTAATATCGTATTTTATTATTTAGCATGGTCACACTTCTTTCAATTAAGAGTAGCAATCTTTCTTTTTTGGAGAATTTTGCAAGATCAAATTCAATCTGGTAGAGAGATTAGACAGACCATGCTCTGTTTCAGAGATAAGCGAACACCCCAGATGGGACTTGAACCCACAATCCCTGGCTTAGGAGCGAAGTGCCTTATCCATTAGGCCACTGGGGCTTCTCAAGGTAGTGCATGCCGTGGGTGCTATTTTCTGTAGCAGGCAATTATCCATTTTAATTGCATTTTCAAAAATGGTCTTGTAAGTTTGTACTCCAACTTGAAAACAACCATAACCACGTGCTTCTTTCTTTTCTTCTGAGAGCCAGGGCTTCCTTTGTCATGTCCTTTTCATCATGTAGTCACTCCACATTATTAATGCCAATGAAGGAAATAACATTTGGCTCCCAGAAGCCTTAAAAAAACAATTTATCTTTTAAATTTCCCTTTACAATATGGTACTAGATCATGGTAAAACTGGTGAGACTTTTGTAATATACAGCAAATTAAACAAGAAACCATAAAAAGTAAATATCTCTCGGAAACTTCCTTCTCAATCGTGCAAGTAGATCATGATGGAACTCGAGAAACTTTGGCTAACGCATTTGTTCAAAATAACAAAGGAAGACAAGAAAAGTCTGCTCCAGGTGAGGCTTGAACTCACAACCTCGGCATAGCTCATCAGTTACTGCTTTATAAGAACCGCGCGCTGACCGATTGCGCCACTGGAGCAGCTGCTGGGATGCTGCATTGCATATATGAAAAAAAAACAATCAGAAATTTGGGAAGAAAAATTTCCAGCGCGGTCCAAGTTCTCATATAAAAAGTCATCTTTATTGATCAATCCATAAAATAGGGGTTTACAGGCGGTCAGCAAGATATAGCATAGATAATATTCAGACCCCACAAAGCTACGCGTTTCAACGTGAGTCTTAATCATGCTCTGGGGAGGAAGGAATGTCGGCTTCCTATATCGTATAACACACACCCTCCCAAATTAAAAACACATGTTTTCATCAAGGGAACTTTCACAATAGAACACATCACATTATAAGGGTATATGCACTGCGGTTTTTCCATAGTGAAAAGGAAAAAAGAAAGAAAAAATGCAGAAAGAATAAAGAGGAAAACGAAAAAACAGAAAAATAGAGGAATAGGAAAGAAGAATGAAAAGAAAAAGAGAAAAAGAAGAAAAAAAAAAAAGAAGAAAGAAAAAGTGAATGGAAAAATGCTAGTGAGAAATTGTAGGGGGTTAAAAATAAATGGTTAAAAAACATGTCATATAATTATTATAGTATAATCATATAATACACTGATGCATGATTATATAGAACAGTCATTAAACAATCGTAGTAGAAAAAATCATCAAATCCATATGGATATCTTTCATCACTCATTAGTATTCCATATAAGAAAGCATCGGTAGATTAGACCCCTGTCAATATGCATCGTAAGGAAAAGAGGAAGAGAATGGGAGAAAATATTTCTCCTTGTCCAGTTATAATTATAGTCCCGAAGAATCTATAACGGGTAGCAGTACCAGTGCAAAAACTATGTTCGTAAGGTGAATGTGTAAAGCCTTGTGTAGATAAATATTAATTGGTTGACAGATATTAATATTAATTAATTGTTTATATGATCCACATTGCAATATATTTTTCATTAGGATCGTTTTTTTCTCTCATCCTCAACCAATTTTTTATTATTTATTATTAATTGTTATTATCTAGGAAGCTGATAACAGGATACATATCATTGAGAAGAAAATTTTTTTTCATAATACTATCAATTAAGGTTGTATAGTGTATCAATTATCATATAAATAAATCCCATTAAGGTTGAAATTTTTTATTTGTTTTATTTTTATGGTTTTTTGTTTTTTTTTGTTTTTTTATTGTGAGGGAAAAAAAAGGGAGATTATATATATATATATATATATATATATATCCTTGGGTCCGTTGGTCAATAAAAAGCATGTGGAAAAATTCTTCAGCCATTAAATATTTTGAAGCTCAAAGAACTAAGTATTACACCAAATTTATTATGATGGATTAATCATGGAACTATAATAATGATTACTGTATATCCATTGTAATCTAATTATTGGTTATAGTTCTAAATATTAGCATAATTTATTAGCATCATGGTTTGTCATCTGAGAAGCTGAGGAAAGGAAATTGGCCAGGAGAGAGGGGAGAAAAGGAATGATTAGCATGTAAATTAGTAGTGTAAGATAAGATCTTGTCGGTAATTCATCCCATGTGGTATTCTACTCTCCAGGGTGAGGATCCAATATGTTTCCCTGTTAAGGAGTTTCCTCCTATGATCCCCACCCCGGATCGGTCTGAATACCTTTTCGATACCTGTAAATTTAAAATCATGCAAATCACCTCCATGTATCATTTGAAAATGGCGAGAAGCCGCTGATACAGAGACAGCTTGTGGATTAGTCGCATCTAATAGGTGGCGTCTTATTCTAGTCTTCAACGGCCCCACTGTACATCCTGTGTACTGGAGTTTGCATGCATCGCATGAAATGAGGTATACTACATGGGTTGTATTACAATTAATAAATTGATTGATTGTGTGTTCTTTTAGGTTTTTATTAGATTTAAATGTGCGATTTTTTTGTGCATAGGAGCAAGCCTTGCACTTAGTCGCCCCACATTTAAAAAAACCTTTTAGATTAAGCCAATTTTGTGGTGATTTTTTCTCTGCACTAGTAAATAGGCTGGGGGACAAAAGGTTACCCAATGTAGGGGCTTTTTTTGCAATAAATCCTACTCCAGTCTTAATTATATTTTTGAGTTTATAGTCTTCATTAAGGATAGGTAGGTATTTCTTTATTATATTGGAAATAAGGGAGAATTGGTTGCTGTAAGATGTTACAAATGATACATTATTAGAATATCGATCATTCCTTTTTTTCTCTTTAAATAATAAATCCTTTCTATCCATTTTTGCTACTATATTTTTGGCCCTATTTAATTTCCAATTTTGATAACCTCTATTTGTCAATCTATCACAGACTTTTTTTTCCTCTATCAAATATTGCCTTTGGTCACTACAGTTTCTCTTTGTACGAATAAGTTCACCGATGGGTATATTTAGTTTGGTATGTGGAGTATGGCAGGAGTTAGCAGTCAGTATGGAGTTACAAGCTGTAATTTTCCTGTAGGGTGTTATTGTCAAATGTTTTGTATCATCAACTGACAGGGTTATATCCAGAAAATTAATTCTGGACATATGGTTTTCTGTTGTAAATTTTAAATTAAATTGATTATTATTGATATAATCAGAGAACAATGTTATTTCTTCTGGTGTCCCAACCCATATCAGCAGCATATCGTCCAGGTATCTACCGTACCACAGGATACTGCTGCTGAATGGGTTGGCATCACCATACAAGAACTGCTCCTCCCATCTCGCCATGACAATGTTTGCCAGCGAGGGGGAGAAGCGAGCTCCCATACTGACCCCCCTGCGCTGTAAATAATACTGTCCGTCAAATGAAAAATTGGCTGGGATGAACACACACTCTGTTGCTATATTTTATATGCTGTATTTGTAATATCGTATTTTATTATTTAGCATGGTCACACTTCTTTCAATTAAAAGTAGGAATCTTTCTTTTTTGGAGAATTTTGCAAGATCAAATTCAAACTGGTAGAAAGATTAAACAGACCATGCGCTGTTTCAAAGATAAGCAAACACCCCAGATGGGACTTGAACCCACAATCCCTGGCTTAGGAGGCCAGTGCCTTATCCATTAGGCCACTGGGGCTTCTCAAGGTAGTTCATGCCGTGGGTTCTATTTTCTGTAGCAGGCAATAATCCGTTTTAATTGCATTTTCAAAAATGGTCTTGTAAGTTTGTACTCCAACTTGAAAACAACCATAACCACGTGCTTCTTTCTTTTCTGCTGAGAGCCAGGGCTTCCTTTGTCATGTCCTTTTCATCATGTAGTCACTCCACATTATTAATGCCAATGAAGGAAATAATATTTGGCTCCCAGAAGCCTTAAAAAAACAATTTATCTTTTACATTTCCCTTTACAATATGGTACTAGATCATTGTAAAACTGGTGAGACTTTTGAAATATACAGCAAATTAAACAAGAAACCATAAAAAGTAAATATCTCTCGGAAACTTCCTTCTCAATCGTGCAAGTAGATCATGATGGAACTCGAGAAACTTTGGCTAACGCATTTGTTCAAAATAACAAAGGAAGACAAGAAAAGTCTGCTCCAGGTGAGGCTTGAACTCACAACCTCGGCATAGCTCATCAGTTACTGCTTTATAAGTACCGCGCGCTGACCGATTGCGCCACTGGAGCAGCTGCTGGGCTGCAGCATTGCATATATGAAAAAAAACAATCAGAAATTTAAAATGAAAAATTTGCTCCGAAATGTAACTATTTGATAAAACAGGATTTGTGTTGTTGCTTTTTCCACAGTTTGAAAATACATTTTTTACCAGATCACAATCTTTATGAAGAATCAATTGAGACATTTATCACACTGGCCAATGGGCATTTTTAAACTGAAACATCCTGTTGCTTCAGGAAGTGCACATGTGCATTGGCTGGGATGAACACACGCTCTGTTGCTACATTTTATATGCTGTATTTGTAATATCGTATTTTATTATTTAGCATGGTCACACTTCTTTCAATTAAAAGTAGCAATCTTTCTTTTTTGGAGAATTTTGCAAGATCAAATTCAAACTGGTAGAAAGATTAGACAGACCATGCGCTGTTTCAGAAATAAGCAAACACCCCAGATGGGACTTGAACCCACAATCACCTGGCTTAGGAGGCCAGTGCCTTATCCATTAGGCCACTGGGGCTTCTCAAGGTAGCTCAAGCAGTGGGTTCTATTTTCTGTAGCAGGCAATTATCCGTTTTAATTGCATTTTCAAAAATGGTCTTGTAAGTTTGTACTCCAACTTGAAAACAACCATAACCACGTGCTTCTTTCTTTTCTGCTGAGAGCCAGGGCTTCCTTTGTCATGTCCTTTTTAGAGATGAGCGAACCGGTCCCGGTTCGGCTAGAGGCCGGTTCGCCGAACAGAGGTCCCGTTCGAGTTCGGCTCGTCGAACGTTCAACGAACCGAACTCGAACTGCATAGGAAACAATGGCAGGCAATCACAAACACAGAAAAACACCTAGAAAACACCCTCAAAGGTGTCCAAAAGGTGACAAACAACTCAAACACATGGGAAAGTGACAAGGACATATACTCATGCGAAAACAAAACAGCTGGACAAGGAAAAAGAGGAGGACACACAGATATAGGCATGGCACGCCCTTCTAAAGTCATGTAAAACACCGCAAGGTGACTCCAAGCGGAGTCTCCCTTTTTTCCAAAAATTGGGCCCCACACACACCCACCCCTTCAGTGGCAGCAGTTGTGCCCCAGTTGTACACTTCACAGCTAGATTTGCATCAAGCACATTCAAAAATACGCCATTCTTATCCGTCCCCAGGATGACACCGGGGTAGGTAGCAAAGTCTTTCCTGATCCCAGCTCTGTTCATCTTGGCTTCTTTTAAAAACACAGCAAGCAAGGGTTACTCCAAGCGGAGTCTCCCTTTTTTCCAAAAATTGGGCCACACAGACACCCACCCCATAAGTGGCAGCACTTGGGCCCTAGTTGCAAACAGGATGTTTTGATTTGCATCAAGCACATTCAAAAATACGCCATAATTAACCGTCCCCAGCATGACACCGGGGTAGGTAGATAAAGTCTTTGCTGACCCATGACTTGTTCATCTTGGCTTATTTTAAAAACAATGTAAGCAAGGGTTACTCCAAGCGGAGTCTCCCTTTTTTCCATAAATTGGGCCCCACACACACCCACCCCTTCAGTGGCAGCAGTTGTGCCCCAGTTGTACACTTTACAGCTACATTTGCATCAAGCACATTCAAAAATACGCCATTCTTATCCGTCCCCAGGATGACACCGGGGTAGGTAGCAAAGTCTTTCCTGATCCCAGCTCTGTTCATCTTGGCTTCTTTTAAAAACACAGCAAGCAAGGGTTACTCCAAGCGGAGTCTCCCTTTTTTCCAAAAATTGGGCCCCACACACACCCACCCCTTCAGTGGCAGCAGTTGTGCCCCAGTTGTACACTTCACAGCTACATTTGCATCAAGCACATTCAAAAATACGCCATTCTTATCCATCCCCAGGATGACACCGGGGTAGGTAGCAAAGTCTTTCCTGATCCCAGCTCTGTTCATCTTGGCTTCTTTTAAAAACACAGCAAGCAAGGGTTACTCCAAGCGGAGTCTCCCTTTTTTCCAAAAATTGGGCCACACAGACACCCACCCCATCAGTGGCAGCACTTGAGCCCTAGTTGCAAACAGGATGTTTTGATTTGCATCAAGCACATTCAAAAATACGCCATAATTAACCGTCCCCAGCATGACACCGGGGTAGGTAGATAAAGTCTTTGCTGACCCATGACTTGTTCATGTTGGCTTCTTTTAAAAACAATGTAAGCAAGGGTTACTCCAAGCGGAGTCTCCCTTTTTTCCATAAATTGGGCCCCACACACACCCACCCCTTCAGTGGCAGCAGTTGTGCCCCAGTTGTACACTTTACAGCTACATTTGCATCAAGCACATTCAAAAATACGCCATTCTTATCCGTCCCCAGGATGACACCGGGGTAGGTAGCAAAGTCTTTCCTGATCCCAGCTCTGTTCATCTTGGCTTCTTTTAAAAACACAGCAAGCAAGGGTTACTCCAAGCGGAGTCTCCCTTTTTTCCAAAAATTGGGCCCCACACACACCCACCCCTTCAGTGGCAGCAGTTGTGCCCCAGTTGTACACTTCACAGCTACATTTGCATCAAGCACATTCAAAAATACGCCATTCTTATCCATCCCCAGGATGACACCGGGGTAGGTAGCAAAGTCTTTCCTGATCCCAGCTCTGTTCATCTTGGCTTCTTTTAAAAACACAGCAAGCAAGGGTTACTCCAAGCGGAGTCTCCCTTTTTTCCAAAAATTGGGCCACACAGACACCCACCCCATCAGTGGCAGCACTTGAGCCCTAGTTGCAAACAGGATGTTTTGATTTGCATCAAGCACATTCAAAAATACGCCATAATTAACCGTCCCCAGCATGACACCGGGGTAGGTAGATAAAGTCTTTGCTGACCCATGACTTGTTCATGTTGGCTTCTTTTAAAAACAATGTAAGCAAGGGTTACTCCAAGCGGAGTCTCCCTTTTTTCCATAAATTGGGCCCCACACACACCCACCCCTTCAGTGGCAGCAGTTGTGCCCCAGTTGTACACTTCACAGCTACATTTGCATCAAGCACATTCAAAAATACGCCATTCTTATCCGTCCCCAGGATGACACCGGGGTAGGTAGCAAAGTCTTTCCTGATCCCAGCTCTGTTCATCTTGGCTTCTTTTAAAAACACAGCAAGCAAGGGTTACTCCAAGCGGAGTCTCCCTTTTTTCCAAAAATTGGGCCCCACACACACCCACCCCTTCAGTGGCAGCAGTTGTGCCCCAGTTGTACACTTCACAGCTACATTTGCATCAAGCACATTCAAAAATACGCCATTCTTATCCGTCCCCAGGATGACACCGGGGTAGGTAGCAAAGTCTTTCCTGATCCCAGCTCTGTTCATCTTGGCTTCTTTTAAAAACACAGCAAGCAAGGGTTACTCCAAGCGGAGTCTCCCTTTTTTCCAAAAATTGGGCCACACAGACACCCACCCCATCAGTGGCAGCACTTGGGCCCTAGTTGCAAACAGGATGTTTTGATTTGCATCAAGCACATTCAAAAATACGCCATAATTAACCGTCCCCAGCATGACACCGGGGTAGGCAGATAAAGTCTTTGCTGACCCATGACTTGTTCATCTTGGCTTCTTTTAAAAACAATGTAAGCAAGGGTTACTTCAAGCGGAGTCTCCCTTTTTTCCAAAAATTGGGCCCCACACACACCCACCCCTTCAGTGGCAGCAGTTGTGCCCCAGTTGTACACTTCACAGCTACATTTGCATCAAGCACATTCAAAAATACGCCATTCTTATCCGTCCCCAGGATGACACCGGGGTAGGTAGCAGAGTCTTTCCTGATCCCAGCTCTGTTCATCCTGGCTTCTTTTAAAAACACAGCAAGCAATGGTTACTCCAAGCGGAGTCTCCCTTTTTTCCAAAAATTGGGCCACACAGACACCCACCCCTTCAGTGGCAGCAGTTGTGCCCCAGTTGTACACTTCACAGCTACATTTGCATCAAGCACATTCAAAAATACGCCATTCTTATCCGTCCCCAGGATGACACCGGGGTAGGTAGCAAAGTCTTTCCTGATCCCAGCTCTGTTCATCTTGGCTTCTTTTAAAAACACAGCAAGCAAGGGTTACTCCAAGCGGAGTCTCCCTTTTTTCCAAAAATTGGGCCACACAGACACCCACCCCATCAGTGGCAGCACTTGGGCCCTAGTTGCAAACAGGATGTTTTGATTTGCATCAAGCACATTCAAAAATACGCCATAATTAACCGTCCCCAGCATGACACCGGGGTAGGTAGATAAAGTCTTTGCTGATCCATGACTTGTTCATCTTGGCTTCTTTTAAAAACAATGTAAGCAATGGTTACCCCAAGCGGAGTCTCCCTTTTTTCCAAAAATTGGGCCCCACACACACCCACCCCTTCAGTGGCAGCAGTTGTGCCCCAGTTGTACACTTCACAGCTAGATTTGCATCAAGCACATTCAAAAATACGCTATTCTTATCCGTCCCCAGGATGACACCGGGGTAGTTAGCAAAGTCTTTCCTGATCCCAGCTCTGTTCATCTTGGCTTCTTTTAAAAACACAGCAAGCAAGGGTTACTCCAAGCGGAGTCTCCCTTTTTTCCAAAAATTGGGCCACACAGACACCCACCCCATCAGTGGCAGCACTTGGGCCCTAGTTGCAAACAGGATGTTTTGATTTGCATCAAGCACATTCAAAAATACGCCATAATTAACCGTCCCCAGCATGACACCGGGGTAGGTAGATAAAGTCTTTGCTGACCCATGACTTGTTCATCTTGGCTTCTTTTAAAAACAATGTAAGCAAGGGTTACTCCAAGCGGAGTCTCCCTTTTTTCCAAAAATTGGGCCCCACACACACCCACCCCTTCAGTGGCAGCAGTTGTGCCCCAGTTGTACACTTCACAGCTACATTTGCATCAAGCACATTCAAAAATACGCCATTCTTATCCGTCCCCAGGATGACACCGGGGTAGGTAGCAAAGTCTTTCCTGATCCCAGCTCTGTTCATCTTGGCTTCTTTTAAAAACACAGCAAGCAAGGGTTACTCCAAGCGGAGTCTCCCTTTTTTCCAAAAATTGGGCCACACAGACACCCACCCCTTCAGTGGCAGCAGTTGTGCCCCAGTTGTACACTTCACAGCTACATTTGCATCAAGCACATTCAAAAATACGCCATTCTTATCCGTCCCCAGGATGACACCGGGGTAGGTAGCAAAGTCTTTCCTGATCCCAGCTCTGTTCATCTTGGCTTCTTTTAAAAACACAGCAAGCAAGGGTTACTCCAAGCGGAGTCTCCCTTTTTTCCAAAAATTGGGCCACACAGACACCCACCCCATCAGTGGCAGCACTTGGGCCCTAGTTGCAAACAGGATGTTTTGATTTGCATCAAGCACATTCAAAAATACGCCATAATTAACCGTCCCCAGCATGACACCGGGGTAGGTAGATAAAGTCTTTGCTGACCCATGACTTGTTCATCTTGGCTTCTTTTAAAAACAATGTAAGCAAGGGTTACTCTAAGCGGAGTCTCCCTTTTTTCCAAAAATTGGGCCCCACACACACCCACCCCTTCAGTGGCAGCAGTTGTGCCCCAGTTGTACACTTCACAGCTAGATTTGCATCAAGCACATTCAAAAATACGCCATTCTTATCCGTCCCCAGGATGACACCGGGGTAGGTAGCAAAGTCTTTCCTGATCCCAGCTCTGTTCATCTTGGCTTCTTTTAAAAACACAGCAAGCAAGGGTTACTCCAAGCGGAGTCTCCCTTTTTTCCAAAAATTGGGTCACACAGACACCCACCCCATCAGTGGCAGCACTTGGGCCCTAGTTGCAAACAGGATGTTTTGATTTGCATCAAGCACATTCAAAAATACGCCATAATTACCGTCCCCAGCATGACACCGGGGTAGGTAGATAAAGTCTTTGCTGACCCATGACTTGTTCATCTTGGCTTCTTTTAAAAACAATGTAAGCAAGGGTTACTCCAAGCGGAGTCTCCCTTTTTTCCAAAAATTGGGCCCCACACACACCCACCCCTTCAGTGGCAGCAGTTGTGCCCCAGTTGTACACTTCACAGCTACATTTGCATCAAGCACATTCAAAAATAAGCCATTCTTATCCGTCCCCAGGATGACACCGGGGTAGGTAGCAAAGTCTTTCCTGATCCCAGCTCTGTTCCTCTTGGATCATTTTTAAAAAACACAGCAAGCAAGGGTTACTCCAAGTGGAGTCTCCCTTTTTTTCCAAAAATTGGGCCACACAGACACCCCATCAGTGGCAGCACTTGTGCCCTAGTTGCAAACAGGATGTTTTGATTTGCATCAAGCACATTCCAAATCCACAAGCATTTACTCTCCCTAGGATGACACAGGGGTAGTAAATTCCTTGTGGATCCATGACTTGTTCATTTTGATGAACGTCAGTCTGTCCACATTGTCACTGGACAGACGCGTGCGCTTATCTGTCAGCACACACCCAGCAGCACTGAACACACGTTCAGAGACAACGCTGGCAGCTGGACACGACAAAATCTCCAAGGCGTAACTGGAGAGCTCTGGCCATTTTTCTAGATTTGAAGCCCAAAAGGAGCCAGGCTCCATTTGCAAAGTCATGGCATCGATGTTCATTTGGAGATACTCCTGTATCATCCTCTCCAGCCGTTGACTATGTGTCAGACTTGTTGTCTCTGGTGGCCTTGCAAAAGAGGGTCTAAAAAAATTATGAAAAGATTCCATAAAATTGCTGTTACCAGCACCAGGTACGGTCCTACTGGTACGGGTAGACTGTTGAAGATGACGAGACCGTCCCATGTTTGTCAAGTGACAACTGGGAGATTCCCTCCCTGCACCTGCACGGTTGTTTGGTGGAAAAGCCGAGCTAAGATCGAGTAACAGCTTCTGCTGATACTCCTGCATACGTGCGTCCCTTTCTATGGCTGGAATTATGTCACAAAATTTGGACTTGTACCGGGGATCTAATAGTGTGGCAATCCAGTAGTCATCATCACTTCTAATTTTGACAATACGACTGTCATGTTGGAGGTAGTGCAACAAAAAGGCACTCATGTGTCTTGCGCAGCCATGCGGACCAAGTCCACGCTGTGTTTGTGGCATAGAGGTGCTACCCGTTCTTTCTTCCTCTGACATCTCCCCCCAACCTCTTTCAACTGAAATTTGACCAAGGTCTCCCTCATCCGCTGAGTCTTCCATGTCCATGGACAGTTCGTCCTCCATTTCTTCATGTTCTCCTGCACCTTGCTCAACATTTCGCCTGCTACTATGCGCCCTTGTCGATCCCTGTCCCCCATGGTCCCATGCCTGCTGCGTTGGTGATGATGAACGTCTGGACCTTGGTGATGTTGTTGTCCCTTGCACATATTAATCCTCCTGTAGTTCCTCCCCTTCATGTTGTCCCACCCCCTGACTCCGAATAGTGTTTAGCGTGTGCTCCAGCATGTAAATGACTGGAATCGTCATGCTGATAATGGCATTGTCAGAGCTAAACATATTCGTCGCCATGTCGAAACTGTGCAGAAGGGTGCATAGGTCCTTGATCTGAGACCACTCCATCAGGGTGATCTGCCCCACCTCTGCATCTCGTTGGCCCAGGCTATACGTCATGACGTATTGCACCAGGGCTCTGCGGTGCTGCCACAGTCGCTGTAACATGTGGAGAGTTGAATTCCAGCGTGTCGCCACATCGCATTTCAGGCGATGAACCGGCAGGCCGAAAGACTTCTGGAGCGATGCAAGTCGCTCTGCTGCGGCGCTTGAACGGCGGAAGTGAGCAGACAGTTTTCGTGCCCTGTTCAGAAGGCCATCTAGGCCGGGATAGTGTGTTAAAAATTGCTGGACGACAAGGTTCAACACGTGAGCCATACAAGGTACGTGTGTCACCTTGCCCAGGCGAAGGGCCGCACCCAGGTTTGCAGCATTGTCGCACACGGCCTTACCAGGCTGCAGGTTGAGTGGAGACAACCATTTATTAAACTCGGACCGCAGAGCTGACCACAACTCCTCAGCTGTGTGACTCTTATTCCCAAGACATGTCAAGCTAAAGACCGCCTGATGCCGTTGCGCTCTGCTGCCAGCATAGTAATGAGGGGTGCGTGATTCCTTCTGCGCAGTGAGAACGCTGGTGGCCTGACCAGGCAGGCTTGGGGCGGAGGTGGAGGACCCAGATGAGGTGGAGGATGCAGAAGCAGTGGCGGAACTTGGACAGACAGAGGATTGACACACAAGTCGTGGGGACGGCAAGACTTGTGCAGCAGACCCTTCACCATCTATCACCATAGTTACCCAGTGCCCAGTCAGCGACATGTAACGTCCCTGTCCATGCTTACTGGTCCAAGTATCGGTGGTGAAATGCACCCGTTCACTCACAGAGTTTCTCAAGGAAGCGGTGATGTTGTGTGCGACATGCTGGTGTAGCGCGGGCACACCTTTCTTAGAGAAGTAGTGGCGACTAGGCATCTGGTACTGGGGCACAGCGACAGACATAAGGTCTCTAAAATCCTGTGTGTCCACTAGGCGGAAAGGCAGCATTTCGGTAGCCAACAGCTTACAGAGGGATAGAGTCAACCTCTTAGCTTTGTCATGGGTCGCAGGAAGTGGCCTTTTATTTGACCACATCCGAGGGACAGAGATCTGGCTGCTGTGTGTAGACGGTGTTGAGTAGGGTGTCCCTGGAAAAATGCAGGTTTGTGAGGAAAGTGCAGGCGGAGACATGATGTTGCCTTCATCCAACGTTGGTGCTATCGATGTCTGACAGAGCTGTACACACTCACTTGTTTCCCCTTCCAAACCAACTGACGACCTACCAAGCAAACTGCCTGTTGCGGTTACAGTGGTGGAAGTTTTGCGTGGAAAAACAGGTGTGACAGCTGTCCCCACAGTCCTAGAAGATGAAGAGCGCGCGGATGCACTGGAAGGGGCAGGCGGTGGATGGTTCGCTCTGCTAGGCCGCATTGCAGCACAGTGAGCTTCCCACGGGGACCTATGATATTTATTCATGTGACGATTCATGGAAGAAGTTGTCAAACTGCTGAGGTTTTGACCTCTACTAAGAGAACCATGACAAAGTTTACAGATCACATAATTTGGGCGATCTTTTTCTATGTCAAAAAAGGACCAGGCTAGGCAAGGCTTAGAGGCCATGCGACCTGTTGATCCACCCCGAATAATGCTCAAAGGCAGAGTGGTGGCTGAGGATGCAGTTGTAGACGTGCTACCAGTGCTCCGACTCTGTCCAGGAAGGCGCAAGGTAACTTCGTCGTCGGTTGCATCCTCCTCCACCGCCTCTGTTGACCTCCTCGAGTGCCTGACTGGGGGTTGACAGTAGGTGGGATCTAGAACTTCATCATCAATTGTTGTGTTTGCACTCCCCTCCCCCTCAGACCGAGCCTCTTCTTGCCCTGACCGAATATTTAAGTTGTCATCCCAATCGGGTATCTGCGTCTCATCTTCATCAGTATGTTCCTCATTGTCTATAACCACAGGTGTTACAGTTTGTGACAAAGGGTCAACATTATGCTCAGAAACTTGGTCCTCACGGCCTGAATCAGACTCACAAAGGTTCTGGGCATCACTGCAGACCATTTCCTGTTCTGTACTCACTGTAGCTTGGGAGCAGACCTCTGATTCCCAGGCTATAGTGTGACTAAACAGCTCTGCAGACTCAGCCATCTCAGTTCCACCATACTGTGCAGGGCTGATGGAGACTTCAGAGCTGGGAGAAAGCAAGTTTGATTGGGATGACAACTCAGAGGACTGGTGTTTTTTGGATGCGGTACTTGAAGTGGCTGAGAGGGCACATGTTGGACCACTTGAGATCCATTCAAGCATTTTCCTTTTTTGCCCATCATCTACCTTTCTTCCTGTTGTTCGTGTCCGTAAAAAAGGCAGCACATCGGATTGTCCACGGTAAGTAGTAGACATCTTACTTTTGCTGGTAGATGGTCTATCTTCAGCAGATGATAATGGAGCTTTGCCACCTTCCCCACAGACAAAACCTTTTTTGCCTTTTCCACCACGCCTCTTCCCCTTTCCACCAGCATCTGTCATTTTGCCACTCATGTTGATTGCGACAAGATTGTGGACTGAAAATGTGGTAGTAAAAATTGAGAGGTGGTGAAGATTGCAGTGGTGGTCTAGCTTTATTAACAGCAGAATAATAAAGAATAAATATCCCTGACAATGCAACTACGGCCCTTAAACTGGCAGCAAAAATTGCTAGTATAATGGCTTAGTTATAATGAGTTGGAGTGTGCAATGCAGGCAGACGCGCTCTGCAAATGTCTTTGCACTAGTGGGACTATAGCAAAGTCCAATAGCCACAGATAGGATGCCACTAGGTACACTGAGTGTTTGCTAGTATAATGGCTTAGTTATAATGAGTTGGAGTGTGCAATGCAGGCAGACGCGCTCTGCAAATGTCTTTGCACTAGTGTGACTATAGCAAAGTCCAATAGCCACAGATAGGATGCCACTAGGTACACTGAGTGTTTGCTAGTATAATGGCTTAGTTATAATGAGTTGGAGTGTGCAATGCAGGCAGACGCGCTCTGCAAATGTCTTTGCACTAGTGGGACTATAGCAAAGTCCAATAGCCACAGATAGGATGCCACTAGGTACACTGAGTGTTTGCTAGTATAATGGCTTAGTTATAATGAGTTGGAGTGTGCAATGCAGGAAGACGCGCTCTGCAAATGTCTTTGCACTAGTGGGACTATAGCAAAGTCCAATAGCCACGTATAGGATGCCACTAGGTACACTGAGTGTTTGCTAGTATAATGGCTTAGTTATAATGAGTTGGAGTGTGCAATGCAGGCAGACGCGCTCTGCAAATGTCTTTCGACTAGTGGGACTATAGCAAAGTCCAATAGCCACAGATAGGATGCCACTAGGTACACTGAGTGTTTGCTAGTATAATGGCTTAGTTATAATGAGTTGGAGTGTGCAATGCAGGCAGATGCGCTCTGCAAATGTCTTTGCACTAGTGGGACTATAGCAAAGTCCAATAGCCACGTATAGGATGCCACTAGGTACACTGAGTGTTTGCTAGTATAATGGCTTAGTTATAATGAGTTGGAGTGTGCAATGCAGGCAGACGCGCTCTGCAAATGTCTTTGCACTAGTGGGACTATAGCAAAGTCCAATAGCCACGTATAGGATGCCACTAGGTACACAGAGTGTTTGCTAGTATAATGGCTTAGTTATCATGAGTTGGAGTGTGCAATGCAGGCAGACGCGCTCTGCAAATGTCTTTGCACTAGTGGGACTATAGCAAAGTCCAATAGCCACAGATAGGATGCCACTAGGTACACTCAGTGTTTGCTAGTATAATGGCTTAGTTATAATGAGTTGGAGTGTGCAATGCAGGCAGACGCGCTCTGCAAATGTCTTTGCACTAGTGGGACTATAGCAAAGTCCAATAGCCACGTATAGGATGCCACTAGGTACACTGAGTGTTTGCTAGTATAATGGCTTAGTTATAATGAGTTGGAGTGTGCAATGCAGGCAGACGCGCTCTGCAAATGTCTTTGCACTAGTGGGACTATAGCAAAGTCCAATAGCCACAGATAGGATGCCACTAGGTACACTGAGTGTTTGCTAGTATAATGGCTTAGTTATAATGAGTTGGAGTGTGCAATGCAGGCAGATGCGCTCTGCAAATGTCTTTGCACTAGTGGGACTATAGCAAAGTCCAATAGCCACAGATAGGATGCCACTAGGTACACTGAGTGTTTGCTAGTATAATGGCTTAGTTATAATGAGTTGGAGTGTGCAATGCAGGCAGATGCGCTCTGCAAATGTCTTTGCACTAGTGGGACTATAGCAAAGTCCAATAGCCACGTATAGGATGCCACTAGGTACACTGAGTGTTTGCTAGTATAATGGCTTAGTTATAATGAGTTGGAGTGTGCAATGCAGGCAGACGCGCTCTGCAAATGTCTTTGCACTAGTGGGACTATAGCAAAGTCCAATAGCCACGTATAGGATGCCACTAGGTACACTGAGTGTTTGCTAGTATAATGGCTTAGTTATAATGAGTTGGAGTGTGCAATGCAGGCAGACGCGCTCTGCAAATGTCTTTGCACTAGTGGGACTATAGCAAAGTCCAATAGCCACGTATAGGATGCCACTAGGTACACTGAGTGTTTGCTAGTATAATGGCTTAGTTATAATGAGTTGGAGTGTGCAATGCAGGCAGATGCGCTCTGCAAATGTCTTTGCACTAGTGGGACTATAGCAAAGTCCAATAGCCACGTATAGGATGCCACTAGGTACACTGAGTGTTTGCTAGTATAATGGCTTAGTTATAATGAGTTGGAGTGTGCAATGCAGGCAGACGCGCTCTGCAAATGTCTTTGCACTAGTGGGACTATAGCAAAGTCCAATAGCCACGTATAGGATGCCACTAGGTACACAGAGTGTTTGCTAGTATAATGGCTTAGTTATCATGAGTTGGAGTGTGCAATGCAGGCAGACGCGCTCTGCAAATGTCTTTGCACTAGTGGGACTATAGCAAAGTCCAATAGCCACAGATAGGATGCCACTAGGTACACTCAGTGTTTGCTAGTATAATGGCTTAGTTATAATGAGTTGGAGTGTGCAATGCAGGCAGACGCGCTCTGCAAATGTCTTTGCACTAGTGGGACTATAGCAAAGTCCAATAGCCACGTATAGGATGCCACTAGGTACACTGAGTGTTTGCTAGTATAATGGCTTAGTTATAATGAGTTGGAGTGTGCAATGCAGGCAGACGCGCTCTGCAAATGTCTTTGCACTAGTGGGACTATAGCAAAGTCCAATAGCCACAGATAGGATGCCACTAGGTACACTGAGTGTTTGCTAGTATAATGGCTTAGTTATAATGAGTTGGAGTGTGCAATGCAGGCAGATGCGCTCTGCAAATGTCTTTGCACTAGTGGGACTATAGCAAAGTCCAATAGCCACGTATAGGATGCCACTAGGTACACTGAGTGTTTGCTAGTATAATGGCTTAGTTATAATGAGTTGGAGTGTGCAATGCAGGCAGACGCGCTCTGCAAATGTCTTTGCACTAGTGTGACTATAGCAAAGTCCAATAGCCACGTATAGGATGCCACTAGGTACACTGAGTGTTTGCTAGTATAATGGCTTAGTTATAATGAGTTGGAGTGTGCAATGCAGGCAGACGCGCTCTGCAAATGTCTTTGCACTAGTGGGACTATAGCAAAGTCCAATAGCCACAGATAGGATTCCACTAGGTACACTGAGTGTTTGCTAGTATAATTGCTTAGTTATAATGAGTTGGAGTGTGCAATGCAGGCAGATGCGCTCTGCAAATGTCTTTGCACTAGTGGGACTATAGCAAAGTCCAATAGCCACGTATAGGATGCCACTAGGTACACTGAGTGTTTGCTAGTATAATGGCTTAGTTAAAATGAGTTGGAGTGTGCAATGCAGGCAGACGCGCTCTGCAAATGTCTTTGCACTAGTGGGACTATAGCAAAGTCCAATAGCCACGTATAGGATGCCACTAGGTACACTGAGTGTTTGCTAGTATAATGGCTTAGTTATCATGAGTTGGAGTGTGCAATGCAGGCAGACGCGCTCTGCAAATGTCTTTGCACTAGTGGGACTATAGCAAAGTCCAATAGCCACAGATAGGATGCCACTAGGTACACTGAGTGTTTGCTAGTATAATGGCTTAGTTATAATGAGTTGGAGTGTGCAATGCAGGCAGACGCGCTCTGCAAATGTCTTTGCACTAGTGGGACTATAGCAAAGTCCAATAGCCACGTATAGGATGCCACTAGGTACACTGAGTGTTTGCTAGTATAATGGCTTAGTTATAATGAGTTGGAGTGTGCAATGCAGGCAGACGCGCTCTGCAAATGTCTTTGCACTAGTGTGACTATAGCAAAGTCCAATAGCCACGTATAGGATGCCACTAGGTACACTGAGTGTTTGCTAGTATAATGGCTTAGTTATAATGAGTTGGAGTGTGCAATGCAGGCAGACGCGCTCTGCAAATGTCTTTGCACTAGTGGGACTATAGCAAAGTCCAATAGCCACAGATAGGATGCCACTAGGTACACTGAGTGTTTGCTAGTATAATGGCTTAGTTATAATGAGTTGGAGTGTGCAATGCAGGCAGACGCGCTCTGCAAATGTCTTTGCACTAGTGGGACTATAGCAAAGTCCAATAGCCACAGATAGGATGCCACTAGGTACACTGAGTGTTTGCTAGTATAATGGCTTAGTTATAATGAGTTGGAGTGTGCAATGCAGGCAGACGCGCTCTGCAAATGTCTTTGCACTAGTGTGACTATAGCAAAGTCCAATAGCCACGTATAGGATGCCACTAGGTACACTGAGTGTTTGCTAGTATAATGGCTTAGTTATAATGAGTTGGAGTGTGCAATGCAGGCAGACGCGCTCTGCAAATGTCTTTGCACTAGTGGGACTATAGCAAAGTCCAATAGCCACGTATAGGATGCCACTAGGTACACTGAGTGTTTGCTAGTATAATGGCTTAGTTATAATGAGTTGGAGTGTGCAATGCAGGCAGACGCGCTCTGCAAATGTCTTTGCACTAGTGGGACTATAGCAAAGTCTAATAGCCACAGATAGGATGCCACTAGGTACACTCAGTGTTTGCTAGTATAATGGCTTAGTTATAATGAGTTGGATTGTGCAATGCAGGCAGACGCGCTCTGCAAATGTCTTTGCACTAGTGGGACTATAGCAAAGTCCAATAGCCACAGATAGGATGCCACTAGGTACACTGAGTGTTTGCTAGTATAATGGCTTAGTTATAATGAGTTGGAGTGTGCAATGCAGGCAGACGCGCTCTGCAAATGTCTTTGCACTAGTGGGACTATAGCAAAGTCCAATAGCCACAGATAGGATGCCACTAGGTACACTGAGTGTTTGCTAGTATAATGGCTTAGTTATAATGAGTTGGAGTGTGCAATGCAGGCAGACGCGCTCTGCAAATGTCTTTGCACTAGTGGAACTATAGCAAAGTCCAATAGCCACAGATAGGATGCCACTAGGTACACTGAGTGTTTGCTAGTATAATGGCTTAGTTATAATGAGTTGGAGTGTGCAATGCAGGCAGACGCACTCTGCAAATGTCTTTGCACTAGTGTGACTATAGCAAAGTCCAATAGCCACAGATAGGATGCCACTAGGTACACTGAGTGTTTGCTAGTATAATGGCTTAGTTATAATGAGTTGGAGTGTGCAATGCAGGCAGACGCGCTCTGCAAATGTCTTTGCACTAGTGGGACTATAGCAAAGTCCAATAGCCACAGATAGGATGCCACTAGGTACACTGAGTGTTTGCTAGTATAATGGCTTAGTTATAATGAGTTGGAGTGTGCAATGCAGGCAGACGCGCTCTGCAAATGTCTTTGCACTAGTGGGACTATAGCAAAGTCCAATAGCCACGTATAGGATGCCACTAGGTACACTGAGTGTTTGCTAGTATAATGGCTTAGTTATAATGAGTTGGAGTGTGCAATGCAGGCAGACACGCTCTGCAAATGTCTTTGCACTAGTGGGACTATAGCAAAGTCCAATAGCCACAGATAGGATGCCACTAGGTACACTGAGTGTTTGCTAGTATAATGGCTTAGTTATAATGAGTTGGAGTGTGCAATGCAGGCAGATGCGCTCTGCAAATGTCTTTTCACTAGTGGGACTATAGCAAAGTCCAATAGCCACGTATGGGATGCCACTAGGTACACTGAGTGTTTGCTAGTATAATGGCTTAGTTATAATGAGTTGGAGTGTGCAATGCAGGCAGACGTGCTCTGCAAATGTCTTTGCACTAGTGGGACTATAGCAAAGTCCAATAGCCACAGATAGGATGCCACTAGGTACACTGAGTGTTTGCTAGTATAATGGCTTAGTTATAGTGAGTTGGAGTGTGCAATGCAGGCAGACGCGCTCTGCAAATGTCTTTGCACTAGTGGGACTATAGCAAAGTCCAATAGCCACAGATAGGATGCCACTAGGTACACTGAGTGTTTGCTAGTATAATGGCTTAGTTATAATGAGTTGGAGTGTGCAATGCAGGCAGACGCGCTCTGCAAATGTCTTTGCACTAGTGTGACTATAGCAAAGTCCAATAGCCACGTATAGGATGCCACTAGGTACACTGAGTGTTTGCTAGTATAATGGCTTAGTTATAATGAGTTGGAGTGTGCAATGCAGGCAGACGCGCTCTGCAAATGTCTTTGCACTAGTGTGACTATAGCAAAGTCCAATAGCCACGTATAGGATGCCACTAGGTACACTGAGTGTTTGCTAGTATAATGGCTTAGTTATAATGAGTTGGAGTGTGCAATGCAGGCAGACGCGCTCTGCAAATGTCTTTGCACTAGTGGGACTATAGCAAAGTCCAATAGCCACGTATAGGATGCCACTAGGTACACTGAGTGTTTGCTAGTATAATGGCTTAGTTATCATGAGTTGGAGTGTGCAATGCAGGCAGACGCGCTCTGCAAATGTCTTTGCACTAGTGGGACTATAGCAAAGTCCAATAGCCACAGATAGGATGCCACTAGGTACACTGAGTGTTTGCTAGTATAATGGCTTAGTTATAATGAGTTGGAGTGTGCAATGCAGGCAGACGCGCTCTGCAAATGTCTTTGCACTAGTGGGACTATAGCAAAGTCCAATAGCCACAGATAGGATACCACTAGGTACACTGAGTGTTTGCTAGTATAATGGCTTAGTTATAATGAGTTGGAGTGTGCAATGCAGGCAGACGCGCTCTGCAAATGTCTTTGCACTAGTGTGACTATAGCAAAGTCCAATAGCCACGTATAGGATGCCACTAGGTACACTGAGTGTTTGCTAGTATAATGGCTTAGTTATAATGAGTTGGAGTGTGCAATGCAGGCAGACGCGCTCTGCAAATGTCTTTGCACTAGTGGGACTATAGCAAAGTCCAATAGCCACGTATAGGATGCCACTAGGTACACTGAGTGTTTGCTAGTATAATGGCTTAGTTATAATGAGTTGGAGTGTGCAATGCAGGCAGACGCGCTCTGCAAATATCTTTGCACTAGTGGGACTATAGCAAAGTCCAATAGCCACGTATAGGATGCCACTAGGTACACTGAGTGTTTGCTAGTATAATGGCTTAGTTATAATGAGTTGGAGTGTGCAATGCAGGCAGACGCGCTCTGCAAATGTCTTTGCACTAGTGGGACTATAGCAAAGTCCAATAGCCACAGATAGGATGCCACTAGGTACACTGAGTGTTTGCTAGTATAATGGCTTAGTTATAATGAGTTGGAGTGTGCAATGCAGGCAGATGCGCTCTGCAAATGTCTTTGCACTAGTGGGACTATAGCAAAGTCCAATAGCCACGTATAGGATGCCACTAGGTACACTGAGTGTTTGCTAGTATAATGGCTTAGTTATCATGAGTTGGAGTGTGCAATGCAGGCAGACGCGCTCTGCAAATGTCTTTGCACTAGTGGGACTATAGCAAAGTCCAATAGCCACAGATATGATGCCACTAGGTACACTGAGTGTTTGCTAGTATAATGGCTTAGTTATAATGAGTTGGAGTGTGCAATGCAGGCAGACGCGCTCTGCAAATGTCTTTGCACTAGTGGGACTATAGCAAAGTCCAATAGCCACGTATAGGATGCCACTAGGTACACTGAGTGTTTGCTAGTATAATGGCTTAGTTATAATGAGTTGGAGTGTGCAATGCAGGCAGACGCGCTCTGCAAATGTCTTTGCACTAGTGTGACTATAGCAAAGTCCAATAGCCACGTATAGGATGCCACTAGGTACACTGAGTGTTTGCTAGTATAATGGCTTAGTTATAATGAGTTGGAGTGTGCAATGCAGGCAGACGCGCTCTGCAAATGTCTTTGCACTAGTGGGACTATAGCAAAGTCCAATAGCCACGTATAGGATGCCACTAGGTACACTGAGTGTTTGCTAGTATAATGGCTTAGTTATAATGAGTTGGAGTGTGCAATGCAGGCAGACGCGCTCTGCAAATGTCTTTGCACTAGTGGGACTATAGCAAAGTCCAATAGCCACAGATAGGATGCCACTAGGTACACTGAGTGTTTGCTAGTATAATGGCTTAGTTATAATGAGTTGGAGTGTGCAATGCAGGCAGATGCGCTCTGCAAATGTCTTTGCACTAGTGGGACTATAGCAAAGTCCAATAGCCACGTATAGGATGCCACTAGGTACACTGAGTGTTTGCTAGTATAATGGCTTAGTTATCATGAGTTGGAGTGTGCAATGCAGGCAGACGCGCTCTGCAAATGTCTTTGCACTAGTGGGACTATAGCAAAGTCCAATAGCCACAGATAGGATGCCACTAGGTACACTGAGTGTTTACTAGTATAATGGCTTAGTTATAATGAGTTGGAGTGTGCAATGCAGGCAGACGCGCTCTGCAAATGTCTTTGCACTAGTGGGACTATAGCAAAGTCCAATAGCCACGTATAGGATGCCACTAGGTACACTGAGTGTTTGCTAGTATAATGGCTTAGTTATAATGAGTTGGAGTGTGCAATGCAGGCAGACGCGCTCTGCAAATGTCTTTGCACTAGTGTGACTATAGCAAAGTCCAATAGCCACGTATAGGATGCCACTAGGTACACTGAGTGTTTGCTAGTATAATGGCTTAGTTATAATGAGTTGGAGTGTGCAATGCAGGCAGACGCGCTCTGCAAATGTCTTTGCACTAGTGGGACTATAGCAAAGTCCAATAGCCACGTATAGGATGCCACTAGGTACACTGAGTGTTTGCTAGTATAATGGCTTAGTTATAATGAGTTGGAGTGTGCAATGCAGGCAGACGCGCTCTGCAAATGTCTTTGCACTAGTGGGACTATAGCAAAGTCCAATAGCCACAGATAGGATGCCACTAGGTACACTGAGTGTTTGCTAGTATAATGGCTTAGTTATAATGAGTTGGAGTGTGCAATGCAGGCAGATGCACTCTGCAAATGTCTTTGCACTAGTGGGACTATAGCAAAGTCCAATAGCCACAGATAGGATGCCACTAGGTACACTGAGTGTTTGCTAGTATAATGGCTTAGTTATAATGAGTTGGAGTGTGCAATGCAGGCAGATGCGCTCTGCAAATGTCTTTGCACTAGTGGGACTATAGCAAAGTCCAATAGCCACGTATAGGATGCCACTAGGTACACTGAGTGTTTGCTAGTATAATGGCTTAGTTATAATGAGTTGGAGTGTGCAATGCAGGCAGACGCACTCTGCAAATGTCTTTGCACTAGTGTGACTATAGCAAAGTCCAATAGCCACGTATAGGATGCCACTAGGTACACTGAGTGTTTGCTAGTATAATGGCTTAGTTATAATAAGTTGGAGTGTGCAATGCAGGCAGACGCGCTCTGCAAATGTCTTTGCACTAGTGGGACTATAGCAAATTCCAATAGCCACAGATAGGATGCCACTAGGTACACTGAGTGTTTGCTAGTATAATGGCTTAGTTATCATGAGTTGGAGTGTGCAATGCAGGCAGACGCGCTCTGCAAATGTCTTTGCACTAGTGGGACTATAGCAAAGTCCAATAGCCACAGATAGGATGCCACTAGGTACACTGAGTGTTTGCTAGTATAATGGCTTAGTTATAATGAGTTGGAGTGTGCAATGCAGGCAGACGCGCTCTGCAAATGAATTTGCACTAGTGGGACTATAGCAAAGTCCAATAGCCACAGATAGGATGCCACTAGGTACACTTGAGTGTTTGCTAGTATAATGGCTTAGTTATAATGAGTTGGAGTATGCAGAGGACACGAGGGTACAGTGCCAGGATTTTGGGGCTCTGGGTAGAGGAATGGAAGCCTGCCTTTCTATCCCTTCTAATAGGGAAATGCAGGGAGGAAATACCTGACCTTGGCTACACAGACGCTGGTGCTGTTTTCAGGACCTGTCACCTTAACTCTGACCCTGCCGGTTTGAGCCCTTAAAAGGACTCTTAGAAAGTGCTATCCCTATGCTGTCCAGCGCTGTGTATGCAGCGCATACAGCTGTATCGGCGATAGGACTCAGGAGGACGGAGCTGCGACAGTGATGTCTGACACCAAAGACACAGAAGAGATAATGGCGTCCTGGAGGAAAATGTCCGTTTTTATAATGCAGGGACATGTGACATGGACATCCTATCACACATGCCGTTGCTTCTCTGGCTAAAAGTCCACTTAGCTGTGTGTGTGTCTGGGATTGGCTGACATGCTGGCCCGCCCCACAAGACGCGCGCGCTTAGGGAAGGAAGACAAGAAAAGAAAAAAAAAATGGCGATCGCCATTATACAAACAGCAGTGATCTGAAGGCGCTGTTCCCGCACAGTATACACTGAAATGTCATAATAGTGTGATTCACAGAGTGACTTACACTATTACAGCAGAAACCAAGCTAGGATTTAGCTGGTTTTTTGCTGCTAGAACCGTTCTCGAACG
Source organism: Anomaloglossus baeobatrachus (assembly GCF_048569485.1). Lineage (NCBI taxonomy): Eukaryota > Metazoa > Chordata > Amphibia > Anura > Aromobatidae > Anomaloglossus > Anomaloglossus baeobatrachus. Next base: position 610,746,702 of record NC_134356.1, on the reverse strand, counting down.
TTTCTAGAACTATCGAGCTTTTGCAAAAAAGCTCGAGTTCTAGTTCGATCTAGAACATGCCCCAAAATCACTCGAGCCTAGAACTGGAGAACCACGAACCACGAACCGCGCTCAACTCTAGTCCTTTTCATCATGTAGTCACTCCACATTATTGATGCCAATGAAGGAAATAATATTTGGCTCCCAGAAGCCTTAAAAAAACAATTTATCTTTTACATTTCCCTTTACAATATGGTACTAGATCATGGTAAAACTGGTGAGACTTTTGTAATATACAGCAAATTAAACAAGAAACCATAAAAAGTAAATATCTCTCGGAAACTTCCTTCTCAATCGTGCAAGTAGATCATGATGGAACTCGAGAAACTTTGGCTAACGCATTTGTTCAAAATAACAAAGAAAGACAAGAAAAGTCTGCTCCAGGTGAGGCTTGAACTCACAACCTCGGCATAGCTCATCAGTTACTGCTTTATAAGTACCGCGCGCTGACCGATTGCGCCACTGGAGCAGCTGCTGGGCTGCAGCATTGCATATATGAAAAAAAAACAATCAGAAATTTAAAATGAAAAATTTGCTCCGAAATGTAACTATTTGATAAAACAGGATTTGTGTTGTTGCTTTTTCCACAGTCTGAAAATACATTTTTTACCAGATCACAATCTTTATGAAGAATCAATTGAGACATTTATCACACTGGCCAATGGGCATTTTTAAACTGAAACATCCTGTTGCTTCAGGAAGTGCACATGTGCATTGGCTGGGATGAACACACGCTCTGTTGCTATATTTTATATGCTGTATTTGTAATATCGTATTTTATTATTTAGCATGGTCACACTTCTTTCAATTAAAAGTAGCAATCTTTCTTTTTTGGAGAATTTTGCAAGATCAAATTCAAACTGGTAGAAAGATTAGACAGACCATGCGCTGTTTCAGAGATAAGCAAACACCCCAGATGCGACTTGAGCCCACAAACCCTGGCTTAGGAGGCCAGTGCCTTATCCATTAGGCCACTGGGGCTTCTCAAGGTAGTTCATGCCGTGGGTTCTATTTTCTGTAGCAGGCAATTATCCGTTTTAATTGCATTTTCAAAAATGGTCTTGTAAGTTTGTACTCCAACTTGAAAACAACCATAACCACGTGCTTCTTTCTTTTCTGCTGAGAGCCAGGGCTTCCTTTGTCATGTCCTTTTCATCATGTAGTCACTCCACATTATTAATGCCAATGAAGGAAATAATATTTGGCTCCCAGAAGCCTTAAAAAAACAATTTATCTTTTACATTTCCCTTTACAATATGGTACTAGATCATGGTAAAACTGGTGAGACTTTTGTAATATACAGCAAATTAAACAAGAAACCATAAAAAGTAAATATCTCTCGGGAACTTCCTTCTCAATCGTGCAAGTAGATCATGATGGAACTCGAGAAACTTTGGCTAATGCATTTGTTCAAAATAACAAAGGAAGACAAGAAAAGTCTGCTCCAGGTGAGGCTTGAACTCACAACCTCGGCATAGCTCATCAGTTACTGCTTTATAAGTACCGCGTGCTGACCGTTTGCGCCACTGGAGCAGCTGCTGGGCTGCAGCATTGCATATATGAAAAAAAAACAATCAGAAATTTAAAATGAAAAATTTGCTCCGAAATGTAACTGATAAAACAGGATTTGTGTTGTTGCTTTTTCCACAGTTTGAAAATACATTTTTTACCAGATCACAATCTTTATGAAGAATCAATTGAGACATTTATCACACTGGCCAATGGGCATTTTTAAACTGAAACATCCTGTTGCTTCAGGAAGTGCACATGTGCATTGGCTGGGATGAACACACGCTCTGTTGCTATATTTTATATGCTGTATTTGTAATATCGTATTTTATTATTTAGCATGGTCACACTTCTTTCAATTAAAAGTAGCAATCTTTCTATTTTGGAGAATTTTGCAAGATCAAATTCAAACTGGTAGAAAGATTAGACAGACCATGCGCTGTTTCAGAGATAAGCAAACACCCCAGATGCGACTTGAGCCCACAAACCCTGGCTTAGGAGGCCAGTGCCTTATCCATTAGGCCACTGGGGCTTCTCAAGGTAGTTCATGCCGTGGGTTCTATTTTCTGTAGCAGGCAATTATCCGTTTTAATTGCATTTTCAAAAATGGTCTTGTAAGTTTGTACTCCAACTTGAAAACAACCATAACCACGTGCTTCTTTCTTTTCTGCTGAGAGCCAGGGCTTCCTTTGTCATGTCCTTTTCATCATGTAGTCACTCCACATTATTAATGCCAATGAAGGAAATAATATTTGGCTCCCAGAAGCCTTAAAAAAACAATTTATCTTTTACATTTCCCTTTACAATATGGTACTAGATCATGGTAAAACTGGTGAGACTTTTGTAATATACAGCAAATTAAACAAGAAACCATAAAAAGTAAATATCTCTCGGGAACTTCCTTCTCAATCGTGCAAGTAGATCATGATGGAACTCGAGAAACTTTGGCTAATGCATTTGTTCAAAATAACAAAGGAAGACAAGAAAAGTCTGCTCCAGGTGAGGCTTGAACTCACAACCTCGGCATAGCTCATCAGTTACTGCTTTATAAGTACCGCGTGCTGACTGTTTGCGCCACTGGAGCAGCTTCTGGGCTGCAGCATTGCATATATGAAAAAAAAACAATCAGAAATTTAAAATGAAAAATTTGTTTCGAAATGTAACTATTTGATAAAACAGGATTTGTGTTGTTGCTTTTTCCACAGTTTGAAAATACATTTTTTACCAGATCACAATCTTTATGAAGAATCAATTGAGACATTTATCACACTGGCCAATGGGCATTTTTAAACTGAAACATCCTGTTGCTTCAGGAAGTGCACATGTGCATTGGCTGGGATGAAGACACGCTCTGTTGCTATATTTTATATGCTGTATTTGTAATATCGTATTTTATTATTTAGCATGGTCACACTTCTTTCAATTAAAAGTAGCAATCTTTATTTTTTGGAGAATTTTGCAAGATCAAATTCAAACTGGTAGAAAGATTAGACAGACCATGCGCTGTTTCAGAGATAAGCAAACACCCCAGATGGGACTTGAACCCACAATCCCTGGCTTAGGAGGCCAGTGCCTTATCCATTAGGCCACTGGGGCTTCTCAAGGTAGTTCATGCAGTGGGTTCTATTTTCTGTAGCAGGCAATTATCCGTTTTAATTGCATTTTCAAAAATGGTCTTGTAAGTTTGTACTCCAACTTGAAAACAACCATAACCACGTGCTTCTTTCTTTTCTGCTGAGAGCCAGGGCTTCCTTTGTCATGTCCTTTTCATCATGTAGTCACTCCACATTATTGATGCCAATGAAGGAAATAATATTTGGCTCCCAGAAGCCTTAAAAAAACAATTTATCTTTTACATTTCCCTTTACAATATGGTACTAGATCATGGTAAAACTGGTGAGACTTTTGTAATATACAGCAAATTAAACAAGAAACCATAAAAAGTAAATATCTCTCGGAAACTTCCTTCTCAATCGTGCAAGTAGATCATGATGGAACTCGAGAAACTTTGGCTAACGCATTTGTTCAAAATTACAAAGGAAGACATGAAAAGTCTGCTCCAGGTGAGGCTTGAACTCACAACATCGGCATAGCTCATTAGTTACTGCTTCATAAGTACCGCGCGCTGACCGATTGCGCCACTGAAGCAGCTGCTGGGCTGCAGCATTGCATATATGAAAAAAAATCAATCAGAAATTTAAAATGAAAAATTTGCTCCAAAATGTAACTATTTGATAAAACAGGATTTGTGTTGTTGCTTTTTCCACAGTTTGAAAATACATTTTTTACCAGATCACAATCTTTATGAAGAATCAATTGAGACATTTATCACACTGGCCAATGGGCATTTTTAAACTGAAACATCCTGTTGCTTCAGGAGGTGCACATGTGCATTGGCTGGGATGAACACACGCTCTGTTGCTATATTTTATATGCTGTATTTGTAATATCGTATTTTATTATTTAGCATGGTCACACTTCTTTCAATTAAAAGTAACAATCTTTCTTTTTTGGAGAATTTTGCAAGATCAAATTCAAACTGGTAGAAAGATTAGACAGACCATGTGCTGTTTCAGAGATAAGCAAACACTCCAGATGGGACTTGAACCCACAATGCCTGGCTTAGGAGGCCAGTGCCTTATCTATTAGGCCACTGGGGCTTCTCAAGGTAGTTCATGCAGTGGGTTCTATTTTCTGTAGCAGGCAATTATCCGTTTTAATTGCATTTTCAAAAATGGTCTTGTAAGTTTGTACTCCAACTTGAAAACAACCATAACCACGTGCTTCTTTCTTTTCTGCTGAGAGCCAGGGCTTCCTTTGTCATGTCCTTTTCATCATGTAGTCACTCCACATTATTAATGCCAATGAAGGAAATAATATTTGGCTCCCAGAAGCCTTAAAAAAAAATTTATCTTTTACATTTCCCTTTACAATATGGTACTAGATCATGGAAAAACTGGTGAGACTTTTGTAATATACAGCAAATTAAACAAGAAACCATAAAAAGTAAATATCTCTCGGAAACTTCCTTCTCAATCGTGCAAGTAGATTATGATGGAACTCGAGAAACTTTGGCTAACGCATTTGTTCAAAATAACAAAGGAAGACAAGAAAAGTCTGCTCCAAGTGAGGCTTGAACTCACAACCTCGGCATAGCTCATCAGTTACTGCTTTATAAGTACCGCACGCTGACCGATTGCGCCACTGGAGCAGCTGCTGGGCTGCCGCATTGCATATATGAAAAAAAAACAATCAGAAATTTAAAATGAAAAATTTGCTCCGAAATGTAACTATGTGAGAAAACAGGATTTGTGTTGTTGCTTTTTCCACAGTTTGAAAATACATTTTTTACCAGATCACAATCTTTCTGAAGAATCAATTGAGACATTTATCACACTGGCCAATGGGCATTTTTAAACTGAAACATCCTGTTGCTTCAGGAAGTGCACATGTGCATTGGCTGGGATGAACACACGCTCTGTTGCTATATTTTATATGCTGTATTTGTAATATCGTATTTTATTATTTAGCATGGTCACACTTCTTTCAATTAAAAGTAGCAATCTTTCTTTTTTGGAGAATTTTGCAAGATCAAATTCAAACTGGTTGAGAGATTAGACAGACCAAGCTCTGTTTCAGAGATAAGCAAACACCCCAGATGGGACTTGAACCCACAATCCCTGGCTTAGGAGGCCAGTGCCTTATCCATTAGGCCACTGGGGCTTCTCAAGGTAGTTCATGCCGTGAGTTCTATTTTCTGTAGCAGGCAATTATCCGTTTTAATTGCATTTTCAAAAATGGTCTTGTAAGTTTGTACTCCAACTTGAAAACAACCATAACCACGTGCTTCTTTCTTTTCTGCTGAGAGCCAGGGCTTCCTTTGTCATGTCCTTTTCATCATGTAGTCACTCCACATTATTAATGCCAATGAAGGAAATAATATTTAGCTCCCAGAAGCCTTAAAAAAACAATTTATCTTTTACATTTCCCTTTACAATATGGTACTAGAAAATGGTAAAACTGGTGAGACTTTTGTAATATACAGCAAATTAAACAAGAAACCATAAAAAGTAAATATCTCTCGGAAACTTCCTTCTCAATCGTGCAAGAAGATCATGATGGAACTCGAGAAACTTTGGCTAACGCATTTGTTCAAAATAACAAAGGAAGACAAGAAAAGTCTGCTCCAGGTGAGGCTTGAACTCACAACCTCGGCACAGCTCATCAGTTACTGCTTTATAAGTACCGCGCGCTGACCGATTGCGCCACTGGAGCAGCTGCTGGGCTGCAGCATTGCATATATGAAAAAAAAACAATCAGAAATTTAAAATGAAAAATTTGCTCCGAAATGTAACTATTTGATAAAACAGGATTTGTGTTGTTGCTTTTTCCACAGTTTGAAAATACATTTTTTACCAGATCACAATCTTTATGAAGAATCAATTGAGACATTTATCACACTGGCCAATGGGCATTTTTAAACTGAAACATCCTGTTGCTTCAGGAAGTGCACATGTGCATTGGCTGGGATGAACACACGCTCTGTTGCTATATTTTATATGCTGTATTTGTAATATCGTATTTTATTATTTAGCATGGTCACACTTCTTTCAATTAAAAGTAGCAATCTTTCTTTTTTGGAGAATTTTGCAAGATCAAATTCAAACTGGTTGAGAGATTAGACAGACCAAGCTCTGTTTCAGAGATAAGCAAACACCCCAGATGGGACTTGAACCCACAATCCCTGGCTTAGGAGGCCAGTGCCTTATCCATTAGGCCACTGGGGCTTCTCAAGGTAGTTCATGCCGTGAGTTCTATTTTCTGTAGCAGGCAATTATCCGTTTTAATTGCATTTTCAAAAATGGTCTTGTAAGTTTGTACTCCAACTTGAAAACAACCATAACCACGTGCTTCTTTCTTTTCTGCTGAGAGCCAGGGCTTCCTTTGTCATGTCCTTTTCATCATGTAGTCACTCCACATTATTAATGCCAATGAAGGAAATAATATTTAGCTCCCAGAAGCCTTAAAAAAACAATTTATCTTTTACATTTCCCTTTACAATATGGTACTAGAAAATGGTAAAACTGGTGAGACTTTTGTAATATACAGCAAATTAAACAAGAAACCATAAAAAGTAAATCTCTCTCGGAAACTTCCTTCTCAATCGTGCAAGAAGATCATGATGGAACTCGAGAAACTTTGGCTAACGCATTTGTTCAAAATAACAAAGGAAGACAAGAAAAGTCTGCTCCAGGTGAGGCTTGAACTCACAACCTCGGCACAGCTCATCAGTTACTGCTTTATAAGTACCGCGCGCTGACCGATTGCGCCACTGGAGCAGCTGCTGGGCTGCAGCATTGCATATATGAAAAAAAAATAATCAGAAATTTAAAATGAAAAATTTGCTCCGAAATGTAACTATTTGATAAAACAGGATTTGTGTTGTTGCTTTTTCCACAGTTTGAAAATACATTTTTTACCAGATCACAATCTTTATGAAGAATCAATTGAGACATTTATCACACTGGCCAATGGGCATTTTTAAACTGAAACATCCTGTTGCTTCAGGAAGTGCACATGTGCATTGGCTGGGATGAACACACGCTCTGTTGCTATATTTTATATGCTGTATTTGTAATATCGTATTTTATTATTTAGCATGGTCACACTTCTTTCAATCAAAAGTAGCAATCTTTCTTTTTTGGAGAATTTTGCAAGATCAAATTCAAACTGGTAGAAAGATTAGACAGACCATGCGTTGTTTCAGAGATAAGCAAACACCCCAGATGGGACTTGAACCCACAATCTCTGGCTTAGGAGACCAGTGCCTTATCCATTAGGCCACTGGGGCTTCTCAAGGTAGTTCATGCCGTGAGTTCTATTTTCTGTAGCAGGCAATTATCCGTTTTAATTGCATTTTCAAAAATGGTCTTGTAAGTTTGTACTCCAACTTGAAAACAACCATAACCACGTGCTTCTTTCTTTTCTGCTGAGAGCTAGGGCTTCCTTTGTCATGTCCTTTTCATCATGTAGTCACTCCACATTATTAATGCCAATGAAGGAAATAATATTTAGCTCCCAGAAGCCTTAAAAAAACAATTTATCTTTTACATTTCCCTTTACAATATGGTACTAGAAAATGGTAAAACTGGTGAGACTTTTGTAATATACAGCAAATTAAACAAGAAACCATAAAAAGTAAATCTCTCTCGGAAACTTCCTTCTCAATCGTGCAAGAAGATCATGATGGAACTCGAGAAACTTTGGCTAACGCATTTGTTCAAAATAACAAAGGAAGACAAGAAAAGTCTGCTCCAGGTGAGGCTTGAACTCACAACCTCGGCACAGCTCATCAGTTACTGCTTTATAAGTACCGCGCGCTGACTGATTGCGCCACTGGAGCAGCTGCTGGGCTGCAGCATTGCATATATGAAAAAAAAACAATCAGAAATTTAAAATGAAAAATTTGCTCCGAAATGTAACTATTTGATAAAACAGGATTTGTGTTGTTGCTTTTTCCACAGTTTGAAAATACATTTTTTACCAGATCACAATCTTTATGAAGAATCAATTGAGACATTTATCACACTGGCCAATGGGCATTTTTAAACTGAAACATCCTGTTGCTTCAGGAAGTGCACATGTGCATTGGCTGGGATGAACACACGCTCTGTTGCTATATTTTATATGCTGTATTTGTAATATCGTATTTTATTATTTAGCATGGTTACACTTCTTTCAATTAAAAGTAGCAATCTTTCTTTTTTGGAGAATTTTGCAAGATCAAATTCAAACTGGTAGAAAGATTAGACAGACCATGCGTTGTTTCAGAGATAAGCAAACACCCCAGATGGGACTTGAACCCACAATCTCTGGCTTAGGAGACCAGTGCCTTATCCATTAGGCCACTGGGGCTTCTCAAGGTAGTTCATGCAGTGGGTTCTATTTTCTGTAGCAGGCAATTATCCGTTTTAATTGCATTTTCAAAAATGGTCTTGTAAGTTTGTACTCCAACTTGAAAACAACCATAACCACGTGCTTCTTTCTTTTCTGCTGAGAGCCAGGGATTCCTTTGTCATGTCCTTTTCATCATGTAGTCACTCCACATTATTGATGCCAATGAAGGAAATAATATTTGGCTCCCAGAAGCCTTAAAAAAACAATTTATCTTTTACATTTCCCTTTACAATATGGTACTAGATCATGGTAAAACTGGTGAGACTTTTGTAATATACAGCAAATTAAACAAGAAACCATAAAAAGTAAATATCTCTCGGAAACTTCCTTCTCAATCGTGCAAGTAGATCATGATGGAACTCGAGAAACTTTGGCTAACGCATTTGTTCAAAATTACAAAGGAAGACAAGAAAAGTCTGCTCCAGGTGAGGCTTTAACTCACAACCTCGGCATAACTCATCAGTTACTGCTTCATAAGTACCACGCGCTGACCGATTGCGCCACTGGAGCAGCTGCTGGGCTGCAGCATTGCATATATGAAAAAAAAACAATCAGAAATTTAAAATGAAAAATTTGCTCCGAAATGTAACTATTTGATAAAACAGGATTTGTGTTGTTGCTTTTTCCACAGTTTGAAAATACATTTTTTACCAGATCACAATCTTTATGAAGAATCAATTGAGACATTTATCACACTGGCCAATGGGCATTTTTAAACTGAAACATCCTGTTGCTTCAGGAGGTGCACATGTGCATTGGCTGGGATGAACACACGCTCTGTTGCTATATTTTATATGCTGTATTTGTAATATCGTATTTTATTATTTAGCATGGTCACACTTCTTTCAATTAAAAGTAGCAATCTTTCTTTTTTGGAGAATTTTGCAAGATCAAATTCAAACTGGTAGAAAGATTAGACAGACCATGCGCTGGGTCAGAGATAAGCAAACACTCCAGATGGGACTTGAACCCACAATCCCTGGCTTAGGAGGTCAGTGCCTTATCCATTAGGCCACTGGGGCTTCTCAAGGTAGTTCATGCCGTGGGTTCTATTTTCTGTAGCAGGCAATTATCCGTTTTAATAGCATTTTCAAAAATGGTCTTGTAAGTTTGTACTCCAACTTGAAAACAACCATAACCACGTGCTTCTTTCTTTTCTGCTGAGAGCCAGGGCTTCCTTTGTCATGTCCTTTTCATCATGTAGTCACTAGTGATGAGCGAGTACTAAAAAGCTCGGGTGCTCGAAGCTCGGGCCGAGCCTCCCAAGATACTCGTGTACTCGGCCCGAGCAACGAGCCCAATGTTATCCTATGGGAGACCCGAGTATTTTTGTGAAATGACCCCCCGGCAGCATGGAGAAACCCTAAAAATGTCACAAAAGTCTCAGAAGAGTGCTCAAATGACATGGCAACAGCATGGGGAAGACCCCTTGAAGCATTTATCACTGAAAAGTCACAGCTGTGAACTATTTTGTCCGCGTTTTACGCCATTTTTACGGACTCACCAGAAAACCTTCCAAAATGACCCCAAAATGATTTTTCATGGCGGAAATGTTAAGGGCACATACCCAATAGTGAGATAGAGCTGGTGTATGTTACTTTTTGAGATTAATACATGAAAGATTTTACGTGAAAACATTGTGTGGCACTCCGATGTCCCTGAGAAGAGACGTACATGAAGGCCTCTTGAGTCTAATGTGCCCATTTTGAGGAAGTGAGTCTTTGTAGTATTTTCCTTTGCCAGGGCAGTCCAAAATTGTGAGGTTCACCAATGCCCCTGCATACAGACGTGCATGAGGGCCTGTAAACCTGAAGTGCCCATTGGAAGGAAGTGGGTCTATTGTAGTATAGCCCTTTGGCAGGGCAGCCAAAAATTGGGAGGCTCCACGTTGTCCCTGGATAGAGACGTGCATGAGGGCCTGTAAACCTGAAGTGCCCATTGTAAGGAAGTGGGTCTATTGTAGTATAGCCCTTAGGCAGGGCAGTCAAAAATTGGGAGGCTCCACGTTGTCCCTGGATAGAGAAGTGCATGAGGGCCTGTAAACCTGAAGTGCCCATTGTAAGGAAGTGGGTCTATTGTAGTATAGCCCTTAGGCAGGGCAGCCAAAAATTGGGAGGCTCCACGTTGTCCCTGGATAGAGACGTGCATGAGGGCCTGTAAACCTGAAGTGCCCATTGTCAGGAAGTGGGTCTATTGTAGTATAGCCCTTAGGCAGGGCAGCCAAAATTTGGGAGGCTCCACGTTGTCCCTGGGTAGAGACGTGCATGAGGGCCTCAAAACATTAAGTGTCCATTGTCAGGAAGTGGGTGTATTATAGTATAGCCCTTAGGCAGGGCAGCCAAAAATTGGGAGGCTCCACGTTGTCCCTGGGTAGAGACGTGCATGAGGGCCTCAAAACATTAAGTGTCCATTGTCAGGAAGTGGGTGTATTATAGTATAGCCCTTAGGCAGGGCAGCCAAGAATTGGGAGGCTCCACGTTGTCCCTGGGTAGAGACGTGCATGAGGGCCTCAAAACATTAAGTGTCCATTGTCAGGAAGTGGGTGTATTATAGTATAGCCCTTAGGCAGGGCAGCCAAAAATTGGGAGGCTCCACGTTGTCCCTGGGTAGAGACGTGCATGAGGGCCTCAAAACATTAAGTGTCCATTGTCAGGAAGTGGGTGTATTATAGTATAGCCCTTAGGCAGGGCAGCCAAAAATTGGGAGGCTCCACGTTGTCCCTGGGTAGAGACGTGCATGAGGGCCTCAAAACATTAAGTGTCCATTGTCAGGAAGTGGGTGTATTATAGTATAGCCCTTAGGCAGGGCAGCCAAAAATTGGGAGGCTCCACGTTGTCCCTGGGTAGAGACGTGCATGAGGGCCTCAAAACATTAAGTGTCCATTGTCAGGAAGTGGGTGTATTATAGTATAGCCCTTAGGCAGGGCAGCCAAAAATTGGGAGGCTCCACGTTGTCCCTGGGTAGAGACGTGCATGAGGGCCTCAAAACATTGTTCCCATTGCAAAGGAGCGGGTCTCCTGTCGTTGTAATGTCCATTCTGCAAAGAATGGGCGAAAAAATTTACCACTGGGGGTATACCTGAAACAAAGGCCTAAGTATTGCAATTTGTAACGGTCATCATGGTGGCGCATGAGGAGAAGGAGGAGCAGTCCAGTGATTATCCAAAGTCCAGAAGTGTGTACCCATGGGTGAGTGGAGGTACATGGCAAACTTTAAATTCCGCTCTCATTTGCTGGTGGTGTGGTGAAGTCTGGCCCAATCCAACCCTTGTTCATCTTGATCAGAGTCAGCCTGTCAGCATTTTCAGTTGACAGGCGGGTGCGTTTATCTGTAATGATTGCACCTGCGGCACTAAAAACACGCTCTGACAAAACGCTAGCGGCAGGGCAGGCCAGGACTTCCAAGGCGTAGAGAGCCAATTCATGCCACGTGTCCAGCTTGGATACCCAATAATTGTAAGGCACAGAGGAATGTCGGAGTACAGTTGTTCGATCTGCAAGGTACTCCTTCAGCATCTGGGCAAACTTAGGATTTCTTGTGGCACTACCCCGCACCTCAGGGGCTGTGGTACGTGAGGGGCTGAGAAAACTGTCCCACATCTTAAAGACTGTTCCCCTACCTCTGGCGGATTGGACTTGTGCCTCTCTCGGCTGTACGCCTCGGTTGTCCACTGATTCCTGACCTATGCCGCTAGCGTTTTGTGAGGGGAATGCTTTGCCTACTTCCGTGACTATGGCCTTCCGGAACTGCTGCATTTTGGTTGACCTCTACTCCACGGGAATAAGAGACAAAAAGTTCTCCTTGTAGCGTGGGTCTAACAGTGTTACCAACCAGTAATGATTGTCGGCCAAGATGTTCTTAACGCGAGGGTCACGAGACAGGCAGCTTACCATAAAGTCAGCCATGTGCGCCAGACTCTTAACAGCCAGGACTTCAGTAGCCTGACCAACAAGATGACTGAACATGCTGTCCTCCTCCTCCTCCTCCTCCTCCTCATCTACCCTGTCCTCTGGCCAGCCACGCTGAACCGAGGATATGACTGGTGTGCATGTCATATCCTCAATTTGGCCGGAGAGTTGCTCCATGTCTTCATCCTCCTCCTCGTCATAGTCCTCCACTGCACGTTGTGATGAGACGAGGCTGGGCTGTGTGTTATCACCCACACCCACTACTGTTTCTTGCTGCAACTCATCGCGCTCCGCCTGCAATGCATCATGTTTGTTTTTCAGCAGAGACCGTTTTAGAAGGCAGAGTAGCGGTATGGTGACGCTAATAATGGCGTCATCACCACTCACCATCTTGGTGGAGTCCTCAAAGTTTTGGAGGATGGTACATAGGTCTGACATCCATCTCCACTCCTCAGGTGTTATGTGTGGAATTTGAACCATTTCCCGATGGCTTAGGTGATGCAGGTACTCAACAACTGCCCTCTTCTGCTCACATATCCTGACCAACATGTGCAGAGTTGAATTCCAACGCGTGGGGACATCACACACCAGTCTGTGAGCCGGAAGATGCAAACTGCGCTGAAAGCCGGCAAGGCCGGCTGAAGCAGTAGGTGACTTTCAAAAATGTGCAGACAGGCGGCGAACTTTTACCAGCAGATCAGACAGCTCTGGGTATGACTTTAGAAACCGCTGAACCACGAGGTTGAGCACATGGGCCACACATGGAACATGTGTCAGCTGGCCTCGCCTCAAAGCCGCCACCAGGTTCCGGCCATTGTCACACACGACCTTTCCTGGCTTTAGGTTCAGAGGTGTGAGCCAGTGATCTGCCTGCTGTTTCAGAGCTGTCCACAGCTCTTCTGCATTGTGGGGTTTGTCACCTATGCAGATTAGCTTCAGCACAGCCTGTTGCCGCTTCGCCGAGGCAGTGCTGCAGTGCTTCCAGCTTGTGACTGGTGTGGAGGGTACAGTGGATGAGGATGCGCAGGAGGAGGAGGAGGCTGAAGAGCATGACATTCCGGAGCTGTAGAGTGTGGGTGAAACACTGACTGAGGTAGGGCCTGCAAACCTTGGTGTGGGAAGGACGTGTTCCGTCCCTCGCTCAGACTGGGTCCCAGCTTCCACAATATTAACCCAGTGTGCCGTCAACGAGATGTAGCGGCCTTGCCCACAAGCACTTGTCCACGTGTCTGTGGTTAGGTGGACCTTGGGTGAAACAGCGTTGTTCAGGGCACGTGTGATGTTTTGTGACACGTGGTTATGCAACGCGGGGACGGCACACCGGGAGAAATAGTGGCGGCTGGGGACCGAGTAACGTGGGACAGCTGCCGCCATCAGGTCGCAGAATGCTTCTGTCTCCACCAGCCTAAAAGGCAACATTTCCAGCGCAAGCAGTCGCGAAATGTTAGCATTTAGAACTGTGGCATGTGGGGTGTTGGCAGTGTATTTGCGCCTGCGTTCAAAGGTTTGCTGAATGGATAACTGAATGCTGCGCTGGGACAAGGACGTGCTTGATGATGGTGTTCTTTCTGCGTAGGCAACTGCAGGTGCAGGAGTGGAGGAGGCTTGTTCGCAGGCAGCATGGACAGGGGATTGGCTCGCATGCACAACCAGCGAAGACGTAGCAGTGACATCAGCAAGCACTGCTCCTCGACTCTGTTGTACTTCCCACAAAGTCGGGTGCTTGGCTGACATGTGCCTGATCATGCTGGTGGTGGTCAGGCTGCTAGTTTTGGTACCCCTGCTGATGCTGGCACGGCAGGTGTTGCAAATGGCCTTTTTTGAATCATCTGGATCCAACTTAAAAAACTGCCAGACTCGGGAAGACCTAACATTTGTACAGGCACCTTGTGTCGTCGTGTTGTTCCGGGGAACGGTTGCCTGACTTCTGCCTGGGGCCACCACCCTGCTTCTTACTGCCTGTTGTGTTGCTACGCCTCCCTCCCCCTGTGCACTGCTGTCCTCGCTCTGCATATCCTCCTGCCAGGTTGGGTCAGTTACTGGATCATCCACCACGTCGTCTTCCTCTTCCGCACCCTGCTCCTCCTCCTGACTTCCTGACAATTGTGTCTCATCATCGTCCACCACTTGTTGAGACACGTTGCCAACTTCGTGAGAACGTGGCTGCTCAAATATTTGGCCATCTGTACAGACGATCTCCTCATGACCCACTTCCATATGAGCTGGCGAGAGGCCAGAATGTGTGAATGGAAACGTGAACAGCTCTTCCGAGTGTCCAAGTGTTGGATCATTAATGTCCGAGGAGGACGTGTACTCAGCCTGGTGGTAGGAAGGAGGATCAGGTTCAGAAATGTGCGGTGCAGTATCACGGCTACTGACACTTGACCGTGTGGAAGACAGAGTGTTTGTGGTGGTGCCAATCTGACTGGAAGCATTATCTGCTATCCAACTAACAACCTGTTGACACTGGTCTTGGTTCAAGAGCGGTGTACTGCTGCGGTCCCCAAGAATTTGGGACAGGACGTGCGAGCGACTAGATGTGGCCCTTTGTTGTGGCGAAATTAGAGCTTGCCCACGACCTCGGCCTCTGCCTGCACCACCATCACGTCCACTTCCTTGTTCCTTGCCAATGCCCTTGCGCATTTTGCAATGCTGTGCTGACGTGTATATTCACTACTTGTGCGTTATATCAAAGTTTGTGTAAATTGCACACAAGTGCACCTGTACGCTGCCACCGACAGGCACACACGTGCGGTTTTAAAAACCAAGCACGGACGCAATAAGAACCTAACAGGTTTTTTTGGGGAGCGACAATTACAGACAAGTCAGACACTATCTGGACTGTTTTAGACTGTGTACACCAGCCCCAGATATGATGAAGGCTGGTATACGGTCACCACTAGAAATGGCTATATATACCCTGCCTGCCTGCCTGCCTGTATACTGGTACAATAGTCCTGACAAGGACTCTTCTGGTCACTAGCCTGTATTCAGACCGGGCTATACCCTGCCTGTATATAGCAACAATAGTCCTGAGAAGGACTCTGCTACTGTACTCCGACCTGGCTATACCCTGCCTGCCTGTATACAGTTAGGTCCAGAAATATTTGGACAGTGACACAAGTTTTGTTACTTTAGCTGTTTACAAAAACATGTTCAGAAATACAATTATATATATAATATGGGCTGAAAGTGCACACTCCCAGCTGCAATATGAGAGTTTTCACATCCAAATCGGAGAAAGGGTTTAGGAATCACAGCTCTGTAATGCATAGCCTCCTCTTTTTCAAGGGACCAAAAGTAATTGGACAAGGGACTCTAAGGGCTGCAATTAACTCTGAAGGCGTCTCCCTTGTTAACCTGTAATCAATGAAGTAGTTAAAAGGTCTGTGGTTGATTACAGGTGTGTGGTTTTGCAGTTGGAAGCTGTTGCTGTGACCAGACAACATGCGGTCTAAGGAACTCTCAATTGAGATGAAGCAGAACATCCTGAGGCTGAAAAAAAAGAAAAAATCCATCAGAGAGATAGCAGACATGCTTGGAGTAGCAAAATCAACAGTCGGCTACATTCTGAGAAAAAAGGAATTGACTGGTGAGCTTGGGAACTCAAAAAGGCCTGGGCGTCCACGGATGACAACAGTGGTGGATGATCGCCGCATACTTTCTTTGGTGAAGAAGAACCCGTTCACAACATCAACTGAAGTCCAGAACACTCTCAGTGAAGTAGGTGTATCTGTCTCTAAGTCAACAGTAAAGAGAAGACTCCATGAAAGTAAATACAAAGGGTTCACATCTAGATGTAAACCATTCATCAATTCCAAAAATAGACAGGCCAGAGTTAAATTTGCTGAAAAACACCTCATGAAGCCAGCTCAGTTCTGGAAAAGTATTCTATGGACAGATGAGACCAAGATCAACCTGTACCAGAATGATGGGAAGAAAAAAGTTTGGAGAAGAAAGGGAACGGCACATGATCCAAGGCACACCACATCCTCTGTAAAACATGGTGGAGGAAACGTGATGGCATGGGCATGCATGGCTTTCAATGGCACTGGGTCACTTGTGTTTATTGATGATATAACAGCAGACAAGAGTAGCCGGATGAATTCTGAAGTGTACCGGGATATACTTTCAGCCCAGATTCAGCCAAATGCCGCAAAGTTGATCGGACGGCGCTTCATAGTACAGATGGACAATGACCCCAAGCATACAGCCAAAGCTACCCAGGAGTTCATGAGTGCAAAAAAGTCGAACATTCTGCAATGGCCAAGTCAATCACCAGATCTTAACCCAATTGAGCATGCATTTCACTTGCTCAAATCCAGACTTAAGACGGAAAGACCCACAAACAAGCAAGACCTGAAGGCTGCGGCTGTAAAGGCCTGGCAAAGCATTAAGAAGGAGGAAACCCAGCGTTTGGTGATGTCCATGGGTTCCAGACTTAAGGCAGTGATTGCCTCCAAAGGATTCGCAACAAAATATTGAAAATAAAAATATTTTGTTTGGGCTTGGTTTATTTGTCCAATTACTTTTGACCTCCTAAAATGTGGAGTGTTTGTAAAGAAATGTGTACAATTCCTACAATTTTCATCAGATATTTTTGTTCAAACCTTCATATTAAACGTTACAATCTGCACTTGAATTCTGTTGTAGAGGTTTCATTTCAAATCCAATGTGGTGGCATGCAGAGCCCAACTCGTGAAAATTGTGTCACTGTCCAAATATTTCTGGACCTAACTGTACAACTAGAATAGTCCTGAGAAGGACTTTTGGTCACACTGTTTGCAGCCCTGCAACTGAAAAAGCTATAAAGGGCCGCAAAGCTTTCCCTGAATCAGCGACACTCTCCCTGCACTCACTGTCTGGATAGCTGTGAGCAGAGCACAGCGTGCCGGCCGGTATAAAGGCTCGGTCACGCTGTGCAGGCCGGCCAATCACTGCAATTCCACAACTAACAGGGCTGTGGCATTGCAGTGGTCTGCCAGCCAATCCCTGCATGAGGGCTGGCTCTCAAAAGAGCGCCAACATGCAGGGATGAAGACCACGAGTACAGCACGAGTATAGCGAGATTACTCGGTCCCCGCCGAGCAGCCCGAGTACAGCGATACTCGTGCGAGTACCGAGTAGTTACAAGCATGCTCGCTCATCACTAGTAGTCACTCCACATTATTGATGCCAATGAAGGAAATAATATTTGGCTCCCAGAAGCCTTAAAAAAACAATTTATCTTTTACATTTCCCTTTACAATATGGTACTAGATCATGGTAAAACTGGTGAGACTTTTGTAATATACAGCAAATTAAACAAGAAACCATAAAAAGTAAATATCTCTCGGAAACTTCCTTCTCAATCGTGCAAGTAGATCATGATGGAACTCGAGAAACTTTGGCTAACGCATTTGTTCAAAATAACAAAGGAAGACAAGAAAAGTCTGCTCCAGGTGAGGCTTGAACTCACAACCTCGGCATAGCTCATCAGTTACTGCTATATAAGTACCGCGCGCTGACCGATTGCGCCACTGGAGCAGCTGCTGGGCTGCAGCATTGCATATATGAACAAAAAACAATCAGAAATTTAAAATGATAAATTTGCTCCGAAATGTAACTATTTGATAAAACAGGATTTGTGTTATTGCTTTTTCCACAGTTTGAAAATACATTTTTTACCAGATCACAATCTTTATGAAGAATCAATTGAGACATTTATCACACTGGCCAATGGGAATTTTTAAACTGAAACATCCTGTTGCTTCAGGAGGTGCACATGTGCATTGGCTGGGATGAACACACGCTCTGTTGCTATATTTTATATGCTGTATTTGTAATATCGTATTTTATTTAGAGTTGAGCGCGGTTCGTGGTTCGTGGTTCTCCAGTTCTAGGCTCGAGTGATTTTGGGGCATGTTCTAGATCGAACTAGAACTCGAGCTTTTTGCAAAAGCTCGATAGTTCTAGAAACGTTCGAGAACGGTTCTAGCAGCCAAAAAACAGCTAAATCTTAGCTTGGTTTCTGCTGTAATAGTGTAAGTCACTCTGTGAATCAAACTATTATCACATTTCAGTGTATAGTGTGCGTGAACAGCGCCTTCAGATCACTGCTGTTTCTATAATGGCGATCGCCATTTTTTTTTTTTTTTTTTCTTGTCTTCCTTCCCTAAGCGCGCGCGTCTTGTGGGGCTGGCCAGCATGTCAGCCAATCACAGACACACACACACCTAAGTGGACTTTGAGGCAGAGAAGCAACGGCATGTGTGATAGGATCTGCATGTCACATGTCCCTGCATTATAAAACCGGACATTTTCTTCACGATCGCCATTATCTGCCTTCTGCGTCTTTGGTGTCAGACATCACTGTCGCAGTTCCGTCCTTTGTCCTATCGCCGATACAGCTGTATGCGCTGCATACACAGCGTTAGACAGCTTAGGGAGAGCACATTCTAGCAGTCCTTTTAAGGGCTCGTACCGGCAGGGTCAGAGAGCCATAGGTGACAGGTCCTGCAAACAGCAACAGCGTCTGTGTAGCCCAGGTCAGGGATTTCCTCCCTGCATTTCACCATTAGGAGGGAATAGAAAGGCAGGCTTCCATTCCTCTACCCAGAGCACCACAATCCTGCCACTGTACCCTCTTGTCCTCTGCACACTCCAACTCATTCTAAGTAAGCCATTATACTAGCAAACACTCAGTGTACCTAGTGGCATCCTATCTGTGGCTATTGGACTTTGCTATAGTCCCACTAGTGCAAAGACATTTGCAGAGCACATCTGCCTGCATTGCACACTCCAAGTTTTTTAAACTAAGCAATTTTACTAGCAAACACTCAGTGTACCTAGTGGCATCCTATACGTGGCTATTGGACTTTGCTATAGTCCCACTAGTGCAAAGACATTAGCAGAGCACATCTGCCTGCATTGCACACTCCAAGTTTTTTAAACTCAGCCATTATACTAGCAAACACTCAGTGTACCTAGTGGCATCCTATACGTGGCTATTGGACTTTGCTATAGTCCCACTAGGGCCAAGACATTTGCAGAGCGCATCTGCCTGCGTTGCACACTCCAACAAATTATAACGAAGCCATTATACTAGCAAACACTCAGTGTACCTAGTGGCATCCTATACGTGGCTATTGGACTTTGCTATAGTCCCACTAGTGCCAAGACATTTGCAGCACGTCTGCCTGCGTTGCACACTCCAACGAATTATAACTAAGCCATTATACTAGCACACACTCAGTGTACCTAGTGGCATCCTATACGTGGCTATTGGACTTTGCTATAGTCCCACTAGTGCCAAGACATTTGCAGCACGTCTGCCTGCGTTGCACACTCCAACGAATTATAACTAAGCCATTATACTAGCACACACTCAGTGTACCTAGTGGCATCCTATACGTGGCTATTGGACTTTGCTATAGTCCCACTAGTGCCAAGACATTTGCAGAGCGCATCTGCCTGCGTTGCACACTCCAACTAATTATAACGAAGCCATTATACTAGCAAACACTCAGTGTACCTAGTGGCATCCTATACGTGGCTATTGGACTTTGCTATAGTCCCACTAGTGCCAAGACATTTGCAGAGCGCATCTGCCTGCGTTGCACACTCCAACAAATTATAACGAAGCCATTATACTAGCACACACTCAGTGTACCTAGTGGCATCCTATACGTGGCTATTGGACTTTGCTATAGTCCCACTAGTGCCAAGACATTTGCAGAGCACATCTGCCTGCATTGCACACTCCAAGTTTTTTAAACTCAGCCATTATACTAGCAAACAGTCAGTGTACCTAGTGGCATCCTAAACGTGGCTATTGTACTTTTGTCAATTCACAGTATTGGAACGTTATTTGCAGCACGTCTGCCTGCATTGCACACTCTAACTTTTTTAAACTCAGCCATTATACTAGCAAACACTCACTGTACCTA